>NC_135230.1:13325340-13692007 GCF_052324685.1 Brachyhypopomus gauderio | reverse complement strand
GGGGTTGGGAAAGGAAGTGAAGATGAAGCAGTGATGCAAATTAGGGAGGTTCCTGGGAGCAAAGCTTAAGAGGTATTTTTAGCTGATTGGGCCAGTTATCACATTTTGCTGGGAATATGCATGGGAGAGCATTTGAGTGAATGTGAGAGTGTTTCACTGGGTGTTTCCTGTACATTTGAGTGAATCTGAGAGCGTTTCACTGGGTGTTTTCTATACATTTGAGTGTGGCAGACACACACACACACACACACACACACGGCCTGCCCTTTAAAGAATCCATTAGTGAGATTAACTGGGTTTCAATCCTGGTGAACAAATCGCTGTAGTTACAAAAACAAAATAAATCATTCTGGGTTTGATAAGTAACAAACAAGACGCTGGCACATAGGGAAAGGTCAGAGGTCAACATCTGAGGTGCTGAATAGCAGTCCACAACCAGTGCAAACTCTGTGAGGTATCTCCTTTGTATTATTACCATGTTATATACATCATACATGTCCACATTTCAGATGGATGAGGACTGTGGCTTTGTGGAGTGGTACCATTTCACACATGACCAGCATATGCAGTAACGTGTAATCAAACCCAGTCAGAGCGCGGATCACTACATACACACAGCTGCCCTCGACTCCAAGGTCTGTTTTGTATAACGAACGTTGTCCGTTTTGGCCCACAGGTGACCGGCAACAAGATGACGTCGATCAATCTGGCCACCATCTTCGGGCCGAACCTGCTGCACAAGCAGAAAAGCTCCGATAAGGAGTTCAGCGTGCAGAGCTCGGCCCGGGCCGAGGAGTCCACCGCCGTCATCGCCGTGGTGCAGAGGATGATCTCCACCTGCGAAGAGCTTTTCACGGTGAGGGCGACAGCGGGCTGCATGATTGGTCCAGCTGGCGGAGGGGGTGGGGTCTCCAGCTGTAGATGAGGTTGATGTAGACCAGAATCTCAGAGAGAAGCAGGCGTATATGAATCCCGATCCTGGACTGAAGCCAGAGCTTTATTCTGATGTTGATTTGACATGAATCTCACACTCAATGACTTTGATGAGAGAAATGGGCGTGTGGGTCAGACAGCCCTGCTGTGTGTGTGTGTGTGTGTGTGTGTGTGTGTGGAACACCCTTAACAGTGAGGAACAGGTGCTATGAAAGTGAATGCTGCCTTTCTATACAGTAATGAAACACTTTAGCCCAGACCCTGAAACGCCCCCCCCCCCCAACACACTTTGTTGTTCCTTGAATAAGTGTCACAACCACCACGTTGTTGATCTCGCTTGTATCCACATTTCACTCATCCCTCCATCCCGCCTCATGAAGCATAGACCAATGCTGTTCCCTTTAAAGACTGCACTGGGAATCAGAAGGCAGCTAGACTGCTGCTTTGTGTGTGTGTGCATGTATATAATATGTTTGCGTGTGCGTGAATCAAACAGCTAGACAGGGAAGGCCAGCAGAAGGCTGTGGGTACAGAGGACTTTGTCGTGGACCCAGAAGGTTTTAGGGGTCACACCTCCTCCCCAGCCCCCATTTCACTCTTTCAACTCTTATTTCTTAGAACAGCGCCTTTGTGTTACAGTATACAGAGTTTAGTGGGTGTTTCATCTCGGCAGCAAAAAACAGCGCTGAAGTAACATCGACAGTGCTGAATTAACTATTACCAACTGGACTTTAAATAAACACCGTAGGCTATTGTAACACACTGCGCGTGTGCGCTGGGTTATATGTGGTTTATTGTACACTGTCAGCGTCAGATGCTTTGAGAGTGAGTCACGGTGAGTCGCTGCAGATGTGGCTGTGAGCCTGCGGGAGAGCTCAGACGTGAACTCCGCGCATCGTCTCGTGTGCATGCGAGCGAGTCGGCGTTCGTGCGTGCGTCTGTGGCACGGGCTGGTCAGTGGGGGGGTGGGGGGCTGATTCGTGATCCTGGAACATTTGATTAAATGCCGGTGGCGTTGGCAGGTGTCTCCTGATCTGCAGAACGAGGTGCTGATGAGCTTGCTGGAGACCGATCCAGACGTGGTGGACTACCTGCTGCGGCGGAAGGCGTCACAGTGAGTGAGCCGGTCCGGCACACGCAGACACGCACACACGTCATACTCAAAGCAACTGTGACTCAAATGTATAAATGTAATTTTTTAGTGATAAAGTCCACGGAGTATGAACGGATGGGAAAATAATTATAGATTTATGGATATATATTGCCCTCTGGTGGCCACTACTGAACAGTATAACGGAAATCACTGACCTCGGCAGAAATGTAAATACCGTCTTCAGCCCCGTCGACAGGGGGGGACAACCGGGTCTGTTGTCCCGGGCCCCAGGGCCAGGGGGGCCCATCAAAGAGCCCAGCAATTTATTTTTTATTTAAAGTCTATAATTTTAAATAATCTTGAAATCTTTCATTAATATAAATTTTTGTACTCAACATAAGCTCAATGGCTAAAATATATGTTTTTTTAACCTATCTGCATATTTTCCATTAAGTGCATACACCCCCGCCTCCCACTGAAAAATGGTTTGATCCAGCATCGACCGTAGCTGGCTGGTACCCGTCCAACAGCGGGAAATACAGTGGTGGATAGTTAAAGTAAATACAGAAATCTGGAGCGCAGAAAAGAAAGTCGAATTTTAATGTATTTGAAAAGTGCTGGAATTTAGGCTAAAGTACTACTTCGTTTCACAACAAATGTAATTCCAGGACGAAAAATGAGAGAACGTGAAGACGTTAAGATTGGGCGTTTTGAAAATAAACAACCATTAAATAATGTAAATAAAAAGCAAATTATTTCGAGTATATGTATAAATATTTAACTTAATTATGTTTAGCGTTCAGGGAAATATTGAAATGGACATTTAAAGTGACGTACAAGTGCTTGAATTCCACCTTATAAAGGTGTATGAACCCTGCAAACGTGACTTTGTTCATTGCGCTGAAGCGCGGCGCGCGCGAAGTTACAAAATTCGAGAGGTGCACGACCTCGCGAAGAATCGAGACCCTCGCGCAGGTTCGATTACTTCATTTTCGCCGCGCGGACCCTCGCGCCGCTCGTGACACGTCAAGTATAAACCAGTCAGCTGTCAGAAACAGCTGATGTGTGGCTGTATTATATACTATATAACCTAACACAAGGATTGTCTGCTACAGAGAAAATTCAAATGACGTAAGCCGGGGGGGGGCACATGAAACTTTCTTGTCCCGGGCCCCAGCAAGACTGTCAACGGGCCTGACCGTCTTACAAAATAGCAGCGTGCTTCCAGTGCCTTCCGAATGACTTCTGCTGTTTGTGTTCATTCTCCTCCAGGAGTCCAGACTTGTTGAACTCGGACGCGTCCTTTTCCCTGAGCGAGCGGAGGTCGTCCAGTGACTCCAAGGTGTCCAGCGGTGAGTTGTCCCCATACGACAACAACTCGCCCGTCCTGTCGGAGAGACGAGGGGGCGGCGGGGGAGACGGCAGCTCGGGAGGGACGAGCGTCACGGAGCGACTCTTCCACGTTCCAGAGCAGTACACCCTGGTGGGACAGGTGTCGGGTCACACCAAGAACACGGTCTCAAACCTCTGGTCCCCAGCAAAGGGTGAGACCTTTGTTGAATTATTTGATGATGCTAGCGTAGCACGATGCTACATTGACATCTGATGTAAAATGGCGTTAAAATGGACCAACCTTTATTCTTTCAGATATTTCAGAAGCGAACATCTGGGGAGCCTGGCACGCCACACTGAAGCCAGGGCTGAAGGAACAGACACACACAGGTACCACACACACAGCTACAGAAGCTCGAGACGAAAACGTTCAACCAAAAACAACCCGAACCTTTCCTCCAAGTCTTCGCTTATGGCATGTAGCATCATTAAGAGAGTAATTAGTAAGACATTTTGTTTTTTGTTATTTTTAAATAGAATGTTTTCATTGTGGTTGTCCGTATCTATTCATTTCACAAGAATTATGGCTGTTTGTGGACTTAGCTCTCTCGTTCAGTGGGCCTCTGTGAGTCTGTGTGTTTGGTCAGCATTAACAGTCCATGCACAGGAGAGCTTCCAAAGCCCCTGTAGATGACTACAGCTGTACAGGGGCTGTAGCCCCTTGGCACTGCATCTGAAACCCAAGTCTGAAGAATCCCATTCACTAGATATGAATCTTATACATTGATAAGAAGCAAGAATACGTGTATAGCCATTCAGTGTCAGATACTGATGCCAGTATGGTATCAGTATGACCGGTCCAATATGATTGGTATCTACCAGACTCGATCACAATACATTTTTCATTTATCCCAGAAGCAGCCATGGAAGAAATTATACATTTAAAGCATCTTATATCCTGATTGAGGAGCAGTTATCAGTAGCAAACATATGTACTGCTGACCTTGGTGTTGTGTGCCGGGTGGCCTACAGGGTTAGGGGGATGTTTGTTGGCAAGTTTGGCTGCAGTTGGGTTTTGTATGGACCTCCTGGATCGTGATAATTCGATCATGTGATCATAATGTGATGCTAGTTATGAATGGATGTTGGCTTGTTCTTCTAGGTTCCCATGGTGATATGTCAGAGGGAAGCTCACGCAGCTCGCAGGAAGGGATTGACAATCACCAAGGCGACTCCAAGCAGCTCGTCCAGACGCAGCCGTCTTCGGGCGCGACCGAGTGTCGGCAGCACCAGATGGTGACGCGCGTGCACAGCGGCCCCCAGCCGGGTCAGCGACGTCTCCATCTGAATCTCCACCCCGATTGCCGGTCGGCGTCTGGCAGCTCGGAGGACCTTCCGGTCAGGAGCGGCCGTGGCGTGACCAGTCCCACGGTGTTCCCCAAACCAGCCGACAGCAACGAGGCACGCCTTGCCCCACGTTCCTACAGACACTCGGCGTCGACACCTCCTACGGCGTCACCCGTTCCCTCCGTTTCTTCGGCCCCCGCAGCCTTGGCTCAACAGCGCCCCCCGCAGATTGGGAGGCCGGTTAATCAGAACTCATCCACTACACAAGGGGGAGCTCTGACTCCCATGAGCCCAGAGTGGCAGGAATGGCAGAGAGACAGGTGGCATATCTGGCAACTCCTGTCTTCAGACAACGCAGACACACTGCCGGAGACGCTGGTCTAAGGACACGCCAACGTGGACCCCAAAGGACTCTCAGCCTCACCTGTGATGAAGAAATGTGTCTGTACAGGAAAAGCCACTACCCATGTGTTCGTGTATGGGGTTCAGCAGATCATGGCTAAGACTCTTGCCATACCCAGTGCAGCACTTTCATTGTCTTGAACTGAGAAAGCAAAAGAGAAAGACATTTAAAAAAACCCAGCTGGTCCAAGTCGACCCCACCACAAAGTGAAAGTACAGCTGTGGTCCGGGGTCTGGTTCCAAAACCACCACGCCCTTCCTCACGTGTTGCTAACTCCTCTAGGAAAACCCATGTTGTAATTAAACAAAAACTCAACCCATACACTTTGTTTCAGTTTAAAGTTGAGCCCTTTTTGTAAAAATTACATTACAGTTACACTGCAAAAACAAAACGACCCAAAAAGTAGCTGTTGTAACCGTGTACCGTGGACTTACGGAGTCTGAGTGCAATGGCCTAAAGCAGGTGAGAAAGGGCTCATTTTAAGTTGAATTGGAACCGATTGGTGTATTATGGATTCTGCGTCTGTGCCTCTAACCTCTATGTGAGAACATGGATAAAAGTGAGGACTTCAAATCAGCCCTCGTAATATCCATCCAAACGGAAGGTTAATCCAAGATTACATCAAACCTTTAAGTCATACTTTTATATAAACAAATGGAGATGTACAGCATCCTTCATCTGTGGTGTAACTGCTGTCTCTACCTGCAGTTTTTCTAAGAACAATATTTTTGTAATGCACTGAAAGATACGACATGAGGTGAAACTTAGCATCACATCAAAGAATAGTAATTATAGATAATCCCAATTCCCCTTTGTAAATACACCAAAGGAATATCACCCCCAAAGCTGCTAAATCACACGTGTACAAGATGACTTTATAGTGTAAGGTATATCAATTCTCACTTTACCTCTATCATTTCAGTAAGGATTAAAGGACAAAAAATACTATTGTCTATTAATTAAGAATGTGCAATGTCAGTCTTTGAGTGTTGAGATTAAGGTGTCAGAGGAAAAGCTATATTATATATAGTAGCCTTGTAAATAATCTGGGAAACATTTAGGCATTGGTTCATGTTTAGAGCACTTAGTAATGGTACCTACACTCCAATGGATTTGGTTAAACAGAAGGAATTCTACTGATTTACCAAAATTTCTGCTCATTGAGAAAAATGACTAAAATTGTGCTGAATTAAGAATTTAGAATTAAAGCAATCCCTTAATGTAGTACTGACTCCGATTTCTTCAGTGTTTGTGATGCACAATGCTGTTCTGTTTGTTCATATGAAACACCAAAAATTATATTGTAGACCAAAGCCTTGTTGCAAAATCATTGGCAGTGTCTAAAACATATGCCAGTGTGTTAATAACCATATCATTTTAGAAGCTTCAAAAGCTGCAGACTACTGACTCCTGACACTACTGTGTGAATAATTCAAACCAGTCTGTACATATGACCACTTTTCAATGAGCAATTGATTACAGAAATTTTGAAGAATTGGTGCAGTTCCCTTTAAACCTATTTGGCTTGAAACAACTCACTCTTTCTTTGGAATAAATGGTGCCTTTCATTTTAAAGCTTTGGCTAAAAGCAAAAATACCTGATATCATTTAAACAACATTAATACATGTAATAACAAAATCAGTCATTTCTGTTCACAGTCTTTGAATGCAGCTCAGCAACAATGTCAATGGCTCTAAGATACAAGCACTGACTGTGAGAACAACCAACACAATGTCAATGGCTCTAAGATACAAGCACTGACTGTGAGAACAACCAACACAAACAATTTTTATTCAACCAGCTGTGGACAGGTTTATTAAGCTTTGAGATGGAGTTAAAAGTTCTTGAGATTTATCTTATTTCATTTAGGTAGACCACCAGCACCAGTCAAACAACTTGTGACCATCAACAACTTGTGACATCACTTGTTTGTTAACACGACATCTTCTTCAAAGGCAGCGTTAACCAGTCACTTTGCTTAGGAGTGGGTTCCCTTACGTGGAACACAAGCTTGCTAACCAATCACTCTAGTTTCTACATACGGTTCTCTACGTGAATTTCTGTCATTTTGATGCAAGTACTACCATACCTGTTGTGTTGAATGAACCCACTCTTCAGTTCTGTATGGTTTCACATTGCTCATCAGTAAATATTGCAGCAAAGGCTAAACTCAACCTTCTAGCTTCGCTGTGGTGAACACGTTTGCCTGCAAATGTTGCATTCCAAGTTCCTGATATATTTGTAGTTCATTTGGTGGTAACAGTTGCTATAGTTCATCATAATATAATGCTTGCCAATAAGTGTTAATTGGCACAGAATAATTTGATTCATTCACAGTCACCATAGTTGTCAATTAGACTTGTGTACAATTTTGCAATTGTGGGGAACGTTCCAGAAATCTCAAAGCTTTTACTGTGGTTTAACCTGATTGTGTCCAGTGCCAAACGCTCTCTCCCCACCAGTACTATTCATTTAAAATATGTTGTGTAATTATGTTCATAAGTGTGTAATCTATGGCCCAAATATAAGTTAGATGTTGTTACTTCAAAATCAGTCATTATTGTAATAAGGATCAGTTTGTACTCTATACAGATAATGCTTTTGTATGGTCTGACATTTACTGTGAAGCTTGCTTTGATATTGTTTTTTATTTTTTACATTTGGTATTTTTGGTATTTTTTGTTTGCTTTTGTTTTAAGCAAGTCTCATTAAAACAAATGAGAAATCAAGAGGGATATCTTAGTTTTGTAGATGAAACGTACATTTGCACAACATCACAAATGTAGCCTATAAGCTATATGGAAAAAAAATGTGGATAATTAGTAATTACAGATTTTGTATTTGGGATGTACCCACTGCTAACCTGCGCATTATCTCAAGAGAATTATCACTGAGACACACTGGCACAAGAATGGGACAGTGATGTTAAATGTGGGCATTGTCGTGGGAGGACACCTTTGACACACATCTGTTAAATATCTGTCCTGCTAGGTCCACTCTGTTAAGTGCTATTGATGTGGAATGGAAACGTATAGGAGCCGAAGCTCAGCCACGCAGTGCAGAACATACTCGCCTTCCCACAGCCCACATGCGTAGCGTTTAGAAACACCTGTTTTCATGTTACAGCTTACAAAGACGTTTTAAGGTCCCAACTTTGTTGCAGCAATTTGGGGACACTGTCCTGTCCTAAAACAAACCTGCCCTTGTGTACTAAGCGAGGTCCATAAAGACGTTTGTTGAGTTTGGTGTGTCCTGTGTCCTTCACAGAGCCCTGACCTCAACCTCCGAGATGAACTGGAATGTTGATTATGAGCCAGGCCTTCTCATCAAACATTAGTACCTGACCACACAAATGTTCTTTTGACTAACTGAGAACAAATTTACACAAAGACCAGCATCTTGTGGCAAGCCCAGTCTGACCAGTTCACAGCATTGTTCGTGCAACTGTCAAGTGTAGAACATCTTAAGCCCTTGTAATAATACGATCAAGATCAAGTTCATCTGACAATATTAAAAACAACAGCATTGTACAAACAGAGGGACAAGACCTGTATTTTGTCTGGGAGAACATACATATTTTCTGAAAGAAACATGCGATTTATCTGGTCTTGTCTGTATCACTATTGAGAAAAACCTACATTTGTTCATATAGGCCTGTTGTCATATAGGTTCATATAGGCTAATCTACTGCACAGAGTGCTAAAATATTAGACCACTTTGTACTCTGCACCGGAGACTTAATCCAAAGCTTGTACCAAAGCTATACAGGTGACTGTTAATATCACATGAAGTTCTGTTAAGAGTACTTGGATATTCTTAGCAGAATGACTGTGTTCCCATGTTTGGGAACAGTTGCAAGTAAATCTCACTGGCATTTCAAGCTAATCATTGCATCATGCACATCTACAACAGCAGATATGACCCTGTCTACCAAGAATATGCCATCACATTCAGCCCTGAAATGGAGAAAATCCCCAAAGTCATTTCCAAGAATCCCTGGTTAGCATTGCAATTTATCTTGGCCCAATAAATGTCATCATTAATCAACTATTAGAAAGAGCGAGTGGCCATTTTCTCCACATGAGTGGGTATAAGGGAATATGTCTTCCCAGAAATACATGACTCAAACTTGACAGAGATCACCTGACCATTGTGCAAAAACGATGTGGTCTGGAAGGATGTGGTCTGTGCAGATATATGTGACAGTTTTTTTCCCATGATAGTCACATGGTCTTCAACCACACAAAACCTCCAGGCTAGTGTAGAGTTCTGGAACGAACATCTCAAAGTTTCAGATCTAAGGCCTGCTAAAAGAATTAGGTAGGAACTTTGTGGTAATACATGTAAGCAGACCATTAAACCACAGATCCAAAGCTGTTCTGTTTCCTGGAACAGGACAAACCTCTTTCATTTTGATGTCGCAAACAAAGAAGCCACAAGGTGTACGGTCATGTTTACATCCAGGTGAAGTAGACATGGACCCACAAAAGAACAAACATAACTAAGAACATGCTAGCTGGGTGGGCTGTAATTATCAGCTTATCTACACAAAAGCAACGAGTCAACACGGGAACCATATGCACACAGCAGTTAACGGAGAAGCAAAACATGGCATTTGCATTAAGTAGAAAGGGCAGGCGTCCAGGGAGCAGCCAGCATAGCATGAAGTGACGTATCAAGGTACCTTCTGTCAAAGAGGCATCACCGGATACTGAAGGGACTTGCGTTTCAATTTTAGTTGTCGTAAATGTGATTTTAAAGTGTTACTTACCTGTGATGTTAGACTTTAGTTACCTAGATCACACTAAAGATCAGCTTCCTGTATGTTCAAAAACATCTTACAGTATCTACGAGACTACGAGAAATTAGAATTTTGCTCCAAAATCTCTCCTATGTCTCTCAAGGACACTGATACAGGATTGAGTTTTTATTCAAATGTTCAAGTGTTCATTCATTCAATATATGATACCACAGCTAGCTATAATATGATAAATGTGTTTAAATACTATATTTTGCCTATAATTTAAGTTACATCTTTATAGGTTATTGGTCATACTCCAGACAGGATTTTTAACAAAGCTTGCAAAATCTTCGAGTGACCCATACAGTCTGCAGTTTCAATTGACTTTTAATATTGAATGTCCCCTTAATATCACCTTTGAAAAACAAAATAATCTAGTAAGGAAATGTAATTACAACATTAAATAGACCCATGAGCCAGTCATCACTCTCTCTCATATATGAATCTGGTGGAGTGTGAGGAAAAATGTACGGCCACCCACTGGAAGGGAGACCAGTTTTTTAATTATATATATATACAAAAATCAGACTACAAAGACATGCACCTCGTGTATTAACCCAAAGGTGGCACCAGACACACAGGGGTATGCCCAGACAGACATTCAAAGAGCTTTAGCCCTTGATGTTATTGAAGTTTGCCTTGACTCGCATTTAGAGGGAAAAATAACTGATATATTGCAGCCACAACACAACACAGTTACACAACATGAATCATAAAAAAAGAAAACTGCATTTCACTAGTATTTAGTGAAATGGCTGTTCATCCTTTAAATGTCATGCCTATTTTCCTTGTAAATCTGGCCATATGGCTTGGAAGCCTTCATAAAAAATGATGCCAGCAAAATGAAAAACAGAATGGATCAGATTAGATAACAGTTAACTTTAAAAAAAAGTGCTAAGTTGAAACATTTCACAGCAAACAAACCATCCGTGAAAACACCCTGAAAAAAAAAACATCGAAACCGGTAGATGAACTGGCAGGCAAATTACTCATATGTCCAAAAAAAGAGTGTTTTATTCTCCTGCTCAGACTTTCCCCTTCACCAATGTCCCACGGAAGCTTAACCATGTCATTACAGTTGGCCGCTGGAACGTCGTGGTTGAATTGGCCTGAAATTCCTGTCACAACTGCCTAGCCTGGGCAACCACCAATTATTCCACCATTTCTGCTCTGGCATACTGTCGCCATACCTTCAAGGTGAGCAACGAGGAACACGTGGACAAATGCCGGTAAGGATTTCTGTGAGCAGTAACGTTTAATGCTGAGACACTCTTACTTGAACATGAGTGTTTCTTACAACGAATCCTTATACTGTCGAACACAAGACTCATTCCAAGTTAAGATTAGAAGACATAAATTGAAGAGATCAAAGACTGAAAGTCTGTAGAGGGCAGCAACTTTTATCTGTCGCCACTATTATTAACTGTGCAGCATCTGGCCGGTGATGTCAACAGGATGTTACCAGGATGATCGGACCTCTCTGGAGCCCGTCAGCATAGGGTCCGTGTTTTGCTCGTGTGCTTTTTTGCAAGCCGATCTCACTGCTCAATAACATCGAGCCGTGGCCGTAATAGCAGCCGGCACAAGCCCAATGAGTGTGTCGGCAGGCCCCCCGGCCCAGCCATACGCCCCCCCGAGGCTGGGTCTCAGTGGGCATAGCCGTGGCCGCAGTGGCGCAGAAACCCCCCCACCACACTCCACCCCGGCTGGGTGCCAGCAGGGGTGCCTCCCCTCCTCCTGGATCCAGGCTGGAGATGCAGCAATATGGAGCAGGGCTCTCCTGTTTTGTCTCAACAGCCACCGCCTTCCTACTTCCTCGACCACAAAGCTGCATTGTTGCCTGGGACAACAAGTCCTGTTGCCTACGCAAAACAGATGGCCCGTTCATTACGTAGCTTCAAAGAGACGAGCACGCTCACGAGGACATCCAAAGAGGAACCCCGATTCCAGCAGCTTTTTTCCATAGAGATGTTTGTGCAATTGAACTCCACACAAGTCAGCATCCAGCTGACTCACGCCATTGTTTGACCATTTGAAATCCGACGCCGTAATTTAGTCAGCATGCGAACGAAAGCTGACATCGTTAGGTATCTCTGACTTGATGGAGTTCTAAGTGAGTTTAAAACCAAGAAAACGAACATCAAGTTTTAACTGCCAAGTCATGATGCTAGGATGTAATTTTAGTAATGATCCTTTTCCTGACCGATATGCAGGAATGTGCATCATGTAACACTTAGGTCATACATGAACACTGCTATGGTCATGTGTGCTTTTAGGATACGTCAGCTTAATTTTAGACCCCGATAGGTTTTTGCATGTTTGTTCTAGAAGAAGTTTAAGAACATATTTGTGTAAGCATTGCAGATGTAATGAATCATGTTTTGCATGACAGAGTGCAGTGCAGGAAACTTGTGCCTGCAGGTACGTTACCTCGTTACCCTTCTTCGCTGATCCGTGACCAGTCACTTCTACTCCTACCCTGAGCAGTGTTAAAATGTACATGCGAAAAAACTGACCTCAGATCAGCAAAAAAATTAATTAAAAAACCATGGAATAATGGGAGAAGCTTCACGTGCCCTCCAGGGGCGCCCAGTGCCACTCTGGCCCGTTAACGGTCCACCACAAAAACCCACTAAGCACTTCCACATGAGCGAGAGCCTCCAGCAAGCCCCCGCTTCTCCAAGACAGTCATTAGTCAGGAACAAATAAATCCACTGGCGTGGTTTGTCAACACAGTGGAGTGTGGCAGATATGCCCCCTGCCATCCCCCCGAGAAACTGCCTCATCCTTATAGCTCAAGGGTGTGGGGAGTTGTGTGTGTGTGTGGGGGGGGGGGCAGAGGTCATCTGAGGTTGGACTGAAGTCTTCAAATATGGAGCTTCTTCACTCTATAGAACTAAGTGCTTCTGACCACTACATTTTTGACCCCCTGGGGGTCTCCCTCTCTTGCTCTCTCTCTCTCGACCCCCCCCCATACACACGTAGCTACAGAGCTATGTGCATGCCTGATCAAATCACACAAGAACATTGAGTTCATATAAACTGTAATGCTATGAGTCCTGCTGGCTGAGCTCATATGTACACTGAAGGTCAAAGGTGAAGAAAGAATAAAATTATTTACACATGTTTAATGCTTTCGATGCTCGAGACCGCTCCCTCCAAGGCTTCTCAGAAACACATATGTGTGTGGAATGCATGTACATCTAGAAGTCTGCCTAGATACTAACAAATGTAATTTCTTTTGCTATTATTTATAGTATATATATTATATATATTATGCATAACAGTCCCACCCAGCTTTAGGCTTTGCAGATATTGCCAGTAATAATTGTGTACTATATTGTATAGTACATGTCAAACAATGGCTTCCCAAAATGTAAATTGCATTTAGCACCTTTATACCACTGCAACAAATATATGAAAGACATAAAATAGGTAGATGTTTCAAACACTGCAGGTCTTAGACAACTAACCTCAGGGAATTCCACAAACTGCTTGGATCACTTGTGTGGTGTCTAACCAGGCCTGTTCATTTAAGGTAATATGCCACTGTCGAGTCGGTTGTTGGCTGTGTTGAGTCAGGCTATCTACCAGTGTTGAGTCAGGCCTCCTCCTATGTTGAGTCAGGCTATCTCTCAGTGTTGAGTCAGGCCTCCTCCAATCTCAGGATCATTCTGCTCTGGGTGGCTTTAATTGTTTTGGTTTAGGCCGATGCTCCTCTGTTAAGGCCCACACCATCACGCTTTGGTCCTTCGCCCCCACACACCAAAAAAGTGTTTTGTTTTTTATTAAAAACAATCTGCTCAGTGAACAGTGCTGGGAGGGACGGGGAAGATTTGCTGCAAAACATCTGTGAAAATGAATTGAGCTCCTCATGAGAGCCCCGATCCTCTTTCACTCACATTCTTGCTGCCCGATGTTGAGTTTTCAGATCGCTCCCTGTGCCAAAAGGAGACGGCAAGATGGCCGCCTCGAGGAAGAAGGGCTTCTCAAGCAGCAACCCATCAAAGACGCCTGACTAGCTCTGACAGTTCTTGACATCTTCCTCCATACTTCATTTTCCAGAAGAACCATGCTGACCAATAAGGTCTGAGCAGAGGGTTTGCCGTTACACCCACCTGATTGAAGATAAAGACTAAGACGTAGAGGAATTTAATCTCAGGTCAGCATGCAAGATTGGAGGTGTGGACTCAGGTGTGCTGAGGTTTGGTTTGAGAAAGTCAGATCGTCTCGTGCTGTTGGCCAACAAAAACATGCTTGGTCAAGTCGACATCTCCGCGCTGGCTTGCAGACATCTGTGCTGGCTCATTGCTGGAGGCATTCCCTCTGCCCACGTTTTCACACGCAAATGAAGCAGGAAACAACTCTATCCTCAGCCACACAACTGCCAAAAACATGTTAGGGGTCACCGCATAGGCCCAGCACACAAACGCTCTGCTTTTTCAATCAGGTATCCATCCACTTTATCAACACTTTTTTGGAACAGTCTGGTTTATTTTGGTCTTCATTCAAGCCAGTTTTTCGCTGTACTTTGTCCTGTAAAACAAACGTCTGCCTTTGTAATATCAAGGATCTAGCACACTTGTGGAAAGGACACTAGCACTTTCTGCCAGCAAGCAAGCAAGTTAGCATGCTGACACCTGATTGGCTGGTACATATGTGTTACATTAGGGAAAGAGGGAGGGGAAAGTGCCATCTTTCTCTGCTGTTAGAGGAACATGGCCGATTGCATTAATGAGGATTCGTGCTCATAGATGGCACATGGGACAGGTAGGATTCAATCCCAGTGTGAGGGCTTAGACATGCAACCAGCCTTTTCAAAAGGTGCAGCATCTGAGAACAGAGTGTGAACATCCGAGTCTAGGTCAGGAACTTACATACAGTATATGTCTCGACAGCCAATGAGTTGCATCCATATTGTCCAGTGCCACTTATAATCTGACAACCAATTTCTAGTCCTAAATCTAGTGACAAATCTCCATTGACTATATTATTTAGTTCAGGACTACACTTCATCTGTCTAAGATCAATTAGCAGTATATAATATTTTCCACTGAGTTGTACTGAAAGATAAAGTAGCAGACAGCTGTATTATGATTTATTAGATATTAATTAGGAAATGTCATGCTACATAAATGACATCTCAAATTATAATATAAATGCTCTGCCATCTAACGTGTGTAACTGCTGTTCTTATGAGTTTTGTAACACAAGTGGAATCCCATCTGTAACTCAGATCTCTCTCTTTCAAGACTTGGTTGATATTTTTAGGGGTGAAACCGACAGTAATCAGGGAAATCTCTTCCAGGTCAAAGGTGAGGAAGATCAAATAGAGTGATACCAAAAAATAGGTGATACAAAAATATCTACATGAAATCAAAGTCAAGCAACACCAAATAAAGATCATCCCAGGGCAAGACAGGAAATACCAGAATGCTCTTGCCTGGTAAGTCAATCCACATTGCTTTGATAGTTCTTAGTGAGAAACGTGTTTGGAGTTTAAAATGATAGCAGCTGTCTGGGGGTCCTTCAGTTTAGCGGGCTGATGCATGTGGCACGTCCTATAGAATTTTGCCTGGAAGGAATGACCAACCCATTCTCCAAACAGTGAAGCAGCCAATAGGAATGATCCAACCAAATCTTCAGGATGAGGCAACACATATGTGTAGGTGTGTGTGTGTGTGTGTGTGTGTGTGTGTGTGTGTGTGTGTGTGTGTGTGTGACTTTAGTTGCACAACCATATGAAAACTAAACTATTTTACACAAATAAATTAATCTTAAATTTATATTATAATCATGTTTGACAAACAAAAGTTGGAGCAGGACAGTTAGAAGACTTGGACAGCTGAATCCCAAAGCACAATTACTGACAAAACACTACTTATCGATTCAGTGATTGCTCCATCATGCTACTACTTCAAACATGTATTCAGTGCTAATGATTACGTTTCGACATATACATAACAGCCTCACAGGTGCGGCAGATACCAGGTAGTAACGTGTAGGCAGTGGGAAATGAATCTGACAGCTGTGTAGCATTTTGTCAGGCCATGTTTACAGGAGTGAGAGTAATTACAACTACAGACCGATGGAAACAAGTGACACACTTCATATGCACAAAAACCCCTCTAGGATGTGTGTTGATTTCACACACCACACACACAGTTTATAGGTTTGCCTGTTTGGAGAGTCTGGTTCACCCACAACTAATGTGACATTTGTAGTAGTGCAGCCAGAAGAACAGGAAGTTGTGTTGTTTTATTAGAATCTGGTTAGGAGATTGAACCAGTGGAGAAAGATTTTCCTTCAGTCCTCCAGGGCATGCAGAATATCCTCAAAAAGTGACATTAGATCTCAGAGTTGCTTAAGAAATGTATAACTTGCAAAAAAAAAGACATGAGCTATAATAACCTGAAATGACAACTGGCCATTCCTAAAAATATTTCATGCATTTCATGGCTATATGACTCGATATGAACACCTCTTCAAAAACTTTTACAATTTTTTTCAGTAAAGAATTTAAAGCAAGGATTGTGTCAGTCTAATATATCCATGACCAATTTCTTCAGTTGGGTGCCACAGAATATAAAGAGACCACCAAAGGACTGTGGACAATGCGCCATTATACCCCCAGACTCCAAACTTCAGTGATATTTGAACTACCACAGAGGAGTGCTTTAGAACATTCCCCTCCTGACTGGCGGGCATCGGCGGCTCCCGCGTGGGCTGGCACGTCCGGCGGGACGTGTGCTGTACTGCTCCTGCAGTGAGAGCAGCACTGTGGAAGATGAGATGTTACTGGAAGCCACTGATGTAAGTCACAGAAACATCCTGCTGTGGCCCACCCAAAGATCAGCCGGCTTTTCCCACGTCGGCTCCAGGAGCGACATCTCACGTGTGCTTACAGTTTGGCCTCACGCACGATATTTCCCTACTGCTGGACGGCTGGAGGGGACTGACGGGAAAACAGAGGAACATGTTGAAGCAGGAAAAGGAGAGAGAGAGAGAGAGACTAAAAGAGACAGAGAGAAAAAGAGTGAGGGACAGAGATGGAGAGAGAGAGAGAGAGAGAAAGGGAGATGGCGCTCCCACTAAGCGCCATGACTGAAACGTGGAAAGCAGACCTCCTGGCGCTCAGCGTGACATTCCTGGGCCTCACTTCTCTTCCACTGTGCACTCTTGACTCTCACCCTCCTCTGTTTCTCCTTTGCCGTGAGCAGACAAACCACTTTAAAACCGCTTTCCAATACACTGCCTCAATAGCGCTCTGTTCCTTCATCGCAGCCTCTAACATGCAGCATTCCCACATAAAAACCCAGAGATGGGCCAACTTCTCTCAGACTTTCACAACTGGGCCATTCCTGCAGGTCTGGCCTGCTGCTGCTGGGACCCACTGGCACTGAAATATAAATAAGGCAGCAGAGGTGCTTTTAGGGCAACAAAGAGACTGTTGTGTTCAATATTTATCTCCTTACACCAGCTAAAAACGTGCAGTATGTTGTAATTAACCTTTAACCGTCTGTTGCCATTGTTGAAGCTAGGAACATGTGGGGGAATATTTGATGCGCTTTTGCATTCGCTTGGGAGGAGGGACTGCAGAACTGAGTCTCAGAAATGATCCCAGTTCAAACTATGGATTTCAGCTCTTGGTATTGGCATCTTGACAGTCACGCCACGTTTTATGAGCTGGGTTGTTAACACAGTCGTGGCTGGATAACCCAACAGAGGGGTTTGGTGAGTGAGCAGGATGGGATCTGAGTCAGGAGAATGTTGGGTCATTAAGGTCAAGTTACTTGGAGAATACTGAAACTGAGCTTTTTAACAGAACGGTCCTGAACCTTTTCGGTTGTGGCTTCTGATGTGGGTTTGTGAGTGGCCAGAAGGGTGAAGGAAACCATTTGAAACCTTCTGAAAACATCTGACAAGCTTCTTATGTGTATACACCACTGAATACTGTACGCATCTGATTTGAGGAGGAAAAAAAAATCTTCATAGACTGGTAGAAATACAAATGTGAACATGATTAGCATTATTCATCAGAGAATACGAGAGAGTTCTTGCATCAAATTAAAATGTCTGCAATAAAAAAAAGATTCACACCAGTGGATCCTGACCTGTAATTGTGACAGGATTCTGAAGATAAATAGAAATAGTTCTACTGGGTACCTGTGTCTTGGCTTTGAACATTAAAACCACATTCTGGCTGAGAATCCTGCCAGCAAAACTCCCTGACTTACCACGCACACACGCACGCGCGCGCGCACACACACACACACACACGCACACCTGACATATAGAAACATAGAATAAATGATACCTGGAACCTAAAAACCCCCAAACACAAATGAGCGTGAGTCATAGAGCTGAAACTCTCTTTGACGTGCTTGTTTAAGTTCTGTGCCAGAACAAACTGCTTGCGGATACATTCCCTGGATAAATCGAACACAGACAGATCAACTGGACATGTCTACATGGCTCACAGTTAAAACATGCATTATTCTTCCTTATGGGGAAATTAAAATTATTTGAATTAGAAATTATTCAAGCTGAATATTAAATTGGAATCGCCAGACAGTGACATTGCTGGTCTGTAGATGCTATTAAAGGCTATTAAATATGTATGGCTGTGTTAATTATTAAAACGGACCCTCACTTGTCCGTGAAACAGAAAATTGATGAGTCATGCCATATCTCATTTAATATTCCATAACAGGATGACAGGGGGATAAAGGTGAATAAAACATTAGAGGTAGTTAGCACAAACGTAGTCATGCATCAAATCACTGGGCAGATTTTTGGGGCAACCCATTGTTAATTTAGTGTTTTTCTTGTAGTGTCCGCACCTCACCTTCGTTGTCCATTAACCCCACACTGAAATAGCACAAGAGGATACAAGACACCCGCTTTCACCGGTAATACCAAAAATAACCTCGTGTCACTTGGCTATGAAATATGCAGCATAAAACCAGTGGAAGCACAGCAGGGTTGAGATGGAGGAGAACAGAGTGGCATGTGGGATTAGTTCTATGATTACCATGGTGATGGAATGCACTTTGACAGCAAGGGCCAATAGCATCGTGTCAATTAGTGTTTAATTGCAGTTGATACAAGTGTGCGCACCACATGCCTTTTTAAGAACCGCCGAAGGATCTTCGTGAAGAACCTCGGCACTAAAACATGCTGCCTCATCGTGAGAAGTCCTGCATTTTCTCACATTACATTTTTTTTTACATTAGAAGTATTAATAGACATTACAGTGGTTGCTGGGACGTACTGAACGATTGGGGGACTTTGCAGCTTTCATTGCAATAGATCCATCTCACCTTCCAGTTGCCGTAAACACCAGGGGGCGCCCTACCACGACGCAGGATGGCCAGAGTCCAGCACTTGACTTCCCTGGTCAAACAAACCCAGTTAATCAACATCTCTAGGAAAAATCATCCAGACATGGGAGGGTCTTGGGCTCAAGGGGGGTTGGACAAACGGGTCAAGCAGCAGGGAACACACGGGGTCGGACCGCCCCGGTCTGCTGTCACAACGTGCTCGTCACACGGTCCCAGTTCCGGCCTTCACGGCATGTGCGGAGCTGAGGAGCTGGTCGGACCGCTGAGCTTTTCTGTATTGACAAACCAGCCCTGGCAGTCTGGACACCACTGGGCACATAAATTATTAGCTCATGTAAACAATAGCTCGTCTTACAAAATTCCAGAATACAGAAACGCATTTTTTATATCATTTTTAAACAGTTTTCTAATAATGCAGAATGATGTACAGGTTCTCGCGATGTGCTAAGCTATTTAATAACATAGGTTTTGGACATATCCAATGCATTTTTCTATAAAAATGCCCTCAAACCTTCAGGGATGAATATAGATGTGTATTAAGAATGGTGTCACGAGGAAGGACCTGACAGGAGTGGCTTCGGTCCACAGGGAGCTTCACACCTTTTCCTTGCGTCCACAGTCCTGAAGTTCCCTTAACTGCTCTGCTGTTCCCTTTAACAAATGTGAAGGGTACCACTCCGTGCTCCGCCCATTAATCTTTCACATCCCAGCTCTTCCCACCTCCCCCTCTGTGCTCTATGTTCCTAACCATGCCCCCCGCCATCAGGAGCTGCCATTTACCTCTAATCTGAGGTCAGGCTCGAAGAGTTATCTCTTTGCTAATGCTAAGAGTTGGGAAAGGCGAACTGTTCCTAGGTCAGCTTAAATTAGGAGCTCCTACGCTCCTCCGGTTGGATATAAATTACCCATGCTTGGAGAGAGCGGGCCTGTGGGTATAGTGGTGTAATTTTGAGCAGGCTGCGGAGGACGTTTGCATCTCCACAGTTCCCCTCGTGGCTCCTCTTCCACTCTCGAAGTTAACATATTCAGAATAATGAAGAAGCCTGCATTTCTGTTCACAGCTGGTGTTTCACACCCGGTGTCACCCTGTAGGCGCACACTATAACAGCAACCTTAATCTTATGAAGGATATGTGGGTGGATCCGAAGCATGCTAAAAACACTGTATATCATGCAAGTTCTTTTGTGTTTTAGAAACGCCTGATGTTTTGAGAGATTCCCCCATTCTAGATGAAACTTTGCACATGATCTTTCATGAACAGAATTATTTTTAGGGTTTGAAATGTGTGTGCTGGTGGATACTGGATCAGGAGCAATCCACGCCTCTTTGCAAAGGAACATTTTCAGCATTTGATTGTTTTATAAAGTTTACAGGTCACAAATGGCAAATTTTGAGTAAACAGTGTGTTATGGCCAAGAGTTTTAAATGATCTCATAAAGTTATAGCATTAGAAATAATCTTGATATGAATAACTTTCATTCCCAAAAGATTTTCCTGATACCATCAGTGATGACTTAATACTGCACTAACTACAGTGCTTTCCCAAGTCATATGGATTCATTTATCTCCTTAAGCATGAAATCACTTTAAAGCTGAATTGGGAAAGCAAAAAAAAAAACACCCCCCATTCTATCAAGCCAGAAGCAAAATTTACCATCACAAGGGGTCAGTGATTACAGACTGAAAGACTGATTGCAACTGACAAGCTGTTTACCGTCGCTGGAGTGGACGTGTTTCTCCACTTTCACTTGGCTTCTCATTACCTCAGTGTTTCATTTCTTAGCCATGAGTGACGGAACAAAAAAGCTGACTAAAATATAGAGCAATTACTTGCAACAGTTGATTTGTATTATCTTTTTTAAATCAAGTGCTCAGACAGGATTTGCATTCTGATTACTCTGTGTGTGAAAACAGAAGGAATTGCCATACGAGCCCAACACAAACAGGAGGAATGGTGCATACAAAACACCTCACTCCAAGAATCCAAGAACCGCAGTGGTCCAACATGAGCCAGACATGATAACCATAACAGGGGCTCAACATAGAACAGCAGGATCAAACCTGGACCAAATGTAACGTGTGGAAACAATAGCCTCTTGCACACTGCAGGGCCAAAAACCTGTTGAGCAATGGGTGTAATCATTCCAGACGTATTTATATAAGGGTTGGCTCTGGCATGGTATACTAGCAAACCATACTGGGTTCAGTTAGCGCCCTGTGCGAAGTCCTGAAGAACCGCCATGGTGGATGGGCTTAACGACGTAGAGGTGCACTGATTGGTTCCACAATGACACAAATTTCCTGCTGCCAGATCTTATTGCTTTAAAAACGAAGAAGATGACGCTCTTGCCTACATTCATTACGATGGCTTTGCGTTTTGTATTCAGACAAGAAATACAAAATAAATAGCCCCGCCAAAGCTGACAGAATTCACACACACCGTCAGAGGCATTTCCTGGTCCTGAGGAACAGAGGGTGGGGGGGAAAGAAACCATAACCAATCACAAAACAACACTATGCAACCTTGGTAAGCATTTTGGGAAAGACACCAATCAAATATGGATCATAAATGTCAGAGGAAAATATATATCCGTCTTAATAAATCCAAGATTGAGGAATAGGTGGGGACGATAGGCAGTGAGTTGAATTGTGGGTGAAGCTAAAGTTGGAGTGGGCGGGTCAGATTGAGCAGAGCTGATGTGAGGTCTCTGAAGGACTGAGATTCATTTAGCCACGCCCACTGTTCACAAAGCAGGATGCCACACTTTCCTTACTGCTTGTTAACAATTGTACTGTACATTTTGAGAAAAATAACTGTCATATATACATATATTTGACCTGCATATTGTCCATGTCCTTCTATTTTCAACCAATAACTCCACGAATTCCGGCAGAAAGTGTCATCCCCAAGCACATCGTCGCAATCATTCATCTAGATTTCCACCTATGCTACGCCGAAAAAAATCCTTAAGACTAGTCACCTCAGTTGGATCATCTCAGATTTTCCTGTATCGACCGGCGGGTCCTGTCTGCTCTGGAGGAAGATGACTCGAAGGTCTGTTCTGGAAAGAGTGAGTCAGCAGACAGTCATGCGGGTCTGGGCGTTCCCCTCCGTGCGCGCTGCGCAGCCTTGGATGTCAGTCAGACAGAACCCCTGTTCTTATAGAGCCACTGTGGGTCCACGGTAAACATCACTGGTTAGAGTCACTCCAAGCTCAAGGCCATGGTCATAATCACTCAGTCTGCCCGAGTTACAGCTACAGCTAGCCACAATCAGAGATGGCACACTACATAATATTCACTTCATAATGGAGAGAGACGGCCAAAATATAGAGGCACATACTCGTCAATATGAAATAATCTTGTAAATTTTTATGGATATGAACACATTCCTCTTTCTATGTTCTTTGAAGACATCAGCAAGGTTCTGTTGCACTGGCATTGTGTCTCCTGTGTCTCCGCTTACAAATCCATATGTGGAGAAGAAGCACAGAGAAGAAATTTAAAAATGGTTATAGATGGTGGTCATATGGTTTTGTGTGCTTGCTACAAACGCACCAGTTTTCTAGTATCTATGCCCTGACACACACAATCTTTTATGAACAGCATTCATTTCCCAATGGTTATCTTGTCGAACATGTCAGCCATGTTAAATTGCATTCTTATTCATCTATAGGGCTTCTTTCTTTATAATATACATCAGTAAATAAATCACTAAAATGCGAAGTAACCGTCTTCCATCAGCCCCAGTCTGCCCTAGTCAACATCTTTGTTTTATTGTATTTATATGGGTGACATTTTAGCAAGGCACCCACTTCCTACACACCAGGAGCAGAAGAGTGGCCATGACTGCAATGAGACGTTAAGACCCGAGATTTGTTAGTACTTGTGGGTCTATCTGCATACTGGAGATGTTTTACACCTCGGCCTCGGACGGAGCACTCGCAGACGGGGGGGGCTAATTTCATAATCCAGACAAGCACAATTCTCTGACTGAAAACTACCTCACTTTTGTTTGATTACTTCACACGCCACCTGTCTAACTCTCTAGGTGTGTCTAAGCTACCCACCCAGTTGCAAGTTCCAGTACCATAGCATTTCAAAACCATTACAATCTATTCTTACAAAAAAAATTTTTTGTATTATTTCCTCCTATTTCTGAAATGATAAAACACCTCGTTCTCCTGCATTGCAGAGACCTAGACATAAAAGTGGGTATCGAATTTCATGGGTCAGCACCAAATGCTGACTCACTTCAAGGTTTCAGGGTCCGTTTGCTCTTGCTCTGAGACACACTCCTGACTTCTCTGAGGTTTGTGGGAATGTGCGGCTTGGGGTGGAGTGGGTCAGCGTTTACAGAGCCACTTGAGGCTGGGTGTATCTGTGTGTGTAAGAAGAGAAAATGTCTTCTCTGTAATGTGGTTTCACCCCCATTTGGATGGGAGAGGGTGATTTTGGGAGGCCATGTGTGAGCTTCTCTTACTAAAGACAGATTCACCTCCATCACCAACTCCACCCCCATTAGCACCACCTCCACCAAGAACGTGAAGACTGTGCTGACTGTTGTGGCTACCCAAGGTTGTAGCTACACACGGTAAAGAGCTCCTGAGAGACAGATCTCTGTCTGAAAAAGCAATCGATCACCAACCCAGTGCTGTACATCGCTGTTTGGGTTACTGGCAAAGATGTACAACATATGTGGTCATAAATAAAAATTATGAGTGGTTAGCCACACACACACACACACACACACACACACACACACACACACACACACACACACATCTGGCCGAACCCTTGAACAATATCTTTGTGCAATCAGGATTTACCATGGATACACGAACAATACATGAGATACATTGAGCAACAGAGTTGACATGCAAGATAATCTTATATTGTCAAGACAAATAGGTTCGCCATAGAATTCCGCCTGCATTGTGGGAAGACAAATTTTATTGCGATTACTCAGTGACGTCTAGACAAGCTCGCGCCACAGAGAGCATTTTACAAACGCAGTAGAATATTGTTTAGAATTGGGAACAGGAGCTGGAACAACAGATGTTCAAATGAATCCACGCGTCTGTATTTCTCAAACGCAGGGGCTGTGAACAGCCTTCATTACTCACCTCCCTCTTCACGCTGCGTGAATCTGCTGGACGCAACCATGCATGAAGAGATGTGATGGGCAGATGTTCAAGTGTAGCATCTTGTAGCCTACAGGGTGGGTGGGGGGGATTTGAAGAGATGTCAGTTAAAAAGATCCATCTCTTGAGAGCAGCCACTCAAAGTGCAAAAACAGTTGAGGCCTCCACCACCATGTCCAGTCCAAATGCAGAAGAATTTGATCTACAAACCAGCACGCGGAGACTCACTGCACAAATCAGTGCACAAGTTTCAATAAAAAACCTCAATGAAAAACGTCCACATCTGACAGACTAACTATCCATGTTAACTAGCCATTACAGTTCATTACAGAAAATATACAGAAATTATAAAATAGATTTAGAGTCGTGTATTAAAAATAAAAATTGTTTAAAAAAATAATTTACAAAGAGTTGAAATGTAAATCAATAAATAGTATCACAGTCTCATCTGTATTCTCCACTTTCCTGCAGACAACCTCAGGTAGTTTGATTTTATCCACATGCAGGTGTGAGGATTATGGAAAGCTAAAGTAGTCATAATAATTTCGAGTTTGATTTGTAAAACTGTATAAAAAAACAGATTTTTTTTAAGCAGTGTTGTGGAGGTTTTTTATGCAGCAAAATACGCCGTTATATTTCAGGACGCTGTACAATAGACCGCAAAAAACAAAAAACTCCGTAAAAAAACGCTACTTAAGTGCTCTGAAACGCCGTTTTATGGCGCTTTTGTGCGATTCGAGGAGAATAAAAGTAGGCCTATTGGTGCTCGCTAGTTACGTTTGTTGGACGTCTCGAGGAGTCGTGTTTTCATAGGCGTCATCCGGCCAGTGGATTGGTCAGGGGGCCACGCGCGCGCATTACCAATAAAGAAAGAATAAACAGATTCAGAAACAACAAAGCAGGTGGGGCTCTCTTGGCTTCTGCTGTTTTGGCAGACTTCACATCCTGTGGCACGCCAGAGTGGCGACATGGAAAACATTCGCAGACCTTTGACTTTTTTTTTTTTTACCACGTCGCATTTCTATGTAGACAGTTGTATTAAAAGAAACAATCTTTTAAACAACTTCCGAAGTTGCACTTATAGAAACAAAACACACATACCCGCGTTTTGGTGGGGCCGACTGGTCTGGCTGTTTGAAGGAATGGCTCTTAAACTCCATTCCTATCTAGCACTGGACAAACTATTTAGCAGTGAACAATTTTTGTGGAGAAATTAATTGGACCTGTGTGATTGAAATTATTTTAGTAATATCCTCTTTTGCTTTCCCTCTGTCTCTGAGGGGATTTCCACTCTCTCTCTCTGCTCATATGATTGCAGTGCTAAAAGGCTGTAATCTGAGGAGTTGGACAGATTGAGTTCTAGAGCTGCGCTCAGCTATGCACCAAAACTTCAACTAAGGACTCTAACAAATGTCACCTACAACTATATTCAAACAATCTGTATCCTTCTTGGGTTGAACCCTTTTTGTAGATACAAATTATTATTTAGGGAATATTTATTTATTTATGGAATAACTCTCTTTTAGAAATAGTATGAGATGAGCTAAACTGCTTCAAGAGCTTAGGTTTGTTAGGCACTCTCGGTAGCTAATTATGATGACATCTGAGCATCTAGTGAAGTGACACCAGGCTAGTAGTCAAGAGATTTTCCAAACAACGGGACTTCTTCTGTCTTAAAGTCTATATTGTAGTTCATTTATTAAATCTGGATCACACAAAATTCTGCAGTCTTTACAGCATGCGGCTCCTTAATGCATGGCTTCCTCTTGGCATACGCAGTCTGATAATGCCTTAAGGAAGGGAGGGGCAGTGACAGAGAGAAGGGGAGGGGATGAAGTGGGGGATTGAAATGACTAATAGCAGATGGGAAAAGAGCCAAGCGCAGTCTCGCATGATGGGGATCCGTCATCTCTAACACGGCATGACACAACCTGTACCTGGCCTGACCCCGCCATCTAGCATGAACGGGAATGACGATGCGACCCTTGTCTGCAAACCCTGTGTTCTCAAGGGTGTGCATCATCATCATCATTGTCTTCATCACCAATTCCCTGCGGCTGAGCCCGGGCGGGGCTGAGGCAACAGAACGCTCCCAGGCGGCAGCGTGAGCCTGACGATGAGATGAGTGTATTTGTCGGGCACTGCCTGTGGGTCCCACGGTGGGAACATGACCCCGAGACTACTGCACTGCCTATGAATGCACTGTTGGCACGTCGCATTGTGCCAACCACATGGTAATGACCCCTCCACTCGAGACTTGGTGAATGGGGCGGAGGGGCAGAAGGGATAGAGTGGCTTTTTTTTTGCACTGGGAAAACGCCAGTTCATTTACAATGGAATGTGCAAAGTGAAAAGGGCCTGGGATCAGCACTGGGCATGCTGCACTTAGAGCTCACTACACTAAACTCCACCACTGCAGTACTCAGGCCAGTACCTTCAACAGAAACCTCCCAAATGAAACTTTTGAAGAGTAATAGTCTATTTAACTATTGCTCTACACATTGTATGTCTATTATATGTTCTGCATGTACTACACGCTGGTCACCAATACCTGGAAAGGCTCAGAAGCAGATTGCGTTAATTAGGTTTGCAACAGCAGAATAATCTTAATGGAAACTTTAGTTCTCTAACATTCTACAACATTCTGCGTGGGAAGTATTCACTTGAATGCGACAGCGGCTGAATCGTAGGAAATGAATACGGATAAGTAGCTTTCATTTTTGCAGAATATAACTATTAATATTATCATTAGTTGCAGTATTTCTGGTCTATTGTGAAGTTTAAATATGGTGTCCACTTTTTTTCTTGCCAGCCACTAGGAACGTTGCTCAGCACAGCCGCCAGTGCAGCTTCAGCAGTGATTAAAGTGCACGCACAAAGGCACGTACACGTACGTACGTGTGCATGTACACGTATTTTTGTCGCTGTGAAGACGACTTCATTAGCGTTTGAAAACTGGAAACTCAGCCGACCCTTTTTGTTTTTTGGTGAAGCAACAACGGTAGAGGGGGAAAGTACAGAAATGGCTTTATTATCATGTTTTTATGGCTTTAAAATTATGCTTTGTATGGCTTTATGATCATGTTTTATGGCTTGTCAGCTGGAGAAATCTTTAATTGGATTATCCTGTCCTCTATAATATACCTGTATCAGAAAACAGAGGGAAGCCAGTGACATGTAGCCCTGAGAATCTAAAGTCCCTTTTTGTGAAGGTGTTTTTCTACCTCAGAGCCTTTGAAGCAAGTCAGTGTGTGATGAATTTAATGGAACTAATCAGTCCCCTATCTCCTGGGCTGGGGACTACCCTCTCCCATAGTTCCAGGATTTGGGGACTAATCACTCCCCTAGATCCAGCAATGTGGATTAATCACTTCCCTAGCTGAAGGATTGGGGACTATCACCTCCTAGCTCCTGGGCTGGGGACTAATCGCTCCGCTATATTCGGGACTGGGGACTAATCACTCCCATAGTTCCAGGATTCCAGGATCTACCATTTTGCTTCAGCGTTATTTCTTCATCGGGATGTAGTGTGAAAGCATGCACCACAGCTCCAATTCAATTAATTTTATGTCCCTCCAAATATTTATCATTAAAGTCAGCTTCATATCAAGCCCGCATTCATACTCCATCTTAAGGATCCCTGCTATAATTAGGTCAACTCCGATCACACGATGGTGGCGATGGTGAGATTATGGGATTCCATTCCCCCTTAACTCTTCCTATCACTTGCATGCCAGACTGGCTTGGCACATCTTATCAGCTTTTATTTCTTAAAGCAATAGTCCTGTCTTACTTTTAGGCACAGGAACTAATACAATATACAGTATATTCTCTGGAAACGTTTTTATATTACCAATTTTGATTGCTTCTTTAAGTGTACATATAGATTTATGTACATAATTATATTATAAATATCATATGGTCTTGTTTCTGAAGAAATACAAGCACAAAAGATAACCTCGCATAATTCTATTGACATCAACAATGTGAGTCCTAATCGCATGGTTGCCATTGCAGATGATCTAGTCTTTAATGAAATCCAACACTAGCCGGACCCTAAGTCCTCCAATCCACCTTCACTACAACCACACGGCCTCGGCTGACAGGTACGGTCGCTTTGTCATCCCCTCTCTGCTCTCCGAGGGCCCCCAGGCTGTTCTTTTCCAGGTCACAGCTCAGCATAGGCTCTCTGTAGCTGACCTGGCCTGATGTTAGCATTTGAATTTTTAAAATATTAATTCGCAGGAATTATCAAGCAGATCTGTGTAGCAGGTCGAGCCGTACGAGGTCACCGCGGGCTGGTGCAGTCTGGAGCAAGCAGGGCTTCTCCTCCTGCTCCACGGCGCTGGCCGTGGCTGATCTGGGGTCAGTTGGAGGAGTATGTGCTGCTGGAGAGTGAGTGCACTGACCTGAGTCACCTGACAAACGTGCACACAGGCAGATCTCTCTTTGGATAGGGAGGGAGAGTCTTACTGTAATAACACGTCCAAGCTTGAATCTTCTTCTTTTCTTTCTGTGGGTTGTATTTGACAGTCTGGGTCAAGATAAGAGGATGAACTGAAATATGTCTTCACTTATTTTTGAAGATGTGAAGGCACATTTAACATTTAAAAAATGCACTGACCAAAATACTGCTGGTATTATTTTTTCTGTTTGTGATACTTCTTGGGTAATTTTAATGGGGAACATACTTTTTCAGAAATACTAAATGGATAGTCTGAGAGGATGGATAATGGAAAATTCAATTTATCATTCCCTCTCAAAAACATTATTTTCTTCCCTCTTCTTCACTCTGGCATACCTATATGAAACTTCACTCTAGTTTTCTTCTAGTCACTTACTAGACTTACATATTTGGTTAAGCAGAATAAAGCAACAAAATCAAACCTTACTGGTCAAGATCATAATCGCCAATGCTACATGACGCCTTCACGAGAGCTTTTAACACAAGTCTAAGACTACTCAGCATGCAGCTTGCCTGAAAATCCTCATCTGTTGTCTTCTTGGTTTGAAGCCAAATACAAAACATACCATGTAGAACAAGAGGGGTTGTGGTCCTTTTTTGTAGTCATTTTGTTAAAAAGAGAGTGTTCTTGCAGTTCTGACAGTGGAAACAGCTCCTATCTCATTCCAGGACTTCCCTGTGGATACTTGGATCAGTAAGGTGTGATGGGAATGAGTTATGAAACAATAGATTGCATATGGAATGCTGCTACTGACAGAGCTGACACACTTGGGAGCCTATCCATTAACGCTAGCACATAATTTTTTCAAGACAGCACAGTTACAATTTTTAATAATAACTTGGTATTCATTGTCTGTGGAATAGCTTGTACAATGGGACATGCACGATACAAACTTTTAGTCAACCATTAACATATGGAAGATCAGAGAACGAACAAATAAAATGAGGCTAAAGGTACTTTCCAAAATAGTGTGCAGCCATGTCTTCCACAGGATCTCAGACTCTTGTTTTGACAGCATTGTGGACTTCGTCAAATACCAGAATCTTTTTTGTCTGGGTGGTTCTGGCAGAGTCTTCAATGTTTTTAATATCTTCGATCTTCCAGGACAATCAAACCTCAAATTCGACTCAAAAATGTCTCCCCTGACCACATAAATTAGCTTTTGGACATGTCAATCACCCTGTTTAAACACCAAAGAAAATCTGTAGAGTGAACTAAAGAGGGTTGTCTGCAACCGAGAACTGAGAGTTTTGCATATGATTCCTGCAGTTTCATAAACCTTTTCCTTCTTCTGTGGTGTTCACAAGAATTATTACAATTTTGTTTCTTAGCTTGATGTTAGAGTGAATATGTTGGGTGTGATAGAACGCATTCATCTGTTCTATCGCCTTTGATGTGATCTGATATTCATTTACAGTACGCTATGATATAGAATGTTAGAATGGAAGTTATAGTGTCTTACTGTGACATTTATGTAAATGACTCTTAAAAGCATAGTGTTTAACTTTCAGAGGAAAAGTGGGGTGTCATAAGACAAGATCTAGATTGTAAGATCATATAAGATGGAGTACCTACTGCTTTTATTGCACTTCAGTTGTTTTGTAATCCTTTCTAGGCATCAGTATTGACTCCTATATTTGACCAAGATATCTAGTATCCTAGTTCAATGGTATCTTGCACTGTGACCAATTGTATTGGCTAGGATACATTCTCTAAGTAGATGACAAAGCACTTTTTAAAGTCACTTTGACAAAGGATTATTTTAAAGAGCATCTGCTAAATGCCAAGAATGTATATAAATCTAGTATTAATACTGACAACACCAAAGTGTACCTTTTAGCCAAGACAAATGATGTATACCATGTATACTAACCTCATATGACGGATGGCCACGAGAGAAATCAAAGTTTGAAAGCCAGGCAAGTTTCATATTCTTGACTCGGATGAAATAGCACTGTTACATGATGGAAAGGTCTCTAGAAATAAGCTGTCTAAATACATTATGAATAAAAGGCTTCTTGGTTGCTTTAAGTGCAGCTGTTCAAATCTTGGTGTTGATGTTTAGAGTTAGATTTGAATCTATTATTCAGTGAATATGCAGGGACAAACTAAAACAGTCTTTGTGCTTCAGATGGGGCAGGAACAACCAGTCCATGTGTTCTCCCTACGCTTGATGGTTGTGATGGTGTGCTGCCTCATTGGTCCAGTAGCTGCACGAGCTCTCGGTACTGCAGAATATAGTAAGAACTGAAAAAAATGCACCAGAAATTAGAGTTGTTATATAAGTACTGTTTATTTCCCTTTTTGTCCTGCTTTATGTGAAATCATACAGATTTTCCACTTCCTGCTGTCAACCAGCCATTACATGTTTAGGGTCCCAATTTGTTTCATATAAACAAGTGGATAAAACAGTGAACAAATATGCTACAGCTTTAAAATGTAGAATTATTCTGCATGTGTGTATTAGCTACGAGGGAGACATGATCACTGCTGTGCTGCAGCATTCTAGTTGTTAGCGCAGGTGCTAAGTGCTACTTCAGAGAGTTAATTAGCTGCTCTGGAATTACTAGCTGACAAAAAACTGAATATAGCTGACAAGTACAGGAGCCATGAAACCACCAATTACACACACAGTATTGTCTCACATTCTCCTCTCACACTCTCCTCTCTCCTCTCACTCTCCCTTTCACTCCCATTCCTCTCACTCTCACACTGCTCTCACACTCCCTCACACTCTCCTCTCACTCCTCTCACACACTGCTATCACACTCTCCTCCCACTCTCACTCCTCTCACTCTCACTCCTCTCACACTCTCCCTCAGGTCTGCAGACTCTCTGGGTTTTGTGCCTCAGGCCCTCATCCTTGCTTTTCTCTGTTAAGTGAAGCTGTTATAGCCCAGCCTGTAGCAGTTGATTTGCCTTATGATTGCCAAATGATTGTGTTGTTTTAGTCTGTGTTACAAAAACACCCATGAGTCTACTCTGAGCGTTTAACCCTATGAATGCTCATGCTATAGCCTGCACCACCTACCTACTAAAGTACTGTCCAGTATGACCACCACCTACCTACTGAAGTACTGCCCAGTACGACCACCACCTACCTACTGAAGTACTGCCCAGTATGACCACCACCTACCTACTGAAGTACTGCCCAATATGACCACCACCTACCTACTGAAGTACTGCCCAGTATGACCACCACCTACCTACTGAAGTACTGCCCAATATGACCACCACCTACCTACTGAAGTACTGCCCAGTATGACCACCACCTACCTACTGAAGTACTGTCCAGTACAACCACCACCTATCTACTGAAGTACTGCCCAATATGACCACCACCTACCTACTGAAGTACTGCCCAGTATGACCACCACCTATCTACTGAAGTACTGCCCAGTATGAACACCACCTACCTACTGAAGTACTGTCCAGTAAGACCACCACCTACCTACTGAAGTACTGCCCAGTACAACCACCACCTACCTACTGAAGTACTGCCCAGTATGACCACCACCTACCTACTGAAGTACTGCCCAGTATGACCACCACCTACCTACTGAAGTACTGCCAAGTATGACCACCACCTACCTACTGAAGTACTGTCCAATATGACCACCACCTACCTACTGAAGTACTGCCCAGTACAACCACCACCTACCTACTGAAGTACTGCCCAGTATGACCACCACCTACCTACTGAAGTACTGCCCAATATGACCACCACCTACCTACTGAAGTACTGTCCAATATGACCACCACCTACCTACTGAAGTACTGCCCAGAACAACCAACACCTACCTACTGAAGTACTGCCCAGTATGACCACCACCTACCTACTGAAGTACTGCCCAATATGACCACCACCTACCTACTGAAGTACTGCCCAGTATGACCACCACCTACCTACTGAAGTACTGCCCAATATGACCACCACCTACCTACTGAAGTACTGCCCAGTATGACCACCACCTACCAACTGAAGTACTGCCCAGAACAACCACCACCTACCTACTGAAGTACTGCCCAATATGACCACCACCTACCTACTGAAGTACTGCCCAGTATGACCACCACCTACCAACTGAAGTACTGCCCAGAACAACCACCACCTACCTACTGAAGTACTGCCCAATATGACCACCACCTACCTACTGAAGTACTGCCCAGTATGAACACCACCTACCTACTGAAGTACTGCCCAGTATGACCACCACCTACCTACTGAAGTACTGCCCAATATGACCACCACCTACCTACTGAAGTACTGCCCAGTATGAACACCACCTACCTACTGAAGTACTGCCCAGTATGACCACCACCTACCTACTGAAGTACTGTCCAATATGACCACCACCTACCTACTGAAGTACTGCCCAGAACAACCAACACCTACCTACTGAAGTACTGCCCAGTATGACCACCACCTACCTACTGAAGTACTGCCCAATATGACCACCACCTACCTACTGAAGTACTGCCCAGTATGACCACCACCTACCTACTGAAGTACTGCCCAATATGACCACCACCTACCTACTGAAGTACTGCCCAGTATGACCACCACCTACCTACTGAAGTACTGCCCAGTATGACCACCACCTACCTACTGAAGTACTGCCCAGTATGACCACCACCTACCTACTGAAGTACTGTCCAGTACAACCACCACCTACCTACTGAAGTACTGTCCAGTACAACCACCACCTACCTACTGAAGTACTGCCCAGTACAACCACCACCTACCTACTGAAGTACTGTCCAGTATGAACACCACCTACCTACTGAAGTACTGCCCAGTACAACCTCCACCTACCTACTGAAGTACTGTCCAGTATGAACACCACCTACCTACTGAAGTACTGCCCAGTACAACCACCACCTACCTACTGAAGTACTGCCCAGTATGAACACCACCTACCTACTGAAGTACTGCCCAGTACAACCACCACCTACCTACTGAAGTACTGCCAGTATGACCACCACCTACCTACTGAAGTACCTCCAGCTGGGCCAGACCTGCGTGGTCACTCCCTAACTGTTCACCAGTCTGCGGAGTCCTCCCCTAATGCTCCGACCTCCCCTAACCTCAGCTGGCCACTCAAATGTTTATAAAACCACTCTCACCTCACGTCCCTCCTGCAGCCTGAACCCTCACCGGCCTTGTTGTACTGTCAACCGCCTTATCAACTCCGGGCCTGCATTTTGATTTGTTTTTCATTTCTCTGTCTCGTACTCATACTGAGATCGTGTCTGGCAGCCTCTCGTATCTCAGTCAGCCAGGTGGTCGGACCCAGAAGGTTTCTTCTTCGTGCTGCCCGTCCTTGAGCAGTCGGCCTGCCTGCTCTGATTTTTATCATTTCTAAAGATCACCTTAAAAAATAACCTTCACTCAAACCGAACAACAGCAACAACAAAAAACACTAAGGTGTTGCTTAGTGGACGTAGATGTGTTTGTAGCCATATATTTTAACACTGTAAAAACTAAATAAAAACATTACATGAGCCAAGAAGAGGAACAGAGTGCTCACCAAGCACAGAGGCTCTGTTTCTACTATCTTCAACTACAGACATTTCCTTTCATTATCTCTATAACCAAAAACTGCCAGAGTCAAATATATGCTAAGTGTGTGAACACTAACATTCACTTAAGGAACCTGAAACAGCAGACAATTCAGTCAGTCAGTAGTGAGATAATAGGCACCTCAGCTGTGATAACAATGGCAGCACACTTCTGGGAGTCAATCTGATTCCTCTTCGCTTCCTTCATTGTTCAGGACCATAGAAGGTTCTCTACAGGAAGCCCCATCTGAGTTCAGAACAGCTCCACTTGTCCCCCTGATACCTCCCCCATCCACAGGTTTCCCACCCTTTTGTGAGAAGCTCTGGGACAGATGCCATGCTCCGGCAGGTTCTGAGACGACGGGAAGCCCAGACCAATGTGCCTGCCTAACGCGCCCCCAAGCTCGTCCGATACATCGAGCCGGGACGAGTCGGGGGAGGGGCAGCGCAGAAGGAGAAAGAGGAGGAGGAGGAGGAAGAGGAGGAGGAGGAGGGCTAGACGCCCCACAGAGCCCAGCACCGTATCGGCTGTTCCCCCAGAAGCACTTGCTAGAGTCAGCTGGCGGATGCCTAGGCACAGCGGCCTCTCTTCCTCACATGCTCCCTGGTACGTAAGTACGAAACTTTATTTGTCGAGAGATGTATCCTAGCTTCCGTGATCTGAGGATGCGCTGCTAGTAACTGAGGTGTTGAGAATCTGGTTCCACTTCGTTGGGGTGGGGTGGGGGTTCGGAGTGTGGTGAGCAGAAACTGTATCCACGTGCTACTGTGGATGCCCTGGACACGTGTGGGCTTTTGTGTGCATATGGTAATCTGAGCTGAGGTTGGGGAACGTTCAGTGGGACAGAATTTGAGCTTGGAAAAATAACTTAAACTGTTATACAGAGTCTATTGTCTGCTGTAGCATCTTTTTAAATGATTGAACTGGAACAAGGACTAAAACAATTTTGAACATGCACCATCTATTTATATTTAAATCGTCACGACTTCAGGTAATATTAGGCAACACTTTGCCAAGAATGTATGATCCTGTATGTCCTGCATTTGAAGTTGGTGCAATCAGGTGCACTTATCTTTAAAATATAATGTTCTAGTGAACCAAAACATCTCCCAGTGTTTTAAAGGTTTGTATGGACTTTTCATTCTACATGATTACTGCAAGACTTCACTGCATGTGCTCCAACAGAACTTCTGAGGTGCTGTGGTCAGGGGTTCAACACAGTCCGTCACCTGACTGACTTTGTCATGTGACTCACTTACTTGCTACAGTGCTAAGCACATGCTATGACGTTTATTCTTTTGCTAATAACTTATGCCAGGGTGTATGTTACCATACCTGAGATGCTACTAAGGTCGAGGTGTAACACATCAATCACAACATATTCTCAAAAAAAGAAAACCTTGCCATTGATTGTACACTCTACATTATATCAATATGTTGAACAATAAATGTGAATTTCTTGGAATGTTAACAATATATAGAAAGATGAAAATGAAAGGAACTTGAAGATAGAAGTATATATCATATATCCATATATTTTTTTACTCATCAATTATAAATTCTATGAATTAGAGAAGTATATAATTATATTTACTCACTTTATAATTACGTTTGGCAGACGTTTAGAATTACACAGAGCTACATCACCAGTGTTGGGAATGTTACTTTAAAAAAGTAATTAGTTATAGTTACTCACTACTTGTTCAAAAAAGTAACTGAGTTAGTAACTGAATTACTCTATTTAAAAAGTAACTCGTTACCAGGGAAAGTAACTATTTGCATTACAGTAAAAAAAAAAGTTATATGCCAATGAATAAGGATTTTTTGAAAAAGCAGTTTTCACAGTCAGTTGAAATGAGTAGATCAGAAAGGTGTTTAACTTTTTATATTTATTGCACATCAACAGACCAGTGCAGGATAAAATCCTTTAAAATCCCAAATCTTTGTAAAAAAAAAATTAATTAAATAAATCAAATACCCAGTCTGATAGACATTCAGGAACTTCAAGTATTTTCTTAAATAATGTTTATATCGCCACCTTGAAAATGCTAACTTTTCTTCTGCTTGCTCCTGACTCGCCATTTTTGCCTCTTCTCCGTTTGTGTCACGTGTCACTGGTGTGCTTCGGCATGCGTGTAAAAACACTAGCTCTGATTGGCTACCATAACGCTGCCTTAGCCAATCGCTTACTGACTTGTTAAGTTAAACAGGTGTTACACCCAGAGGCGTAGCGCAAAATTCTGGGGCCCCACCGCAAGGAGGCAATGAGGAGGCCCGTGCGTGAGCTAAAATCTAAAGAGCGACGGTAGCGCACGACCCTGCGCGAGCGGTGTAGGCGTTTATACTTTCGCGAGCGTCGCGAGCGTCACTGCAGTGTAAATATGGCTTTGCAGTGTTGTCAGAAACCATACGTTAACAAATACGAGCCTCTTGTAATTCCAGGACGAAACATGAGAGAACGTGAAGACGTTAAGATTGGGCGTTTTGAAAATAAACAACCATTAAATAATTTGATAAAAAGCGAATAATTTCGAGTATATGTATAAATATTTAACTAAGTTTAACGTGCTGGGAAATATTGAAATGGACCTTGAAAGTGATGTACGCTGTCGCGGCGCGAGGTCGTGCACCTCTCGAATTTTGTAACTTCGCGCGCGCGCCGCGCTTCAGCGCGATCGACAAAGTCATGTTTGCAGGGTTCATACACCTAAACAAGGTGGAATTAAAGCACTTGTACGGCACTTTTAAGGTCCATTTCAATATTTTCCAGCACGATAAACATAATTAAGTTAAATATTAATACATATACTCGAAATAATTCGCTTTTTATCACATTATTTAATGGTTGTTTATTTTCAAAACTCTCAATCTTAACGTCTTCACGTTCTCTCATGTTTCGTCCTGGAATTACAAGAGGCTCGTATTTGTTAACGTAATTTCAACATTTTAATGTACTTTAGCCTAAATTCCAGCACTTTTCAAACCTGAAACACAAAGCAACATCAAAATGCGTCAGGTAAATGTTCATTCCCCTTTTTTTGAGGGGTGTTTCTTTATACTACCACATATCGCCATATCGTTTCGGACAACATTGCAAAGCCATATTTATGTTTGATGCCTGGTGTATATATAGGGTCTCTGGTCAGGTAAAAATGTTCTTTCCCCGGTTTTGCAGGGGTTTTTTATTCTCCACTGCCACCTATCGCCACCTATCGTTTCGGAGAACACTGCAGCGACGCTCGCGACGTTCGCGAAAGTATAAACGCATACACCGCTCGCGCAGGGTCGCGCGCTACGGTCGCTCGCGACAGTATAAACCAGGCTTTAGGCGGGGCCCACCTGTGTTCGGGGCCCCCCCGCAGTGCGTGCCTTGCGTGCCCCTCCCCTACGCCAGTGGTTACACCGAGAACTGTGACCTATCGAGATCTGTTACTCCTCGCTAGCCTGGGCAGGGGTCCGCTCGCATTACTGTTAGTATATCAATATATAGTAACGCACCGCTTTTAATGACCAGTAACGTCAATGGCATTGCAATGACAGGAAAAGTAATTAATTATATTAGATAGATAGATACTTTATTGATCCCAGAGGGAAATTCCTAATTATGCTGTTACTGACAAAATGACGCCGTTCGCAAAACTGTACATCACACAGTGTCAGGAAGTGACATTGTGGATTTGTGGATGCTACAAAAACTCAACTCAGTAACGTCATCTGTTAATTAAGGTGATCCTTCAGGCCATACCTCCATCTCTTGCTAAATTCACCATGACTTAGGACATAGGAGATATGAGAGTCACACCTAGACAAGAATCAGTGAGAAGTAGCAGACCGACCTTGTTGAGCTAAGCCAGGGTTGATGGCAGTTTGTGCTGTTAGAGCAGATAGCAGTTTGTCCATTTATCAGCACAGGACACTTGCAGGACACTCAAGGGTAAAGTACCATCCGAACAGTGGCAGGATGGGGAGATAATTTTAGTTTAAAAAAACAGCCATGGTGTCAGAAACCACAGAATCAGAGCTTATGTGTGCATCATTCAAAGCCTGCAAGCTTAATGCAAGTCACCTGAGTGCATGTCACCCTTCTTCATCGCCCCACCTTCTTCATGTCACCCATCTTCATGTCACTCGTCTTTGTGTCACCCCTCTTTGTGTCACCTGTCTTCATGTCACCCGTCTTCATGTTACTCGTCTTCATGTTACTCGTCTTCGTGTTACCCGTCTTCATGTTACTCGTCTTCATGTTACTCGTCTTTGTGTCACCCGTCTTAATGTCACTCGTCTTCATGTCACCCGTCTTAATGTCACCCGTCTTAATGTCACTCGTCTTTGTCACTCGTCTTCGTGTCACCCGTCTTCATGTCACCCGTCTTAATTTCACTCGTCTTCATGTCACCCGTCTTAATGTCACTCGTCTTCGTGTCACCCGTCTTTGCTGGAGTCTTTTGTGTTTGAGGCGTTCTGTCACACCAATGGCAAACGTCATTGTCAGAATGAAAGCAATGCAGGATGAAACCTGTTGCGTAATTAATATTTCCCCCCTTCATGAGCCGGCCAGGAGCGCTAGACCAGCATAACGAAACATGCCATGCTGGTGTCGCAGGGTTCGGACCGACACCGTTCAGCTTCGGCTCCACCGTTCTCTTAGGTGATTGAGCAGTGCCGTTGCCTAGCGCTGTTGCCTAGCACAGTTTCCCAGCTCCGTTGCCCCGGTGGGACACCGGACCTTCTTCTCAGTACGATCTTGGACCATGCATCAAACGTTCCCCTCTGATCTATTCATGATGGACCGACCCTTCTCATTCCAAAATGAAAGGCTCTCTTGTCCTCCTGGTTCGGCTAGACAGGCCTGGCGAGCGATCTTCAGACCTCCCTCACCATGCCATACCACTACCCCATCAGTCAAGAGCAGGCTTTACAATGGAAAGTGGAAAGTAATTTGTTGAGTGAGACTTCCCCTCTCTGGGGGGCTGGGGGGTGGGGAGGTTCTTCAGGCCATTGAAGGCTTCTGGAGAGTCCTCCGGCGAGGTGGGGGGGTCTCTCAGAGTGACGGGTCCAATTCAGGAGCTTCTTGGCCAGGCTAACAGGACAGCAAGGCACCCATTCAGTGGCTCCCTTCAACTCCTTTGTGAAATTTTCTTTGGTTTCTCGATGAAGTGCTATCTTCTCACACACATCACTCTGGCTTACCGTGTCAGGCCTTGATAGGCTTCACGCATGCAGAGAGATTTGATCCCGCTGCCCGCCGGTCCGCAGGGGCACTGGCACCGTAGAACCAGACGCTCCAGACGGGAGACGGGCCTTTTGTTGTCCAGGGATTTAAGGAATGTTACTCCTGCTGACTTGGACGATCCTTACAGAAGTGGAGCCAAGTCTATGGTGAAATTATCAAAATGTTTCCCATATTTATTTTCATATAGATACTTTTCAGATATTGCACCTATTGGAATGTGTGTATAATATAACAGTTGTGGTAAAAGTATGAAATGCACTGTCCTGCCAAGCTAAACGAAATCCTTTCTTTCATATTTCAGTGTTTCTTTCATACGTCTGTGATCTAGCTATAGACATCAGTTCCAACGAATAAACCAAACAGCTGTTTCTAATTAAAACCTACATCTCCATCAGTCCCAGCTCCTCTGCACCGCCTGTCTGCCACCCTTAGTGTGTAGGGTGGATCCCCGAATGAAGTTCCCAACATCTATGTGGAATCCAACAAAAACATGAAAGCTATGCAGTGGCCTGCCAATATCTGTCTCTTGAACAATCGTGTTCCTGTCCAGGTGTTATGAAAGGGCCAGCAACACATGGGTGTGCTGTCCGTCCCCAGCCAGACTGAAGCCTTCTAGACAGATGTCCTCCCGACAGATGGTCAGTGTGGCGCGTCTGCTGTTTGCCAGGGATCGTGTGGACCCGTTGCGATTTGTACAGGAAATGAAAATGATACAGTCACTAAAAGGCCTCTGTGGAAAAAGGGAGAGAGAGAGAAAGCAAGAAGTAGAGAGACAGGCAAGAGGGAGAGAGAGACAGGAAGAGGGAGTGAGGCAAGGAGTGGCTAGAGACTGAGAAAGAGAGAGAGAAACAGAAAGACAATGTGAGAGACAGGAAGAGAAAGACAGACAGACAAAGAGAGGGTATTCTACGTATAGGGTTATTCGCATGGTGACTTTCAGCAGGTGCACTCATGCATAATACAATATCTATCACAGAAAAACGGACAACTGAAAACCGAGACTCTCCTGAATCAGAATAAGGAATTGGTGTATGTGGTTGCTGTAGGAAAGTAAAATGAGACAGATCCACTTTCAGGTGACGCGAGATGTGAAAGACTGTAATAAATGATACACAAGTGCAAGAAATGTCATTCTGGGTAACGATGAGCATTACACCAATTGTCCTCCCATTCTAATTTACAGTCAAGATCCACCAGGTGGCATTTTGTTTATTTCCTAAGGTTTCTGTCTTCTCTATCCAGTTCATTAATTCATAAAAACCTCAAAACTCCTGATTACAACAGCCAAAAAGCTTATCCCATAAAATAAAAAAAAATGCAATATATAATCATCCCCTTGTTTGTAATTTTACCATTTGTGTAGCTGCAAAATGCAAACATTCTGTTTATTAATTCATTCATTATCTTGAGGTCTTGTACTGCAGGTTGTTGACTTAGCTAGCACTCCAACACCCCCCCCCCCACCCCCCCCTCCAGCCCCCCACCACCCCACCCTCAAAGACACAAGATGCCCTCAAATGTCAATTCATTATAGCCCAGGTTTCTTATTTTCGAACGATGTTCTTTGCATCATTTCCAATGTCCTTGGACAAAAAACAATGCAAAAAAAAGAATCCCGGGGTAACAGAAGCACAGAATCTTATCGTGGACAAGCATATGAGAGCCATGATTTACAGCAGCCTATCAGAGGACAAGCATATGAGAGCCATGATTTACAGCAGCCTATCAGAGGAGAGGGTGAAGTGTGGGAGCTGCAGATGTGGCCTCAGTGTGTGACCTGAAGCCACAGATGTGCAATCAGCTATAGATTTCTGCTCTCCATAGGGAGGACTGTTTCATTGCCTCAAAGGTGCTGTGAGGACACGTTTGTCGATGGACTAGCGGTTAGTGCCGCACGAGTCCTTGTTCCAGGATGTACCAGGGATAGGAAAGACCTGGGAAAAACAGATCGGCCAAGAACCTGCTTCGTTTGGCCAGACAGCAGCTATGTTCCTGCCATTGAAAGGATCTTGAATATTTAATGTTTAAAGAGTCACAAAAACCCTGTTCAGAAAACCGCAATGAGACAACTGGGTATTCCCTGTTAAGAAATGTTTTCTAGGATGAAATAAAGCAGAATTTGAAAGGGGATCAGTGAGGTTCCTGCAAGTTGTATCAGAAAACAGAATGAATAGTGTCGTTTTTGAGGACTGGAAGAAAGAATTGCTCCTTAGATAACTGATTCAAATGCATTCAGCTGCTGTTTCATACACAGCTTATTATATATATGGAGTAAAGAACATGATGGTTTGATGGTGTCTCTGGCACCATCAAACACAGCCTCTGTAGAGTTGGACTTTTGGCCCATTTTATCTCTGAAGAACAGGGCGACATGCATTTGAGACCAATTATCAAGTTCAGAGGTACCCATGGACCAAAAATCCATGTGCTATCAATGGCTTCTGATTAGATGATCAAAACCCTCTTTCTCCAAGGCCAACCACTAACTCCCCAAAGAATGGCACTAATGATGTGGTAATTCTCCCCTGCATGGGCCTGCCGTCAAGTGATTGGCTACTGAGCCTCAAAAGTGTTAAAGCAGCTTAACGGCTGCTGCTGGCGCCCTTGCCAGGATGTTCTAAACTGACCGATCGGAGTGAAGCGAGGATTGTGTGGCACAGGTCAAAGTGTGCTTAATGCTCCACCATCCTGCACAGTTAAGCTCCAGCCGTAATGGCACCCAAGCCCCTCTAATGCTCGAATCCTCCCAAAAGACCCTGACGAGCTGGAGGAGGTGAGGTGGATGAAGGATGGAAATCCTTCGTCCATGTACGGTCACTAGGAAGAAGGCTGCATGGTAGAGGTGAGGAAGAGACCACCCCTGCTCACCCCACTGATCACTCCGTTGCTCACTTTGCTGTTCACACCGCTGCCACACGCACTGCCTCCCACACTGTAGCTTGTAGGCATTTTTCGTGCAAAGATCATAATTGCCACATCGTTCATTACTTTGCTGTGCCGTGTGAGTGCAGGCTGTGTCCCTCTCCAGCACGTTGTGACCATTATAAATGTTACAGTGCACTCACCGGCTCCGTATTACATTTTGCACTGCCGTGTCAGCCCGGTGGCTCGGGAAAACGTATTGCCGCGATATTAGCGGAACATTATGTTGTGGCCAGAGAGCGCAGCGTTGCGAAGGTGTAATGAATCAAAAACATCTCGCCAAGGCCTGAGGATTTAACACTCCATTACCAGCACGCCGCACCGGGAGAGAGCTGACACTGCCCACGGGACAGAGTGAAGGAGTCTAACCTACAATTAGCACATTCATTATCTTCCCACCACTCTGACAAATCCAGGCCCTCCAGGTCGGGAGGCCCCCCGGGCCCAGCGGGGTCGTCACGGCAGCATCACTCTTCTGGGCAACGTTACCCTACAGTGACCATGGTGACCCTGATAACCATGGTTACCGTGGTGGCTATGGTGACCCTGATAACCGTGGTGATCCTGATAACCGTGGTGATCATGGTGTTCAGGGTGGCCGCTGCAGTACCCTGAGAAAGTTTAGTGTTTAGCGATGTGAGCCAGAGGTTCTTAAGGGTCCGGCAGTGAGTGGACTGACTGAACCTAAAGCAATAGGCCGTTCTTTGGAGAACCTTTCTTTAGATTGTAAAAAAAAAAATGCAACCCATTAATATTAGAGGGAGTTGTGAAGAACATGTGAGAGCTGACCTGTTATTGTTGCAGGATGGAAATACTCATAGAAATAGATTATTAAGAAAATGATTTACATAAAAATTTGTATCTGTAACTGAGCAGCACAAATCCAGCACTTTGCATCACAGGGTATTTGAATACATTCTGGGTGATCCATATTGGAATTGCAGCACTTTGGAAACCACGCTCACTTTTTCAAGGGACCATGTTGGATAATTTAATATGGTCTTAAATTCAAATGTCAGGGTTAGTAGTTACAAATCCTTTGCCAGTAATAGTCTGGAATTGGAATTTTCACTCCATTTTGAAGGTGTGTTTTGCCTTCAGCAAGTGAAGTGTTTGATTTGGCCTTTCGACAACATTCAGCTCTTTATCCGCAGAATTTTTAGAAGCATTTAGTTCGATCAGGGTGATTAGGAATCGGTTGCTCATTTCAGAACCCATCCTGCTGTTGACCCTAGCAGCCACAACTCCAGCCCAGACAACGGAGCCAGCCAGGAAGTCACGCATGACCTCCTGCTGTCTTTTTCTCACGTATCTCACGTGAGTTGCTCTGATATGGATTTGAGTTTAGGTGACTTTATTTTCCAGCCATTCCAAGCCTTCATCACAGATTTTCCTCTGTCCACAATGGTCCGTGCCAAAAGTCTTTAGGTTTTTTACGGGCTTTCCGCAAATTCTGGATGACTGGTTTTCATCTTGTGGTAAACCCTGCAGTGCCATGCTGGTGAGCTCCTCTCTTCAGGATGGAGTGCATCTATGCCTGTGTCTCGGATAGTGATCTTGATCTGCTCATCATTTCTTAATGATTGAAAGTCAGACGTCCACTAAGGCTTGTGGTTGCCTTAATACCCAGTACATTCTTGTTTCTTAAACATTTGATTCGGACACGTTTGGCACACGTTTTGGCACATGTTTTTCACACACATTTGGGCACAAGTTTTGGCTCGGTTTGACTCGTCGTTCTTGCCTTACGACACTCTGCTTTATTGGTCTTACTTTACTGGTCTTGTTTCATTTCAATGCTGCAGTGTCTCACAGAAACAACCGAGAAGCCAAATGTCAGAATGTAAACCACTGACTGTTTATATATATCGAAAGGACTGATTCCACACAATAAATGCAAACAACCTCGAACGAAAGGTCACGTTCTGCCCAGTCACTGTGCATGCCCGACCTCAGACACACTGCATCGTTTCACATCCATTGTGCTGGAGCTCTGAAGCAGAACAGCATTGCTGTCAAATGACCCACAGACCGGCATATGTGTCAGAATGACAAACCGCTCCTCTTGCGAATAGCTGAGCAGGGATGAATCTGTTCACAATCAAGTGAAACTGACACAATGTCCGTTAATGTCAAACGTGCTTTCTGTTCTACAATAAACACTAGTTGAATACTGTCAGAATATTACTGACTAGCATTACTTTATTTAGAGTACATTTTTTAAAAAGCGTATTAAAAAACATTTTAAAAATTAGACCTCAGAGAAGTGCTCACGTCTATAGTCCTGGTGACAAAGCTAAACATTTTTATGTCCATGATAAATATTGGTGTGTGTGTGTGTGTGTGTGTGTGTGTGTGTGTGTATATACATATATATGGTAGAACTAGGGATAACATCCCCTCTACAAGGTCGACTTTTAATTGTAATTATACCCAGGACATCAGGGATCCAGAACCAAAACATTAGAGCTTCACATCATGTCCACCCAGTCACTATATATGACTTTGGAAACCACTTCATTCATGAGCTAGGCACTTCTTCTGTCGGTGATTTGTTGACTTAAGCCCACAAGACCTCCAGAAGTTTCACAGTGAGGTCTGGCGTCCAATCCCCAATCTCCCCCGGCTATCAGGCTCACTTTCAAACCAGGCCATGCCTGTTTAAAGGTAAACCCAACCAGGGTTCCCAGGGGTCTTAGGCTGTGCTCCACCCTGCTGACACCGTGAATGCCTACTCAGTGGTACCAGTCCCACATGGGCTTTTTATGCGCTACACCAACAGCAAACACAGCGTTAATCTCCCTATATTTACCTTCTGCACTGCCCCCCACACAGCCAATCACTTCCTAACCCGTAGAATTTGTCCGGGCCTCCCCAGCGACTAAGGTCACACTCAGCCTTGGGTTGCTAATCATCAGCGTTGCTAATAGATCCAGGCTGCTATCAGCCTCAGCGCGGACTGATCATCCATGATCCTGACGCTTCATTCCTTTCCAGAGAAAAATGTAGGCCAAGATCTGATCTTGCACCCCTTTCCACCTATAAGCCCAACTCCAGATCATTATACACCCCGTGGAATAATCACAAGACAAGGTTGGATGGTGTTTGATTTTCAGATTTAGTTGCTGTGTGGAAATCGAGAGCTCGGGGCTTCCAGCAAGGCAGACAAACCCGAGATGTAGCCGCTCGCTCGGTAAACCGTAGCTCTGTTACTGATTAAACTGAGCCGCATTCCAGATAATCAGTACCCCGTCCCACACGGTGCCGGGTGGAAGGACAGACACGTTTTAGCTGACAAAAAAAAGTTACACTCTCTCCTCAACGTTTAAAAGAATTTCCTGTGTTTCCCCGTGTTTGCTTTTGTGCGCCCCACTCATAACCAGACTGATGTAGATTAGACCGAACGCAGCCATAGCATGATCTTGGCACTAAAGCGTCATGGCCTGAATGAAGCTTCCACAATTCTGTATTTAAGGAAAGATTTGGCTGAAAGTTTGTTGAATGTTTATGTGTAAAAAATGTGTTACGTGTTGGGCTCCTAATACTACAAAACAAATGATTAAATGAAGCAGACTTCCACAATCTCCCCCGAGTCTCTCATCAAAAAGGTCCAAGCGCTGCAAATATAGACCAAACAACCTTTGCTGTGTTTGTAAGTCCATATAAGGAGTGATTCCACCCCACACCGTTAGCTCATTTGATAAAGGACTAAACTGCAATATGCTGAGAATGAGACAGTAACAGAGAGAATGAGAGAAAGAGATGGAAACAGAGAGAGTGAGGGTGGGAGACAGAGAAAGGGAGATAGAGAAAGAGACCCAGCTGCTTATAAATGTGATTCATCATGGATGACCCGCATGCCTGCATACTTTTTCAGAGAGAGGATGAATTCCCACTTGACCTGACCAGCCCATTGTGTAACGTGTACGACTTTGATTAATATACATACAACATGTCTAAATTCAGTGTGAAACCTGAACTGCACGCATTAACAACTGCTAGGATAACCCCTACTAGCATAACCCCTGCTAGCATACCCAATGCTAGCATATCCCATGCTATTTTAATCAACAGGAACCACCGCAGGACAGAGGAGCCAAGTTGTTCAGTCACACACACACACACACACGCACACACACACACACACACACACACACACACACACACACACACACACACACACACACACAGATATGCACGCACGCACACACACATGCAAGCCTTGTCAAGATTTGTCATAAATATGCCACAGGATAGACAAGCCAAGTTGACCACTTGGACACACACATGCACACACACGCACACACATGCATGCTCTGTCAGAATATGTCATAAATATGCCACATGCGTATTATAGACACCATAAAGTATGTAACATAAACCCAAACTTTATCTCAGAAAACTTTTGTCAAACATTGTTATGTAAACGTCACTTTTCATTTATTCTGTGGATCCTGGCAGTGATGATTAACCCAGTTTTCTTTGGTTGGGTTGGTTTTCCTACATAGTGAGATATTTCCAGAGATCCAGCTCCAGTTACAGCATATAAACAGACATGGTACATCCCCAGCACCTTCAACAGCACACGTGGCTGGACGACCGTCCCGAAGCTGAGGTCCCCTGAGCCGGGAGGACACCTCGGCACCTCGGCCGCCCTGCCACACGCCTCAGACATGCAGAAACACTAATTGCTGTTCGAGGCTTGATCCCCACGCGGCAGTCACACTGGGTTATGTGTGAATTGTGCATGAAACAGAGCTGAAAGGCTGAGCGCTAATTCGCCCCTCGATGATCCTCTCAGTGGGAGAGGATTAGTGGAGCTCACGTGAAACGGAGCTCACGTGGAACGGAGCACGTCCGCTGCCGTTCTCCTTGTCCAGTGAGCGGCGCGTGGCATTTTAACGGGCACACGCGGGAAGACCGGACAGGTGCTGCCTTCACGTTGGCCTTACAGCTGCAGTCGGAACGTCACATTCGAAATGAGGGGTTGAGGTGAAGGGTCAAGGTGAGGGGTCGAGGTCAGGAGACGAGGTCAGGGGTCAAGGCTTCACTTTGAAGCTGTGCAGGATCTTTTGGCTTAGGGTAACTTTAGGGGAGGTTTGATGACCTGGACGTGGTGATGGTGGATGATGGGCAGCCAGTAGAGGATGGAGATGCATCCTGGATGATGGAGAGGGTGTAGGATGGAGTGACTGGATCATAATTTGGCTTTTGATCACTACCTTTTCTTTTACATAATACCCTGGTGAAAGGTTATGTATGCCATATACAGGCAGCTTATGTAATGTGTGTGTGTGTGTGTGTGTGTGTGTGTGTGTGTGTGTGTGTGTGTGTGTGTGTGTGTGTGTGTGTGTGTGTGTGTGTGTGTGCGTGTGTGTGTGTGTGTGTGTGTGTGTGTGTGCATTTGCCTGCCTGCAGGCCTTGACACTGGATTTAAGCAGAGACAGAGAGCGACCTTGGAAAGGGCAACACAGCATATGATGTGCTGACACGAGGAGCTAGTGCAGTTTGCTTTGAAAACAAAATCCCATTACACCGAGCACGGTGAACAGACCTGTTTTCTGAACTGGATTCTGCTGATTTTGGGAACTATCGATCGTAACTATGAAGTGCATTTCTCACCCTGCCCTTGTCTTTATGTTGTTCACGCTGCCTTCTGTCTAGCCGAATAGGCGAACAGAGTGCAGGACAGTGTGTTCACACGCCGGCGCCGTGCAAAGCACCGCAGGCTGCACAAGCGGGTGACAAACTTCATTACCACGTTTATGGCTCTTGCAACTGTAATGCTGCCGCTCTGACATGCACGCTGGGACCATTTCACAACAAGTAATTAACACAGCAGTGCAGAGGAACACGAGCAGACAGAGCTCTGTTCGAGTGCTCAGGGTCGGAGGTCACAAAGGTGCCCTATATCATACGAAAGCTTCTCTTCCTTAAAGCTGCTCTTTAAAGAGCCATCTGAACTCACTTTAGTGGTCAGGGGTCATGAGGACATGAAAGGCTCTCTGGATTTTTACAGGAGGACAGAACAGAACGAGGGAGACAGGCGTCCGCCGTCTGCTGCTAAGCACTTGCGTGAAAGGCTTTTATGCACCACTGATGTCCTTGTAAACAAAACAACAGTTAATTATGGATGAAATATCACCAGTTCCCAGCTTTCGAAAATCTCAAACCAGAAGCCACTTTTGCAGAAAGCAGCGTGGAATTATAGTGAAAGGGAACAAGATGCAAGATTGTAAGATTAGAGAAAGGCAGTGGAACTGAAGCAGCAGACATTAAATGTTATATGTAATATGGCTAATTTAATCCATCCCTGGATCTTACACGAGATCTGAACCTCTGTATTGGTAAGCTGGAATTTCCTGCTGAGTGGAGCCCTTCCTGCTCCCATGGTTGGGGGAGACATTTCGGGTGGCGAACGCTGGGTTCTTGCTCAGGGAAAGCACGCTCACTTCTGACATCTAAACAGCTTCCTAATGGCTTTAATGGGCTTGCGAAGAGAAAAAGGGCAAAAGCACTGGAATTTCAGGCATTCTGCAAAGCTGCAAGCTTACAAAAACTTGCAAAACCTTTTTTAAATCCAAAGCAAACCGATGTTAAGCCCAAAACAAATATAGAGACCCATGGCATTTTTTCCCTCTTTCCAACGCAATGTGAAAGCAATAAGCAAAATGCATTAAAGGAACTCAAGGGTATTTGCACATAGTCTTTAGGACCAAGCCTGCTGCTACAGGCCACTGTCCTGTGATTTAATAAACAAGACTGGACCTCAAAGTGACGGGACTGCCTGTCCTGTCCCGAGTCCCGCACGGGCTTCTTGGTCACACACTTGTTTGCTTCCCACGACCGAAGGAATGGGGTCTCTATAGAGCCCAAACGCCGAGCTTACTGCAGGACAGTTCTGGCCGCAGGCGTCTGAGGGATGCGGCCCTGAAGGGGGCGGAGAAAGAGGGGATAGAATCACGGCATTCACGCATTCTGATGAAAATCTCTGAACCGCCACATGTGTGAAAGTGGCTTGCAGGCACGCCGGAGCACCATTTATTTACCTCAGGACGTTCCATCCAGCCCCTCCCACACGTGTGGGGGTGCGTTATACCCTGGCCCACCTCAGCACACAGCTGTGAGCAGGAGAGTCCCTGCTGAAGCAGCGCTGAATGGTTGTCCCGGTGGCATGTGGGAATGGTTAAGGAACGGTTATGGTGGTCCTCAGCCTGCACGAGCAAGGGTGAACTCAGGCCAGCATGACCCCGTGGTGACCCACGGCCTTCCTTTCATCATCTCCGTAGAGTAGCTGACCGACGGATGCCGTTTTTCACTAATGGCGTCGCTTAGTGGCGGCTAATTAAAAAACCCGCTCTTTGTTCAGCTGTGACGAGAGAATGCGCTTGTCATTGTTTTCGCCTCGCCAGCATGAAGAGACGGAGACGTGTGGTGATGACATGGGGACAGGGGACCACACTCACGGTGAGCCACACAGTAGTTACATGTAATCAACAGATCTGGGGAGGCTGATCGGCTAAATTCACCACTGCTAGATTTTCTGGGAGAGTTGAACAGGAATGAGGACTTGAGATTAAGTATTTGTTTAAAAATCAGGGCTTCATTTACCCCTTGACAAGGTTTTTGTCAATTAGTTCTTACACTATTGGGTTCAAAGGAGGTTTGTTTACAGAACCAATTTAAGGATGGAGAAAGAACATTTAAGGACAGCAGATAAACTGAAATGACTGCAGTGAAGTAAGAGAGTGAGAGAGAGAGAAAATCCAGCCTGAAGGTGTGAGAGACATCATAAATCTTGCCACAGTAGTCCAGCAGCCTGGCACGCCCACACCTTTTAAATGTCCCCTCCCCTCAGCCTTCTCATTGGTCCTGTCCCACAAGCCCCTCCCTAGCTACACGCCCACTGCCCGAGCGTGGACGGGGAGAGGGTGTGAGGCAGCGCAGCTCCCCGCCCCCTCCTCCACCGTGCTGCTCACGCCGAGAGGGGGGTGGAGGGTGAGGGGGAGGGGCTAGTAGGCGAACACAGGCGGCGAGAGGCGAGTGACACGGGCAGATCCGGACGCGCTCACACCGCGGCTCCTCCAGGCACAGCGCTCGCCGAGCGGAGCAGCCAGAGCGGAGCAGACCCGCGCGGGACGGCAGCGGAGCACACACACGCGCCCCCCCCATCCAGACCTCCACCACTCCCCTCCCTCCTTCCGCTCTGCTCGTGGACCATGGAATTTTAACCATGTGGAAGGTGAGTGGCGGTCGGGTCTCCCGGGTCGGGGTCGGCGTTCACAGCAGGTCGTGTGCATGCGCTCCCAGAGCTTTGACAGCAGAGAACATGCATTTGAGGAGGACACGAGAGGCTGAGCTCCCTGCAGAACTTTGACATACTTTTCACCTACTTCTGAGCCTCAGTGTGTCAGACCCTTGTGGTCTTGAACGAAGCTGAGCAAAACTTCTAAGTGGGCGAGTCCGCTTCTGAGGGGAACCGCGCTCTTCACGTGTCCCTCACGAATCTCACGAGTGCTGGGATCACACGTGCAGGCTTATGGGGGACTTATGGGTAACTTCAGTAAGGCTAGGGGTCCCGGTGAGGAGTGGGAAGGGGTGTGCGGTCGGGTTCTGCTGGGGGCGGGGGCACGAGGGCGGAGGTGTGGGTGGAGGTGTGGGTGGAGGTCTCCACCCGAGTGGCACCAGGTTCCCGTGCCTCTCACACTTTGGGCCGGCCTCGTTTTGGTCTTTCACGCACGATGCTGACGGCGGGATTTCCAGCCTGGCGCTGAGTGTCGGTGCTGAAACGGGTCGGCGTGCTCAAGTGCCAGACTATGTCAGCACACACACGAACCTTGACTGCGTAAAACTGCTTAAACCGCTTTGACTCTTTTCAGTGTGGGCGCTGTGGATGGTGAGACACAGTGGCAGCTCTGTGCGGGCTGACTCAAGCTTTGGCTGGTGGCGAGGACACGGTCGCACACGGGCAGACGCTGCCAGGCACACAGCACCGTACAGCTCCTCGTCACAGTGCCACATGCTGTCAGACCGCTGATGTTGATAGGAGCTGACACACATCAAGTCTCCATCAGATGAGCTTGTCTCCACTGCTGGATGTCAAGTCTTCTCAGAGTGCCACCTATTGTTAGAGTGCAGCGTGACACACGACACGTGCCGGGCCCGTCCTTGCTCATGTTATTATTGTTTTTGCTTGTTTGCTTGTTATTTATTTTCCAACTCAAGGATTCAAACAGGGGTCTAATTCCTTTCAGGACACAGATTTATCTTCACAAGTTTGCGAGTGGTAGTTCGTCCCTCTCTCGCATCTCCTCTTCCCGTGTCCTGGACCCAGATAAGCACAGCACAGCAGAGGCAGAGGTATCACCCGTGCTACAACACGATAACCCCTGCCTGTGACTTTGACCCCACTGGGGGGGTGGTGGTTTCACACCGGGAATAATTTAGTTCAGTTTCTGCAACTAGTTAATCGTGACTTGAATCATTACCAACATCCCCATGCGAACTGACTGAATTTCCGAGGAAGCTCTGCTGTCGTCTGAAACAAGTCGGGCAGGGAAGAAAAAAAGATCCAGTAAATTCCTGCCGGCGGGCGGAAGCCAACACAGGAATATACCAAAGCTCTGTGAAGCTCAAACTGATCAAGACCCTCTAATTCTGCTTTGGACAACTTCCAGTATGAAATGTGTCACCCCCAACCAGCACACCCACACGTTAACGCAGTCTTCATCTGGCCTCATGCGTGCCTACCCTGGTCGTCTGACAGAGGCTTATGCCGCGTTGCTGCGGCAACCCCAACAGCAGGCAAAGAGTGAGTTGCCGGGCGGTATTTTTGGCCACTTCTGGGCCAATGAGAGGGCTGTTTCGAAAAATCCGTATCAAAGTGTTACTCACGGTCCAGCGAGCCACTCTCGGGCAGACACCGCGTCTGTGTGGTGTCACAGAAAGGGACAGAGTATTCTGTTTGGGTTAGGATATTCTTAAGAGCAGGCAGTGTTGATATGACTTGATAAGTCACTTATTTAAGTGGTTCTTTGGCAGCACCACTGTCTTGCTGCTAGTCTGCATTTCTACCACCAGGGGGTGTGCCTGAATTTTCCCTCTCATAGAACCCATATAAATTGGTGGGATTATATATTAAAAACGCTTGAACTGAAAAGATGAGTCGACATCAAGGTAGCTCACTTAAGATCAGACATCACCTCCTGGCTACAAAGTAAATGCTGCCTGTTCAGAAATTCTATACTGGGACTAATATGGTAAAAAGATCTAGATGGTAGATGTGATTATCCCAACATCCCTGAAGGTCAGTGGCCACAGAGCTCTGACTCATGCGGACAGTGTTATACCAGGTACAGGCCCTGTGCTGCAGTCTACCGCCCAGCATCTGTGTTTACTGGAATCTGTGGACCATTCCGCAGGTCTGCGTCTGAAGCAGTTTCGGTCTCCAAATTAGGGCAGGGCTATGTGAGAATGACAGCTTTGTGCGCCAGTAATGACAATGTTTAAGGCCGAACTGCATATGCGGATTTACTGAGCTGCATGAATGAGGCTGCATGTTTACTGAAAAACAGGGATTTGCTTACACAATTGATTTTTGTTGATTGTTTTTAAATCCTACATTCAGTAGCAGGATAAACTCTCTGTGTAGTTCCATGTCAACAGAAAATTATTCTGTATAATTAATCATTCTAACAACTTTAGATCCGATTTGTCAAAGACGTTGTGGATACGAGGGCACTGCAGAACTACAAGTTAGGAAAGCAAGGGCTCTACTTCTATGTCGTATTATCTTATGTCAGTCATTCTGGTATTTGCTTCTTTGACTCCTTCTATCCAGAGCTGCAATGCCTTCTTTGCTTTTTTTCTCCAGTGTCATCTTCTGTAAATTTTCATTTTAAGATCAGACAACAACTTGTGGTTGTGTTCATGTCCAGGGCTTGTGAACTGTAGCTGATTTATGTCTACAACCATATGTCAATAAATCTTTATTCCTGGCACTGTACATTGGAGCTATAATTTGTCCTTAAGCATCTGCCACTGTGGTACACTGGCTCCTGACACAGAAAGGAATGAACATTTGATGGATATGAATCACTACACAACACGATGTCTCAGAGCCCAGACGTCTGTCTGTGGTGTGTGTGGTGAGTTGTAAGCAAGGTTGTGAGCACTGAATTCTTTATGTCTGAGGTACAGAATGCTAAATCCTTTATGTCTGAGAAGTACTGAATTCTTTATGTCTGAGGTGTGAAGTACTGAATTCTTTATGTCTGAGGTGCAAACTGCTGAATTATTTATGTCTGAGGTATAGAATGCTGAATTATTTATGTCTGAGGTGCAAACTGCTGAGTTCTTTAAATCTGAGGTGTGGAGTACTGAATTCTTTATGCCTGTGGTGCAGAGTGCTGAATTCTTTATGTCTGAGGTGTGGAGTACTGAATTCTTTATGTCTGAAGTGTGGAGTACTAAATTCTTTATGTCTGAGGTACAGAGTACTGAATTCTTTATGTCTGAGGTACAGAGTGCTGAATTATTTATGTCTGAGGTGCAGAGTGCTGAATTCTTTATGTCTGAGGTACAGAGTGCTGAATTATTTATGTCTGGGATGCAGAGGGCTGAATTCTTTATGTCTGAGGTACAGAGTGCTGAATTATTTATGTCTGGGATGCAGAGGGCTGAATTCTTTATGTCTGAGGTACAGAGTGCTGAATTATTTATGTCTGAGATGCAGAGTGCTGAATCCTTTATGTCTGAGGTGTGGCCTCAGCTCCAATTCTTTGGGAATCCCCTGGTATTTTCAATTGTCATAGCAGGAATGGACGTTTTTAACTGACTGGAGATCAGCATTGCATCATCTCAAGGGATGCTCAAAAGTTTAAATGTTCATAGTTTGCATAGTAATGGGTGGGGGTTGCTTCTATTGTTAGTCTCTAAAGAACACTAAAGGGGTGTCTTCACTCCAGGACACCACACCAGGATGGACTGATGGGCTGTGTTTTGGATAAGTGGAAAATGTGTTGAAATATCATTTTTGGCTGAGCTACTTGAAAGCCTGGGTTTGATTATGGCATATAGAGCAGCCTAACAGGCAGGTCCGCCACTAAGACCCTTCGCCGGACTGGGCCTCCCTGCTGGAGTACTGGGTCTCCCACTCTGTGCTGTAGAGTTTCAGGGCGGTGCTTTACACACATGCTGGTCACTTCACTGTGTTTGCTGGACCTGTGGCCTGTGACATGGGTTGAGCTTGAGTCACCGGTTTGTTTTGGCTTTACGCTGGTCATTAAACTCACGGCCACTCCTTCACTGTCAACCCACCAAAATCCGAGGAAAAGACAGAATGTGTGTAATTGGAGATGTTGTGATTCCAACTCGGGACATAATGATATTTCCAGTTTGCGTGGCATGATGGCATTGCAACCCACTCACACACACTTTTAGCCATGGCCTGTAGGTAACTTGTAACCATTAATCTTAATATGGCTGACTACAGGCCTTCCACTGAGCTAAAGCTTCCTTTTGCCTGAAAATAACAGATGGTTTCAATATGAAATTGGCACTGTGACCCTGTCACATAATGTAGCAACAGCATGTGTGAGAAGTAGCATCTTAAAATGTTTCAGTGCAGAATATTGGTTAAACATTTCAAGCCAGCACTTCAGTGTGATCCAAGGATACAGTCTGGGTTGGTGAACTGGAGTTATTGGTATGTGTGAATGAAATGTTTAGTTAATGTTGGAGTGCTTTAGAGGTATGAAAGGAGGATTCATTTGATCATTGACCATGTGTGAACAGATGCTATGAGACATGGTGTCATTTCATCACTGACCTTATTGTGTGTACATAGACACTATTAGACATAGTGTTTTTAGCAATGAACATCTGGCTAATGTCAGAACATGCACATAATAGGTGTGCACATATTAACATAAACACAGACATCGTACACACATACCACACACCATGCATTCATACTCACACACACACACACACACACACACACACACACACAAACAGAAGCATGAACACCAGGTGCACATCACACATCACATCCACACATCCAGACTGACACACCTATACCACACGCATTCCAATTCCACATATTCAACAATCCCTTAGTGTCTAAAATTCCTCAGCATCAAATCTCAATGTCCCTATTTTGATATATGTAGGTCAGGTATGGGGAGCAGGTTTGGGTGTAGCTCCAGACTGTGGGTGTGACTAGATCTATCAGATTAGGGCTTCAGTCTAATCCGGTCTACCTCACATCCAGCCTGAATTCAACAGCCAGTCTGGTTGAGCATTACGGGCATACTCAGGTGGCAATAATTCAAATATGAAAGGACATCAATTTGTCACAGACACAGGAGTGTTGGAGGATTATGGGATATGAAGGAGAGGCTCCTGCCGGTGGAGAGGTAGGGGATAGAGTTTGGGTGAGAACCGCAAATGTCCAAAATGGGTAGATGACCCCCAAATGGGTAGGTGAGCCCACATGAGGTGACAAACAAATACAGAAAATTGAGGACAACCAGTTGTTTATGGACACAAATATCCAAAATGGGAAGATGACCCCCAAATGGGTAAGTGAGCCCACAGGAGGTGACAAATACAGAAAATGTAGGAGAACCAGTTGTTTGTGGTCATCATTAATGAGGACTTCGTATGATAGAGCCATGATTAATCAGGACTTCATATGATAGGACCATCATTAATGAGGACTTCATATGATAGAGCTATAATTAATGAGCAATTCACATGATAGGGCCATGATTAATGAGGACTTCATATGATAGGACCATCATTAATGAGGACTTCATATGATAGAGCTATAATTAATGAGCAATTCACATGATAGGGCCATGATTAATGAGGACTTCATATGATAGGACCACCATTAATGAGGATTTCATATGATAGGGCCATGATTAATGAGGACGTCACATGATAGGGCCATGATTAATGAGGACTTCATATGATAGGACCATCATTAATGGGGACTTCATATGATAGAGCTATAATTAATGAGCAATTCACATGATAGGGCCATGATTAATGAGGACTTCATATGATAGGACCATCATTAATGGGGACTTCATATGATAGAGCTATAATTAATGAGCAATTCACATGATAGGGCCATGATTAATGAGGACTTCATATGATAGGACCACCATTAACGAGGATTTCATATGATAGGGCCATGATTAATGAGGACGTCACATGATAGGGCCATGATTAATGAGGACTTCATATGATAGGTGTGACAACTAGGACAGAGGGCTGAACGCAGATGCGGACTGAACAAAGGTTTAATGATACATATACACAAAGCACACAAAACATACACCAAGAATCATCAAACAACACCTAACATAGGAACCAAACACTAACATAACTGGGGGAACATGACTACAGAAAAGGAAAGGCATTAACAAGCATATAACTAGAAAAACCACAATCTGAAGTACAACTGAAAGAGAACATCAAAGAACAGAGAGTACAAACAGAGAACACCAAGAATCCAACAGGTATACGAGCAAGAAGTACTTACAATAACCAACCAAGGGACTCAACAAGACACACCAGAAAGCAATAACGAGGGGCAGAAAACAAGGCAGGGGAGTGAAGTCAGACACAATGAGGAATTTCAAAATAAAAGACAAACGGAAGACATGACCGACAGGAGGGAGGCAGGCCTGACAATAGGACCACCATTAATGGGGACTTCCCGAGTAAAAATTAAGTATACTTTAATGTACTACCAATGTATTTTAATTTCGGCAAATACATTTCAAGTACATTACTGTTTTGTGTGCTTAATATAAGTACAAATAAAATATAATGCAAATGCAATAATTTTAAGTACATTTTTACCTTAGAAGTACTTCAGTGGACTTCATATAAGTACACTAATTTGAACTAATATTTAAATTGATCTTTGGTGTATTCAGAGAAAGTATACTACTTAAAAATTTTTGCTGAATTATTTTAAGTGCAAAAATATATATATTACAAATGCAATAATTGCAAGTACATTTTATCTCATCAGTACTTCAGTGTACTTCATATAAGTACACTAATTTGAATTCATATTTAAATTGATCTTTGGTGTATTCAGATAAATATACTACCCTAGTGCATGTTTGGTACATTATTTTAAAGTGTGCTTTGATGTGTTTACAAATATATACAATAAAAGTACATTTCCTTAACTGACCTTTTCTGTTTAATGTTTTGAAATACTCCACCAGTTTATCAGTAAAATAGTGCTAAAAGATATAAATGCATTATCCATTTTATTTAAAAATGTAAATAATCTTTAGTTTGCTACTTTTATTCAAATATAACTTAGGGTTATTTTATTTTTTTATGTGATACAAAAATGAATTTGGAATAAAAAGGATGAGACAGGAATCCAGCTCTCAGACTCAATTACAACGTTTAATGAGTCATGGATATTGCGCAATAGCGCACGAGAAACAGATAGACGACACACAACAATAAAACAATAATTGTTACAAATAATTATCACATTAACATCTATATTACATATAGATTACTATATTACAACTAATCATTCACAAGCTTTTACACCCCATGTATCAACAGTGTTTAGTGGATAGCCCATTGCCAGTCCTTTAAAATTAAACAACAATCAGTCTCTCTCTACAGTATTTGGAAGAGGAATGACATATATTTTATCTTTGCTTTTCATCATAACACATTTTCGTTTGAAAGACTTTGCATGCACTGCATAAACATTATTTGACTCAGATACTTCATACACAAACTTGGATGAAATGTTCAATTGTATGTCTCTATAGAGTTGTCTTGCTGTCTTAACAAGCTCTTTTACCAACACGCAGCACTTTTTTTCATTTGCACAATTTGCATTGCCCAGTTCATAAGCAACAAGGCTCAAAACTTTGCACAACGTTCCGTCATGTAATTCTGCAATAGAATTATTTCTTTTTTGCAGTTTATTATTATCTTCTGAGTGATACATTACATCACCTATAAGAAAACTGCTGTAATATAAACACTCTGATATTGGACCACCACTTAAGTCCTCAATAGCAAGAATGTGCAATGCAGGTGCTCTATTTGAAGGAATACCAAAACCTCTGACATTTTCAGCCAAGTGTTCTGATTTGGAAGTCATGTAATTACTGTTCTGAAGCTGAGAGAAGAGCTCTTTAACGTTATCGTTTGCATCCTTTATGCATTTTTCAGCCCTTTTAGGTATACTCTTCCATCTAAGGAATCGCTTTACTATCTGGATTGGTACATGTGTAGTTCCATTGAAATACTTTATAAGAGCGCCATTGAATGACTCAAAAGAAAATGTGGATGTGGCCCACAAAGGACCCCAGTTCAAAACACTGGCTGCAATATGTGTTAACAAGTGTACATTGAATGACACATTTTCTTTACCATACAGCAGCTCAAACTGAATAACAAACTTCTTAAGTGCCATTTCTGCTACAGTGACATTGCATAATTTCACATTTTCTTGAAGAAGCATGTGCATGGCAAAAACTAAAAGAAAGAGATGATTCCAGTACTTCTTCATTAGAACACCTTTTAAAACTGGCAATGAATAGAAAAGGAGAAATGACCTCCACTCCGATGCTTTCCAACATTTTCGATCTTGCACTGATCGTGGTGTTCTAGTTACCTCTACAGGGGGCTTGATTGCAAGCAATTCTCTGTCAACAATGTTTGATTTTGTTCCTATATACCACTCTTTTTTGTGATTGGTTGAATCCAACCACAGATTTGCCAACTGGCGAGTCACACCAAGACAAACACTATGTTGGTATTCTGGGATGAAGCCATTAATCATCTGAAACTTCTCTAACCTCATCAATACAGAAGGGCCTTTAACACCCTTGACTGGCTGCTCAGGTGTTGCTGACATAGAATGGTTGTAGTGTTCTGCCTCAGATCTAGGAGGAGGTTCTGGAATTCTAAAGGGATAAGGACCACCACCTGTATGATAGCAAAAATCACACCCAAACACACCATTGAACTGTTTGGTGTTTCTGAGTAGTGGGCGGGCAACAGAGTCTGAGCTACATATAAGTGCAAACACCTTACACTTATGCTCTCTATTCTGTGGATCTTTCCATGTAATGCCATCCTTCTCTAGAGTTAAAAGTTCATTCACAAAGGGAGTCAGCAGAGTGTGCATAATTGGTTTCTTTTCACCAAACCAAAGACATGGCACACAGATGTTACTCTTTCTGTCTTTAGGATGTAGTTCAATTACCTGACACTGAATAGGCCAGACTTGGTATTCTGAGCTCTTGAAAATGGGAATTCCATCACAGTTCCACAGTAGGCTTACATCATGTTCACCCAAATGCCCACTTTCTCTTAATTTTCTGTACTCTGCTCCACACTGTATATCATTCAGAACACCTTCTTTAGCTGTTGTCTCTCTTGATAAACTTAAATTTGGATTTTCAAGAATGTTTTTAATCTGTGATGACAAACTCATTACAAGAAAAAATGAACCATTTCTAAGATTTGTGTCACAATGCTACACAATGTGTTGGACTTTTTTTCCCCTTGTGCCTATGTACACAGAACATAAAGAGCAATAAAAATGAGGTTCATAATGACCAAACTCTCCATAAGCTTTGTTAAACAGGTATACACTTTCTGGCACTAAACCAGGGAAATGTTCATTAAAGACCTTCAGGAGATGTTCCAGAGCTATTCCTGTTAGGTTGTGTCGCAGGACAGATGACATCAACAACAGCAGACTCTGTCCTTTTGTGAGAGGTGCTCCAGGGTACAGAAGTTCATCATCAGCTTGTGGAATCTAAAATGTATGTTAGGTATCCTTTCATCCTGTCGTTCCGGTGGTTCTTGCGTTGCAATGGACGGACTAAAGGGTTCTTCATCACTTGAAGTCCCATCTGAGGTTGTCTGTTTATTTTTATATATTTTAATTGTGATTAGTTTGTTGCACTTTAGTCATTATATGTTCATATTAAATGAAAAAAGGGTCTCTTAAATTAACCTTTCAGATTAGCTTTAATATCAAATTTACAAACACATTACAGTACCTCTAAATATGTCTTAATTGATCCCTGTTTTTCTGATTCACAATGATATTGCACATTAAAGTGATTTGACTGTTCCAATTTCAAGTATACTTACCTGTGACTGATTTATGCAAAGATTGTTTTCTTCTAGTGTTTTCTGTACTGCACTGGACAAAGAGCTCTGGTTGCCTGACTGCTTTTTAGAATGGGAAAAATTAAGTCAATAAAGATTAATTAAAATAAAAAAGCCCTTTAAAAATTACATTACTGGTAGGGGTGGGACGCGATCAAAAAAATTAATCGAATTAATCGGAAGCTTTGTAATTAATTAATCGAAATTAATCGCATTTTAATCGCATTTCAGTATTTAACATGAGAAATATTCATTTAAGTTTGAATGATGAATGAATCAATGAACATAATCATAAACTTCAACATCTTGTTTATTTTTCCACCAGTCTACTACGAAGACAAATATATGTGTAGTGTGCAGAAAACAGTTCAGAACATTGGAAATTCTGACCAAAAATGTTGTTTAATTTAGGGAGTTTTGCTCAGGATATTGGAAGAATTGAAGTAAATCAGAAGATGTTTTTTAATACCATTTTAGATGGTAGACTTTCTTTAATTTCCCAGGCCTCTGCCACAGGCATCTCCATAGTGCCTAGAAGTGGTCTTCTGCATGCTCAAAGCAAATGACTGGATCTTCATCATCTATAGATTCATCATCTATAATATGAGCTGTCACACCAAGATCATTCTTGTTGCTAACAGAGGTCCAGTGATCCCCAGTCAGAGCCACATTTGTGGCACTCTTCACAATAACCTGTTTTAATTCTTTCCTCATCATACAGCTGCTGGATTTTCTTCGACATTGTCTTTCTGGGGTGAGTTTCCCAAAACGTTCTTACGTACGAGGTTAAGAAGTACTTGGCGCTAAGAACGTTTTGGGAAACTCACCCCTGGACGGTAGTTCGTAACTTGCATCAGTTGATGCAATTCGCAGCGCTTCTTGTAAGGATTTATCTTCGACCACAGGGAGCGGACAACACAAATAATGTGACGCATCATGTATAAACGCGTGCGGAGTCGCGCGCCATTCGCGAAAGTTTAATCCAGTCTTAATGGTCCAATGAAGGTAATTTAAAAACCAGGACGTTTCCTCACAGGATGTGAATTACGGACGTTTGGTCACCCTATCGTACTAGGAATACATTTAGCAGCTAAGTTACCATTACTGACCTGCGCGTTAAGCTGGGCGTACACTGTGCGATTTTTGGCCCATTTTCAGCCGATTTTTCACTCGTTTCGGCTCAATCGCGTGTCGTGCATAGTATAGTTTACACAGGTAAACGAGGAACGATTCACACCTCACGACCAACTCCCGATCAGAAATCGCAGCGTTGCAAGAACATCAAACATGTTTGAAATTCAAATCGCTCCTCGTGAGAGTATCGCACTGTTGAAGCAGCTCCACGAGCCGACTCTCCCTGCGATTTAGTCGTACAGTTTGAGCTGGAGCTGAGTACACAATTTAAAATATCGCACAGTGTACGCCCAGCTTTAGCCGCAACATGTTTTGCGTTGAGGTGGTAATGAAGGGTGGAAGTGCTCCTGTGATAAGCGAACTCCTTCCTACATAAAGTGCAAATAACACTATTTTTGTTTGTACTTCCATCTGGAAGTTTCTTATATTTAAATTTCCCATCCACCAGCGTAGCCTCTTCAGTCATCTCCATCATGATCTTATTGTGCGTCCATATAATCTGTATGCCCGGAACTCGCGCACTGAGAAACATTCCACGGTGCAAAAGTGTCTCGTCCGTTAAATGCGTTAATTTTTTTAGTGCGTTAATTTTCCTGTAATTAATTAATCGAAATTAACGCGTTAAAGTCCCACCACTAATTACTGGATACATTAGCAATGCATTTTGTAAATTATGTTCAAAAATAGCAACAGTATTGGGTCTTTTTAATATTTACAGATACAATCATCCTCATGTGGCGAACCCACTAATGAGTAGACCGCCACCTGAGGGGCATGAACACCACATATACACAAACATACTACTACCGGCCACAATGTTTATAAAGTCATGTAAATTCTTACCTTTATTAAGCACCTCCTCAAATAACTTGTTCGTGGAAATGGGGTGTCTTCTTTTATGATTTTTTTATATTTCCCTCTTCTGTTTCCATTCTGAAAGTTTAGTAACATTCATTTATTTATTATTTGGGCGAATAATTATTATAGTATATGGCGGCGCAATTCTGAAAATATACTATATTTTAGGGACTTGAACATTTTTTTCAAAATTATTTAATCACATTTAAAATAGTTTTATTAGATGCAGCACAATATAACTAAAAAAAAGATGCCTCAATTGTCAAATTTGATCAAGCCAGTCCAAAGATATTCACATTTAAATCGGCCCTATATTTTAATGCAACGAAAGGAAATCTTGTGATCAAGAAATGTGCGCTAGATTTGGGCTAGTCCGTGCCCGCCATTATCATGGTTCATCGGACCAACACGTTGTCTTGGGACCCTTAAAACTACCTTAAACTGTACAGACTGGGATAAAACTTAAGGAAACAATAAACACGAATATTATGTAACGGTCCACGTATCTATTAATATCTTTTGTACAATCCCACAATGTTTTTGAACGGTCCAAATGCGAAGTTAAAATTCAACCAGGCTCAAAAAGAAACAGGAGCGCGAAATGTAAATTCTTCTAACGGGATGAGAGAAAGCGGACATTCAATTATGTCATATTACAAAAACTCTGGGAAGAAACATCCTACAAACATATGAAAACAGCGATTTTTTTTACCGCGCGCTTGTGATGACTGATTTCGCTTAGCAGCGCGACCGGAGGGCTCAATCATTATCATGGGGATATCCAAGTCCCTATATATTGTGGTTGTTTACGTTACCTCTTTCTGCATCCGCATAACTTTACTTGATCTTGGTACTGGATCATCATCTAAAAGGTATGCTTTGTATCTATTTCTTTTTAGCATTTTTAGCTTACTACATCAAAACTTAACTTGCCAGTTGAAATAATTATGGAGCTACTCCACCTCAACAATTCCACACGTTATTTGGCGCCTTTTCAGTTTTAAATATAAATCAGCCAATCAGACGCAGCCTCATATTCAGTCTGGAAAGAAGCTGTGACGACAAGTTATAAAGAAAACGTGCAAGTGGAACGTATTCTTAGGTAAGCTGTCTTATGTCTCACATATTTCCCAAGTGGACATTACATTTTTGTAGTAATAGTAAAACATAAACTACACACATCAGAACATCTGACAATGCAAAGAGAGTATTGTTGATGAACTTAAGTTCACATTCTTGTAAACTACGCTAACGATCATGTTAGCTGTCTACCTAATATGAAATAAGCTAGGTAGCTAGCTAACTAGATCACCGCGCAACGTGCACGATAGCCCTTTCAACTTGTTGCAGTGCCATCTTAAACTATTTCATTAACTTGCCCCGTTGGCGCCTTCCCTCCATTGTACTGTAAATTTCACGTCCTTCAATCAAGTTTGACACAAAATATGAACATGAATTTAATGTTGAATGAATACAAGAAAATGTTTGTAGCTACCTAACATGGTTACGCTCTCAAGAGCGTGGTAGTTAGCGATCTAGCTAATAGTTAATATAGAAGATATTTTAAGAAATACATAAAAACTGTATAATACATAGCTAGCTGAGCTAGGCTACATTTTCACTAGCTAGCTAGTGCATTGTTTCACAATATTAGACTGATGAAAGGCATATTTGTATTTGTCTATACAGATTATGAATTCATATGATAGGACCATGATTAATGAGGACTTCATATGATAATTCCTTCCTTCCTTCTATTGCACAGATGCCAAAAAAGTCTATTTAGAGTTGGGGATCTTGGGGGAATGTGTTGAAATGGAAAACAATATGGAGGTGTCAAAACTCAGACAGACATACAGCAAATTGACCGGGGCTGTTTAAGTCTTTGCGGACAGATTTTTCATGGGCTTTATTTGGCATTAGGCTTTAGCTTGTCTGCGTTTTAATCCGGTAAGAGGTCGTTTAACATATTTAATCATTAGTCTGCTTAAGGTGGTGTTTCGCATGCAGAATAATACCTGTTATTCCATAATTTCACTGAGGTTAACCTGGGAGGACAAAATATCAGAAAATGGCCATTGATATTTCGTCTTCCAGGATGATTTGATCTACTGTGTTGACATATTTGTGTAAATAAAAACATGCCCATACACCTTTTTGTTTTGTTTGTTGGTTTTCCTCTTGCTTCGTTTTGGAAGCGAATCCTCCGTACGCGTGCGCGCGCGCGCTGATTATGTGCCTTTGACCTACTTTGAATGCTGCACTACGCATTATGCCACATCATAAAATACATCAGACAAACTTAATCGGATGGGCAACCTCCTTCAGTTTAGAGACGAGAAGCTCTCCGCTTGCATTTTATTACCTAAATTCCCTTGGGTTGTGAACGTTGTGCTTGCGTACTTATACATGAACATTCGGCCCGTGACGGTTTTGTTTCATGCAAGCAAATTACTTTAGGAACAGCAATGCCCTTTTATGTTAATTAGCAGCATTCATATCTCTCACTGAAGTGGAACATTTTAAAATTATTACAAGAAGTGAGTTTAATTAGCTAATTTAAAAGCAAATGTGTTTCCAACAGTCCGTGTTTGTAGTTCATGTGTGATGCTTTATCAAGATTATATGCATCCTTTATGCTTGCAATAAGGACTCCCCCTAGTGGACTCTGGATGATCTTTCCAGCTAAATGTTATAATTTGGGCATTTTGATCATTTATGGAATATGGAGAAATAAAGATTATGTCTTAACTTTCAGCGCAAGTCAGAGAGAAAAATTTAATATTTAAAGGACTCTTATTATTTCATTTACTCTGGTGTACCTCCTACATATTTTAGCTATTAAGATTGTGACATTTCGTTAGGGGAATGTAAAGAGCTGATCCATCGCAAAAACACTTGGAAATCTCTAGTCTCTGGAATACATGAAAGATTAACGACACAATACAACACAACGGCGCACCAGATATTAGACTAAAGCTAGAGACGTGGTTTTACAGCGGATTAACTGGACCACAGAAGTTCTGCATCACTGTTAAAACATACGATTTCATCAAACGAATTCCTTCTCCCCTGACACAAGTCCGCCGAAGTAAAACACGCTAAATATAATACAGAATATGCTAACAGAGGAGGAGAAATGTTTTTTTCATGTCATTTTCTGGCAAATTCTCTGCTTCACTCTTAAATTAACAGGATGTAACTGAATACATTGCGACACCTGACTATAGTGACCTGTCCATGCATAAATAACAGACGTGCAGCCAGCGCGATTCCCCGTAGGGCGCGAGCAGTAAACTACTGACTACTGACGTCATTCAGATGCCGTCATTCTCCCACGTGGGGTAGCACGTCCTGCATTCGGCATAGTACGTTTTTGCGCCTAGTGCTCGTCTGATCGCAGATACAGGGTCAAATCTCGGCCGTTTAAGCTGCCGTTTGACGCTTTGGGAACCCCAATAGGCTAATCCCTGGGCGTGTATTGTTTTGTTGCCTTTTTGTTTGCGGAGCAAAACAATTGAACATGTGTAACGTCTCGTGAGGAAATTGTTTGCGTGTGTGTGTTTAGGTTTATGTTTTTGTTGTCGTTTTGTATTGTTTTCTTTGGCTCGTGTTAAAGTTTTGCCTGTATGGGCTGCCTCCAGGCTTACCATGAACAAACAACTCTGTTTAAAAAAAGGACCTGCAACAGTAGCTATGAATGCAGGTTTAAAATGGATTACAAGAAACTGCGCAGTTGGCAAAAGTTTTGAATTACTAGACAAGGTCAGAACTTGTCCTGTACACCTCCATTCAAACGGTGTCGGATGCAGTAACGGCTTAAATTGCACGCGTACTTAGCGTAAATGTTGTGTCCACGGTAAGGTAAGGTCACGTGTGCAGTTCATCCTCAAGTTCGTCGCCAGTCGGTATTATGTAATGCTTGAGCCTGATTTACTTTCCACTTCAAACTACCAGTTCTGTTCCACTCAACTCTCCCTGGATAAACACCCATTTAACTGCACTCTGCAAAATCCCAGACACAGGGAAGCCGTGTGTGTGTGTGTGTGTGTGTGTGTACATGCTCTCTGCCCAGCTATCCAACCCCACCCCCCGAGACAGAGACCCCCCCTCAGCCCTGCTGCACGTGAGCCATCCGCCCTCCGCACTGACTGCACGTGAGCCGCCCTCTCCACTCCCCCTCTTGGTCCTATCTTCCCGTTCCCAGCCAACACCCCCTCTCCCACGCCACCTGCCCCAAACACCCCCCCCCCCCCAAGCTTGAGTGCAGGAAACGGACTTTCCTGGAATTGTCAGGGTTAAAGTAAAGTCCCCCCCCCCTTGTTTAGCATGTCGGCGTGAGACACAGGCCATGAGAGAGGTTCCCAAAGCTGGGTTTCCAGGAGGGGGGTCAGAGGAGGGTGGTGGGGGTGGTGCTGGTGGTGGTGCACGGCAGGGACAGGGGGGTTTGGAGTGACGTGAGTTCCACCGTGTGAGATGACGCTGTCTGTACGAAGGTGTGTGCTGAGCCCCCCAACCACTCACTCGATCCGGCTCATTGGTCTTTATCGGCAGGAGAGATGTCTCCATTGCGCGGTCTGGGCCGAACTCCATTGGTGGGTACTTATGAAACATGTGAAGGGTGTGTGTGCGCGTATGTGTGTGTGTTTATGAAAGTCTGCAAATGGATGTGTGTTGACAGGACAGAGAGTAAATAATGCCTGAGGGTGGTGGTGAATTAAGACTGTACTATGAGTAATTATTAGATTATATTTTTACGTGGACTTCTCTGTCACCTCTCACACAATCATGTCTTTAAAAGATGAGTTGGATGAGTTTCCTTTCTTGGCATTAATAAAAGTTCATTTTAAGTCATGGGAACTGTGTTTTAGATAAGCTTTTTCACAAGTAATGGATCATAAAAGTTCATATATGTAGTATAATTAGGAAATTATTTGAGTTTGAATATAATCTGTGTTTTATATGAAGATGTGAAGATTCAGTAGGGTTATCCGTGTGTGTTTGGTGATCGGTGTGAAGAGAGCGATACACGCTGAGGGAGGATCTTAAAGAGCAGGAATCCTCTGCTGGGATGTAGGTCAGTGACGCTGGCCAGTCTCCATAAATCATGGTATCTGCCTGACGTCCATTTTTATCACCTCAGGATGCTTCCAGGACATGACATAACAGCAGTGAATACCACAGCATGTTTGAGTGACGTCACCCGAGGATTAAGAGTCAAAGTGACCGATAAGGACTCTTCATATTCAAGCTAAAATAAAACAACTGGACGTGACCGTGCGTTAGCACAGAATGAACTGAAGGTAAATGAAATGTGGGTGTGAGGGCCCCAACGTGAGTCCAGACAGGTCCCTTTTCCCACTGCGTCGGGGGAGAACGCCGGGGAAACATTTTTTGTGGCGTCTCCGATTATGGATGGATTATGGTGCAGGACTGAAGAAATCACTGTATCTGTAGAGGAAGAGTGAGGGTGAGATGATTGTGGAAGCCTACAGATGCCCGTGAGACAAAGGACCCAGTGTCCGTCCATGATGAGAGGAAGTGTCATGGGCAGGCGAGAGCTATGTTTTGGCTTGTCTAGGACGTTCCTCAAATATACTGCTGAGTAGGTTATACGTTTGCTGGTAATGTCCACTGAGAATAAAAGCTTGTTTGCTTATATGGCTTTGAAAAGCTACAATAGAAAAGGATTTACATAATTCCATTACACCACTGTTCTTGCTATTTACCAGACTGAAATAAGAAAAGCTTTAATCCCAAAGCATTCGTAAAATTGTGACTTACTGATGCGGAGAACCTGAAAAAAGTACAATGTACTTTGAATTTACATTAGAAAGTCAGACTGTAGTTGGGCCGGTGTAACCAAGAGAAGATTATAGCATCTACAGGCACACAGGGGGACAGTGGGCCAGTCTTCTACTTGTAGATTTCCGACACTTCACGGTGCGAAAATAGTCCCCCCCCCCCCCCCCCCCCGCTGTTGTGTCAGCCATGTCTCTCTCCAGTTTTGTACGACAACCCCATGCTGGTTTAATCTAATTGCTCCATGTTTTCTCTCCCCCACAATGCAACTGTTGTCCAGAGAGCCACCCAGCTGCCCTGGTTTGCGCCGATGCCCCCGCCGCGTCACTCCTCCTGAAAGGATGGAGGTGCTGGAGTCGGAGCTGACCTGCCCGATCTGCCTGGAGCTGTTCGAGGACCCGCTGCTTCTGCCCTGCGCCCACAGCCTGTGTTTCAACTGCGCCCACCGTATCCTGGTGTCCCACTGCGCCGCCGGCGAGCCCCTGGACTCCCTCGCCGCCTTCCAGTGCCCCACCTGCCGCTATGTCATCGCGCTGAGCCCGCACCGCGGCCTGGACGGACTCAAGCGCAACGTCACCCTGCAGAACATCATCGACCGCGTCCAGAGGGCCTCGTCCTCCTGCACGCTCCCGCTGCCCGACTCCCCGCCCTCGTCGACTACGCCCACCACGCCGACCACGCCCACCGCCATGACTACGGCCGTGCCCTCCTCACCCGAGCCCGTGCAATGCCAGTTCTGCGAGCAGGACCCGCCGCAGGACGCGGTGAAGACCTGCGTGACCTGCGAGGTGTCGTACTGCGAGGAGTGCCTGCGGGCCACGCACCCCAACAAGAAGCCCTTCACCGGGCATCGTCTCATAGAGCCGCTGCCTGACTCGCACCTCCGCGGGCTGCAGTGCCTCGAGCACGAGGAGGAGAGGGTCAACATGTACTGTGTGACGGACGATCAACTCATCTGCGCTCTCTGCAAGCTGGTCGGACGCCACCGCGACCACCAGGTGGCAGCACTGAGCGAGCGCTATGACAAGCTGAAGGTGCGTTCACTTTCCGAAAGCGTTCAAAGGACGGCGTTTGTATCTAATAGTAATATTGGTCATTATGAATGTGGCTCACGTTGTTTAGCAAGGGTGATCACGCCCATAACCCCGTCCACAGCCATGCTCACGTATATACAAACATATTTTGACACGCACACGCAGGAAATCGGCAAGCAGATTTGTAACGGTACTTCCGGGAAGTAAGAAGGGAAAACGAAATCCCCGTGAAAGTGAAGGCAGCACCGTTTTACGGCTCGAATTGTTCTGATCCTCCATGGGCCCTTAGACGTCTTGCCACACTCGTACTCCACCTGTGGCTCCATTACAATTTGGCCGTTTTAATTCGCCGCAGATGCAAAATGGCGTTAGCGAGCACTTAATTACTCATCATTACGCATATCAATCGTGGTCGCAGGATACATGGTAGCATGAGCACCAAAGCCCCAGGGCTTAATTTCCCCTTCTTACTACTCATGACAAAACGGCCCACCTCCGGCCTCATTAGAGAAGGTTGTTCAAAAAAAGGGAAATAAAGCCTCAGAAGCTGAAGTTCTTCGTAGTGTTTCAGGTTAAGGGGCTTTAATTGCTCCCCCAACAGTGAGCACGATTAATTGAGCGGACAGGCCCCTGAGGGAACGGGACTCTCCCACATCTCGAAACCGAGCTGCGCCTGGCAGTGAGTCTGCAGTCAGACTATTAAGGAGGGAGTTATTGTTGGGACTGTGTCCTCGACGCTTGATAGATTTTTTTTTTGTTACTCCCCAGATGGCAGAAATATAAATATATATATTTTACCCCCACAGTTACAATAGCTGGTGTCGGTTATTTTAATGCAGTGGAAGCATTATTGTATTTTCATGTAATAAAGATATCACTAGGCTAATCTGGAGCTCGGTAATGAAAGAAATAAATCCAGTTTGAGACAGAATATTCTGAGTGTACACAACATGGAGACTGAAGGTAGCTTTTCTGCAGCTGTGTTTGGACTCAGAGTTCCACAATACGAAGTGTCTAACCAAGGTGTAGGGAGTTTTAGCTGATTATTTACACGGCTAATTTTTGAGAATTTAGTACCTTGTTGATAATATATTATAGGCCTATATTAAAAGAGTCTGGACTACTCTCTGGCCCAAAAACTAGTAGTGAGATTTCCACAGCTCAGCATTTACCAACCAAGGGTAAATTGTAATAATTTCTAAGATATTAAAATGAGAATCTCTTAAATCTGTTTGAGAACACGTTCCGAACATTGAAAGATAAGCAGTATGATATTTCTGAAATACACTTGAGCATGACTTCTCTTTCACCATAAAGGAAAAAATCGCGGCCAGCACAAAATTACTTAATTTTCAGATATTTCTATGGCACTTCAATAACACAGCAGTCGCCGGCATATGCAGACACAACATTTAGATTTTATTACAATGTAGCTTGGAGGGGCAGGAAAGCACCAGGAAGTGGCTGAAATAGCACAGTCTCTTCTTGGAGGTCTCGGAGTATGGGTCAGAGGTGACAACCCTGAAATAACCACTAGAGATTTTTTTAGTTCGATAATAAGGGTCCAAGCTGATGGCTGAGAACAATAGTAATCGTGACAGTGGGGTGTGATGGTAGAGTGGCCTTTTGTTCTGCCGTGAAAACTCCGTTTGCCTCCTTGAACTGATGGGTTAAATATTATGTGTGTTCTTTTGCCATTCCGACTGGCATTAAGCACGCGTGACCATGAGATGAGTGGCGGTCAGGAGAAGCACGTGGTCCTGATGAAGACGAAGGTGACCCTGGGTGAACTGCGATGGTGACTACGCCACACCTGGATTACAGCTGGATTACAGCTCTAGATCTCTGCACAGTATAATCCTGCAAACACAGGAGTGAGTCACTGTGGTGTTAGGTACACGTTAATATAAATGTTATTGTTAGAATAAAGGGGGATGTTTGAGTAGGAGGCTCAGCACGGCGGTGTGATGTCACCACAGTGTGGTGGGTGTAAGGCAGGAACAGTGATGTGAACACAGTGGGAAAAGAAACTGGAGCACCACTCAAACGGTCTGGCTCACTTCCAGCTCAGGGGTAGAATTGAAGCTTCCTTCCTAATGGACTAACACACACACACACACATATATGCACACACACACACACACACACACACACAATGGATATGTCTATAATTCTGATGCTTCTCTGCGACGCCATCACTGTGAGAGGGTCACTGTGAAAAACGTAACGTGGTGCTGTTCACGTAGGGGCTGTTCACGTAAGGGCTGTTCACGTAAGGGCTGTTCACGTAAGGGCTGTTCACGTAGGGGCTGTTCACGTAAGGGCTCCGTAGGTCACGTTTTCCAGCTTCACATGCTGGTTTTTACTCACTTTTCTCTCTCTAAACAAGCTCATGGTTCCCTTTCATTATCATGCTCTATTCTCTCTCTCTCTCTCTCTCTCTCTCTCTCTCTCTCTCTCTCTCTCTCTCTCTCATGCTGTGCGTTGCTCAGCACTGCTTCCCCCAACCAGTAAACATAATCACGGTGTTTACCCCAGTGAAGGGCAGCTGGGGCAGATTAGTGGGGCAGACGGACCACCGCACGGCACTGACTCTCCCCAGGGAGGGAAGTGGACAGACACGGTGGCAAACGGGAGACCCCCAGTGCCCCTTATGAGAAACAGCAGCACTGGGAACACGGGAGGGGGCGGATAAACACATGAAGTGAATGATATCGGTTAAAGGAAACAGGCGTAGATGAGGGCAAAGGGGGACTGGGGCATTTTAATCTGCCTGTGTTCTGTGGAGCTACTACCGGTATTAAAAGCTCAAAATGGACCCGCGAGTAGCTCATGTGTGCACCGCACTGTGTTCTGGAGGACAGCAGACACCATCAGGTCAAGACGGCAAATCAAAACCAGATGATCAGCTTTTGCTGTTGTCATGGTAACTGTTGTCACAGCTGCTCGTTTCCAACGTTGTCAACATTGTTGTTTTGATGGGGCACGCAAAAAACCTGAATTCCACCCTGACTCACGAACATGTGAGGTCCAGGATACACAGGAGATACACACACACACACACATATATATATATTATATATTAAGGACTGATACAGTATGTGAGTTGGAGCCTACCCAGTAAGTCCTGGTCATGACTGTTCACACAGACATTAGAAGGAGAGAGTATCTGTCTGCCTCTCAGCATGCTTTCGCAAGATGTCAGTGGTTCAAAATATTCACCCCTAGTAATAAGATCTATTTTCAGCATCAATGCTGAAGTTATGGAATTCAAAGGAACCTGCAGGCCATAAGACTGTCCATTAGTGTGTGAGCTGTGGTGAGAATGCTCCTGCAGGGTAGTGTTAGCCTCTGCACCACACTGTGGGTTAATATGCCTGAGTGAACAATAACACAGTGGTCTGTAAAATAAAGGAGACAGGGGTTGTTTGTTTTCTGGGTGAAAAAAACCATCCTCCTTTGATAACTTCTGTAGGGGCCACTGGGTTTAATAGAGAGGGGTAGCAGAACAGGTTATTGCTCAGTCTGCTGATCAAGGACGGCGTTTTCCTCCACGAGAGCTCCAGTGCTTGTTTCCGTTGAACCTGTCGGGGTCTGAGGTCGCAGACAAGCGCTCGTGATGTTGGCGGGGAGATCAGAGGTCAGCGGGTCAAACGCCAAAACAGCTACAAAACAACGAGCTTTTGTAAAGAGAGAGTTTGCAGCACGAGGGGGAATCTGGCTCTGTTTCAGTTATTTGCCCGCTCTCCTCCTGGGAAGTGTAGTTCTAACCTCGTTTCTAGTTATTTGCCCGCTCTCCTCCTGGGAAGTGTAGTTCTAACCTCGTTTCTAGTTTGTTTCTTGGTTTTTGCATTTTCATTAAATATGTAGGCTTAAAAGTAAGGCAGGTTGTTTGTGTCGCCGCTTTGGGGAAAGACGTTCCCATAAGTCTCTGTTTGTTTACTGCGTTTCTCATGGTTTGGTTTTGTGCTCTGCTTTGCAGCAAACATTGGACTCTAACCTCAGCAATCTGATTAAGAGGAACAATGAGTTGGAATCACTGATGGGGAAATTGATTCAGACCTGCCAAAATGTGGAGGTGAGTGTCTTCTGTCTTCCACATCTAACACTATAATATAGATGTTATTTCTATAGCAGGCTAATATACAAAACTATATAATATACTATAGTCTTCTAATATACAAGACAATTTTGTGTATAATGTATTTCTACTGAACAGAAATGAGTAGGTGATATAGTTATGTTAGATACAGCATAATTAGTAACAAAATTACTAATTATAACAAAATCTTCCCTGACTGAGGTTTACTTTCCTTTTCAAATGTGTTTTGTTTCTAGTTCAAATTGAATCTAGCAGTTATGATAAACAGGATATAATGTCCACCTGATGATTAAAGAATGTTTATATGCCATTGTGTAAAATCTTAGACAAGCAGTGTCATGTTTTGAGTATTTTGTTAATATTTTTTTATAAACGTCAATTGCTCTGATAATTGAAGTGCTTGTAAAATTGTAAAAATGCTTACATTTTCATATCAGTGTAACACTATCCACAACATGATCACTGGCCACTGAAATTCACATTTATGTATTCACAAACATTGAGCAACATTTGATGAAGATGATGTCCAGTGAAGACCTGTCTTGCTCTGTTTACTGCTACGCCTCTGTGCATGCCCTGTAGTTAAACGTTTGATTGGTCCAAGAGCCTGTCTGTCAAATGAGTTTGAAGGCCTCTGCTACACCTGTTCTGACTTTACCCCTAAGAGGTTCAGACCTAAAAGAGAGCAGAAAGCATCTTATGGCTGAGAATTAGCGGTGTGTAGGTGAACCATTGGGGGAGTGAACGTAATGATGAAATGCCTGTTCTCCTCCGTCATGCTGCAGTTGGGTCGCCTTGGCTACGATCCGTGACAGGGTTGTTTTTGTGCTTGTGATGATTTTGAGCGTGCATCATCTATGATTCAGTACGTAGTATGAGCACATGCATTTATATAAACCCTGTAAACCTTGTGGAATATAATATAGGGTTTGGTACAATGAGGTGTAAAGCTTGATGTCTTGCCTTTTTTGGAGCAATGATGGGTCCTCTTCTTATTTCAATGCTGTGATAAGGTATTGGCTTTGATGATGATGATGAGCTAGCTAGTAATATGCCCCATCTCAGCTATTATGTAGGAAAATGTTTAAAAAGGGTGAAATATGGGAGCACTAAGCAATAGTGCAAAGAAGGAAGATGTACATTTAGACCTTTCAATATATTACATCTGAAAACCTTGATCACCTTCTCTGTGCCTTTCCAAAGTGGCCTGTGGCCAAGCTGCACGTCCTCTGGTTTAAATGAGTCACCGTACGGCTCTGTCGGGTTTCACATCACATCTGGAAATCCAAGAGTGTTTCTCTTTGTGGAGCCGAGCTGGCGCTCGCCGTCTCCTCACGTCACCTTCAGCTCGCCAGTGCGAGCGCGTGTACTAGCAGACCTCACGGAGAGACGCGCAGAAGAGCAGCCTCGGGTCTCAGAACTGTTCATTCACAGACAGACTTTGTCTTTTACATCACCAGATATCTTAGTTCTGCACTTCTGAAACCAGAATTTGAAAAACCAAGCAACAAATTAACTGTGTTTCAATATTTACACAAAGACTCGTTTCACCCTCCACCCGGGGCACGTAAAACCGCTCCGTCTCCGTCCGTCCGGACCACTGGGGCGATGTTAGACGCGAGAGCTGCGTGGAGGCGGGAGCAGGTGAAGGTCAGGGGATCTCATTAGTGGCGCTGAAAGACGAGGCTGCGGCCGAACGAGTCTCTCTCGTGCGGTTAAAAAGGCGAGGCTGTCGGCGAGAGCCGCGCGACGACTCCCCGACCTCAGGTGCCGCCCTCTTTCACAGCTTCTCCATTTTCCACGCCGGGCAGGGAGGAGGTCTTGATCTGGGGGTTTGCGGATAAGTGAATTATTCAGACCTGGCATTTTGAGGTGATTTAAAATGATTTTTTTTTTTATGATCTTGAAAAAACACTGAAAGACGTTAAGCACTTCTGCATAAGGAAGAGATCTTGCAGAATATTTACTTTATACATGGATCATTAAATCCATGCTTGGATAGAAATATAGCCCTATTTTATAATATCAAAACAAAATGTAAGAGGTAAAGTAATATTCAGGAAAAAAATCCTCCTAGCAAGCATTTCTGCTTTAAGAACATTTGCTTAACAAGTTTCAACAGTAAAATATCTTATGACCTCACAGACTTTTAACAAACTTGAGCCCCAGTCCAAAATAACCAGACTGTGAATAAAAAGAAAGTGTCAAAACAATCATGCATGTATCCGTACGTGACCTCACCTTCTTCATAAAGTGAATACAATATGGTGCCAAACAAGAAGCTTCAGGGCGACAAAAGTTCTAAACAAATCACTCCACTGAGATTCAGAAATTCAACACTTCATAGCTCTTTGCAAAATAAGCCCTCAGTCAGATAGTAAACTTGAACATGAGCAATATCTGTCTAATCAGCTAAAGACAATTCTCAGTTCTCAAGCCTCCATTGGCCCCATGGCATCAAATATCTTGGTGCCACAGCCTCAATGTGGCAATCATCATAGGTGCATCCTCTGAAGACCAGCCAATCACAGTTGTTGTAGGCGCATCCTCTGAACACCAGCCAATCACAGTGGTGGAGGTGCATCCTCTGAACACCAGCCAATCACAGCTGGCGACAACTTAATATCACCAAGTGTTTAATCAGTACCTACAACAAAACAGTGACACCACCAACACTCAACGAACAGTTCAAATGGGAGTATCAGAGCCATAGTGGAGATATAACAATATGCCCATGGAGGTAAAACAAAAACCAGAACCATAAATGTTTTGCAAATGTACGGTAACTCTCAGATTATATTTTGCATGTAATTCACCTATGGTCATTTGCTTATACACAACACCTGTTGCAATATCGGTGATTACGAACATAAAAACCTGCTTTGAACCTTGAACCTTAACCCTCGGCTGGCCATGTACCCATGACCTCAGTGACAACTGCCCACATCCTCATCAGCACCCCGTAATACACTTCAGTGTAGCTGTATTATTTTTTCCTCCACAGGTGAATGCATCACGACAGGAAGGCAAGCTAATGGAGGAGTGTGACCTCTTGATCAACATCATTCAGGAGAGGAGACAGATCATCTGTGCCAAAATCAAGGAGGGAAAGGTAATAAAACGTCTTCTGAAGTCCCGTAGAGGCAAACTCGTCTTTGTGGTGTAAAAGGGTGGTATATGTTAGAGCGGCTCGTTGGCGTTTGTCACCTTCAGACGGTGCGATTGCGTAGACTGGCGCAGCAGATCGGCAGCTGCAAGCAGAGCGTGGAGCGATCCTCCGCCCTCATCGCCCAGGCCGACCAGACGCTGAAGGAGGGCGACCACGCCCGCTTCCTCCAGACGGCCAGGAGCATCTCTGAGCGGTGAGTTGGCCGGTTCTGCTGCGTTAACAACCCCGTCGTCGTCAGGCTGACGTCAGTCTTCATAACCGACTGTCGGGCACAAAAAGATACCCGGTTCCATTCAGTTCCGCTTATGTTTCAGAGTCTCCATGGCAACAGCGTCATCTCAGATCCTGATACCTGAGATTAATCTGACAGACACGTTCGACACCTTCGCGCTGGACTTCACCAGGGAGAAGAAAATGTTGCAAAGTCTTGATTATCTTACAGGTAATTACAAGTACAATACCTTTAATTACTGCAACTGTAATTCTGTGTGTTTTAATGAGGTCACAAACAGTGAATTGCACCAAAAAGAGAAGAGGTGAATATGAACATCAAGATTTTAAATCTTGCATCACCTCCATAGTGCTGCCTTCAAAACTAATTTAAATATCTTTCTTGTTACCTCTCATATTAGATGAAACCGTCCTAAATGATCCATTTTTAACTTGCGCTAATGGAGATCCTGCTACACTCTGAATATTCAACGTGTGTTGGTCATTTCCATTCTATTACATTTCTTTGTCCCAGACATGGAGCTGAGATGATGTGGGTGACAGCTCTCTTAATCAGACTAAGCATATCTGACAGCACTGTGTCCTCAGTAGTCACTGTAGAGACCAGTTCTGGAAAGTGAACTTGATATATATATGTGTGTGTGTTTGTGTGTGTGTGTGTGTGTGTGTGGTGGGGGGTGGGGGGGGGGCAGGCTTTTAAGCCAAATACATTCCAGTATCCACCCAATGTACAAACCGCACTGTACAAGGACAGTCAAAGTAGATCTTTTTTGGAATTTTGATAGTCAATTATTGATCATCAGTCTCCAGGTCAGATTGCACCAAAGACATTGTAACTTTTGCCTGGATTTCGGTTCAAATATTCAAAATTGATATGTGATCTGGTAATGAAGCAGTAGCCATGTGAATATCCTTGGTGTTAGATCATGGATTTGTTACTGGCAGTCAGGTATGTTGTATTTCTACCCTGCGCTCCAGCTCCTAGTTCCCCGGGCATCCGAGAGGAACTATGCACGGCCTCCTACGACACCATCACTGTGCACTGGACGTCAGACGATGAGTTCTCTGTGGTCTCCTATGAGCTCCAGTATACCATCTTCACCGGGCAGTCCAATATCGTCAGTGAGTGCAATACAAAACATATGAAATGGTTATGAAGGAGTAAAATATCAATATAGCTCAGGACACGAGGTGACACTTTACCTTCGAGATGATATCTCTACTCTGAGAGACCTTTGAACATCAGGTAAAAGTTAATGATCACAACTTTTGGTTTTATACTAATTTGATTTACCTTATCCAAGACAAATGCACCTCAGAAAACAAATCCCTAAAAGTTGATACATTGATTGATCCTGGAATTGTTTAGTGGCATATTTATAGTACACAGGCTGTTCCGAAGAGATATGGTACAATAGGTGGAGGGACCAGAGCTCGTTCAGTGCTCGGGGCATGAGCCCTCGTGAGCAGTGCTCGGGGCATGAGCCCTCGTGAACAGTGCTCGAGGCATGAGCCCTCGTGAGCAGTGCTCGGGGCATGAGCCCTCGTGAGCAGTGCTCGGGGCATGAGCCCTCGTGAGCAGTGCTCGGGGCATGAGCCCTCGTGAGCAGTGCTCGGGGCATGAGCCCTCGTGAACAGTGCTCGGGGCATGAGCGCTCGTGAGCTGGAATTTGCAAGGGTGAAGTGATGTAATCTATGATATCACCTATGACTGTAACGTGGGAATAGAGGGATGTACACACCATGTATCGTGATAGAGTGAAGGGTGGACCCAAGTGCTGTTTAACAGCACTATTGCGTTTGTCCAAACAGAACGCAAGTGCGAGAGTTAAACACGAAACACAACCCCAATCTAATAAACGAAAGCAACACGGAATACTCAACGCATGAAAGGAAATAAAAGAAAGCAGTGAGAGCACGGTGAAACAATAAACAAAAACCCAACACTGAAAACTCAACGCGTGGAACAAAATACTCAACCGTAAGGAGACGGGAGAAAGAAACAAAACAACAAACGTAACTAAAATAGCGCGGATAAAAGCTACGCGAAAACGAAACTAAAGATGCCAGGGGAGGTGACTGGCAGCAGGCAGAAAACGCCGCAGCAAAACAAAACCCTTCCCAAAAATAAAGTCAAAAATGGACAGGAAGAGAAACAGGCTTGGGAAAACTTGAGGTAGGTCAGGGAGTGAAGCAGGAGAGAGAACCTCGAAGAAGAGAAGGAGAAGATAGAGAGAGAACGGTGACGAAACACCTTGTTGTTAAACGCAACTTTGGGGAATGACGGAGCAGGCTGATAGCGAAAGGGCATAGCCGAATGAATCAGCAATGATCCGTTTCACAAAGCTTTCTTAAGAAGCCTTCAGACAGCTGAAACGGATTATTGCTGATTACGCCCAGCCAGTCTAGGACTGACTCGGGTGCCCCTCCTGGTGGTAGAGGGAGTGGCATCCGAGCCAGCCCTGACAATGACAGTCTAAATGATGACACTGCTTAGACTCCAAACAGATATTCGTGCAAATATTCGGTATAAATTGGTTTATTATAAATACCGCATATTGGTGTCATCTTTGGATTCACTAAGTTAAAAAAAAAGGCTTTTTCTTTTGTGTGGCCATAGGCTGATGTTCATGAGATTAAACAACCATAGGTACAGTGTGTGAAAGGCACTACAGAACTCTTAATAATATTAATAATTTCATAATAACTTAATCATTTAATAATAACTTAATTATTGTTAAAGTATAAGAAAACAAGACTTCTAATTACATCATACAAAAACATCACCAGCTCAATATACGTCAGCTCCATCTATTTGCCAGAGTCTCACAGTTCTCCCTGTAAAGGTCACGCCTATTAGCAGTTTAATCCCTGACATCAGAATGACTACAACACTTCACCTGGTCCAGCAGGGCAGGTCTATGAGTAGCCCATTGTGATGAAGTGAGTTGTCCTGTCACTCATCACCAGGCCATCAAACCCAGATAGCCAACATTGCCTTTTCTCAGTTATGAAAGGACAATGTACCTACTTGTTTTCTCTTCCTAATATCCTGCAGAGTCTGTGATTCCAAGTACAGTAAACAGGCAAGCAGCGGAAAACCATGAACGAGGCCAATGAATGCAGAATCGTTTACTTATGACTTATTTGTGTATACATGTTTGTCTTGTTTACAAATATGAACTAAATATGTGTGTTTATTTAAGATTAAACATGCATTATGAGTTTGCTATACTTACAGCTAAAGTGGTTTACTCTGAAGGGAGGAGTTAGAGGTGTATATAAGGTGTTTGCAGCTAGTAAACTATCTTACTTCTTTTGCAAGTCTCTCACTTGTATGTCTCGTTGATCACTTGGAGAACCACAATCACTTCCCCACAGCCATATTAGCTTCGTGTACAAATCCTCCCATTCTAGTATACAGAGCGTAAAAGCAAGTCAGCACTCAGTAACGTTAGCAAGATATTAATGCAGGCGTGTTGGATATTAAGCTCGGGCTTATTGGTTCGTTCAGTGTAACACCCGCCTTCCCGCCCAATCAGGTCTCTGCAACTCGGCCGACAGCTGGATGATCGTCCCCAACATCAAGCAGAACCACTACACAGTCCACGGCCTGCAGAGCGGCACCAAGTACATCTTCGTTGTCAAGGCCATCAACCAGGCAGGCAGTCGCAGCAGTGAACCTGGGACACTAAAGACCAACAGTAAGCACTCGTGTTGGGCACACTGCCCCCTCGTGTACACACGCTTGAAGTGCGGAGAAGTTGCATCACCCTTACAGTAAGGTTAAAAATAAATGTACCGCTTTGATACATTTTCTTCAATGTTGAATGCATTAGTGGTTTGACAAGCCAGATATTTACACATAATGGCATGGTATCTATCGCACGCTCTGCCTTTACAGGAGATGTGATGATGAGATGTGCTGTTGCCTGTTGTCTCGTTGATTCTGCAGGTCAGCCATTCAAGCTTGACCCCAAGTCTGCTCACAGAAAGCTGAAGGTGTCTCACGACAATCTGACGGTGGAGCGGGACGAGGTGTCCTCCAAGAAGGGTCACGGCCAGGATCGCTTCAGCAGCCAGAGCAGTTACGGGGTCACGGGCAACGTCTACATCGACAGCGGCCGCCACTACTGGGAAACTCTGATTGGAGGGAGTACTTGGTGAGACTAACAGTTTAGCATAACTGGACTGTAGTAGAAACAGCTGAGAACATTAGACTCACTACTACTCACTACTATCTCACTACATTTAGTGAAGTCCCACTACTATTAATCCGTTAAATGTTTCGTCTCAGGTACGCGGTGGGCGTGGCCTACAAGTCTGCGCCCAAGCACGAGTGGATTGGGAAGAACCCTTCTTCATGGGTGCTCTGCCGTTGCAACAACAACTGGATGGTCCGCCACAATAGCAAAGAGATAAGCATCGAGCCCTCACCGCACCTGCGGCGTGTCGGAGTCTTGCTGGACTACGACGCCGGCTCCGTGGCTTTCTACGACGCCGTGGGCTCCCAGCACCTCCACACCTTCCACGTGTCCTTCACGCAGCCCGTCTGCCCCGTCTTTAACATTTGGAACAAATGTCTCACGGTCCTGACCGGCCTCCCCATTCCAGACCACCTGGAAGGGGCGGAGCCCATCGACTAACGTCACGGTTATCGGACTTGCGACCGCGATGGGGAAAAGGACGTCTGAGCTGCTTAGAAGTGCTTTCCAGCAGCTCGGGCCACGCTAAGCTGTAAGACTTCCCACACCATCCTATGCATGTCAGACCATGTATGGCCACTTCATTTTACCCTCTCTTAATGAAAACGAATGAGAGCAGGTCTGAAGAAAACACTGAGAGAAATTCCTTGTGAACAACCAGGTAGAGGGTTCTGATAATCCCAGAGAGGAAGAAATATTTTTGTTGTGTTTTTTTGCTTATGGTATAATAAAACAGCAAAATATTTAAAAAGAAAGCAAGATGATTTTTATATTAGGTTTACTGGAGGATTTTTGCACATTCATGCTTACACTATATTTATCAAAGAGGGGAATATGACATCCCAACTCTCCCAATCTGGTGCACTCGCTGTTTTAGTGCAATCCTACTCCATCTTCCATAAGCACGAGTTGCTTTGCTAATTTAAGAAGCAATGTCACTATGATAGCCAGATATATGATGAGTAATTAACTATTTTTACATCCTAAAGTATATATCAAAATATATACAAATGTCATTTCATGTCTGTTCAATTAAAAAAACAAATTCTGTGTGATGTCACTTAATACTTTGTTAGTGAGATTTTCTTCTCACTGTGGTCAGTTATGTCACCCTGGTCAGCCATAACAATTTATACCTGAAATGTTTTTTTTTCAAAAGCAGTTTGTTCCTGTTTTGCATTGTATTTCATTTTATTGTTGTTTTTATTTGACAAATCAACCCACTGGTGTTCAAAATACTCATGCATTGGGGAAAAATGTGCTGTCATTGGCTTTTAGAAATGTCAGCTAGCACTGGTATGTTCATAGGTAAGATTGTGTGTCATGCTATACAGATTATAAAAATGGTTTAGTCTATGTGAGCTTGAGGCTGGGAAGCTACTGACTACCATGTGGACTTAACACACAACTCTGCACATAATCCATTTGTTCTGGCCACCAAACGGAATCACTTGCTTGGTTGTCTCTTAATATTTATGTTGCGTTAATAGTTGTTCATGTGAAGTTTGTAAAAGACAGAAAAATCTTATTTTGTCTTGTTGGAGGCTGCAACATTCGATAAATGTGGTGGAGGTTAAGCCCTTAACATTTTGTACATAAACTATCCCTGGTTCCTGAGGGTACAATGTCAAAATATCTCAAACCCTATTTTGCAAAAAATGTTTCAGGAGCTTCTATCACTGTGCAATTTTTGTAGCATTTGTGAAAGATCCATTAAACTTATCAATCAGTTACAGGTATCGTGTTTTCACTTTCAGTTTACAGCACAGTTTTACTATTTTACTATTTAACTATTTTGTGCTGATGTTTGTTTTTTAAACCTAAAAAAATTCAAAAAATTATTTATACAGGGGTTGGACAATAAAACTGATACACCTGTCATTTTAGTGTGGGAGGTTTCATGGCTAAATTGGACCAGCCTGGTGGCCAATCTTCATTAATTACACATTGCACCAGTAAGAACAGAGTGTGAAGGTTCAATTAGCTGGGTAAGATCAGTTTTGCTCAAAATATTGCAATGCACACAACATTATGGGTGACATACCAGAGTTCAAAAGAGGACAAATTGTTGGTGCATGTCTTGCTGGCGCATCTGTGACCAAGATAGCAAGTCTTTGTGATGTATTAAGAGCCATGGTATCCAGGGTAATGTCAGCATACCACCAAGAAGGACGAACCACATCCAACAGGATTAACTGTGGACGCAGGAGGAAGCTGTCTGAAAGGGACTTTCAGGTGCTAACCCGGATTGTATCCAAAAAACATAAAACTACAGCTGCCCAAATCATGGCAGAAGTAAATTTGCACCTTAACTCCTGTTTCCACCAAAACTGTCCGTCGGGAGCTCCACAGGGTCAATTTACATGGCTGGGCTGCTATAGCCAAACCTTTGGTCACTCGTGCCAAAGCCAAATGTCGGTTACAATGGTGCAAGGAGTGCAAATCTTGGGCTGTGAAAAATGTGAAACATGTATTGTTCTCTGATGAGTCCACCTTTACAGTTGTCCCCACATCCGGGAGAGTTACGGTGTGGAGAACCCCCAAAGAAGCGTACCACCCAGACTGTTGACCAGAGTGAATCATGGGGGTGGATCAGTGATGGTTTGGGCTGCCATATCATGGCATTCCCTTGGCCCAATACTTGTGCTAGATGGGTGCATCACTGCCAAGGACTACCGAACCATTCTGGAGGACCATGTGCATCCAATGGTTCAAACATTGTATCCTGAAGGCAGTGCCGTGTATCAGGATGACAATGCACCAATAAACACAGCAAGACTGGTGAAAGATTGGTTTGATGAACATGAAAGTGAAGTTGCCCACTGGATCCAATTCCTTCCACTCTTTTCCAGAATACTCCTTCCGTTCATTTCAGCAATCATAAACAACTCCTTAGTTTCGGGTCATGTACCTACTGTGTTCAAGATGGCAAGGGTGGTACCAATCCTGAAAAAGGCATCACTTGACTCCTCTGACATGAACAACTACAGACCGGTATCAATTCTTTCTTTTCTATCAAAAACACTGGAGCGAGCAGTCTATGATGAATTATCTCTCTTCCTCACCCAGAACCAACTCCATGAGCCTAATCAGTCTGGCTTCAAACGGCTTCACACTCAACAGAAACTGCCCTCAAAGTGGTGACCGAGAAGGTCCATGCTGCCAAGGCTAACAAGCTATCATCAGTTTTAATTCTTCTAGATCTTTCTGCAGCCTTTGACACGGTCAACCACAACATCCTCCTCTCTGTTCTTTCTAGCCTTGGTGTGACTGGCTCTGCTTGGAAATGGTTCCAGTCATATCTTGAAGACCGTTCCTATCAGGTAACATGGAGAGGATCTACATCCAATCCATGTAAACTTTCCACCGAAGTCCCCCAAGGCTCAGTCCTAGGCCCTCTTCTCTTCTCTTTATATACTCGTTCCCTTGATGACATTATTTTGTCTCATGGTTTCTCTTATCATTGCTATGCTGATGACACCCAGCTAATTCTTTCCTTCCCTCAGTCTGACACCCAGGTTTCTAGGCGTATCTCGGCATGCTTGGCAGATATTGCTTCATGGATGACTGCTCACCACTTGAAGCTCAACCCTAGCAAAACTGAGCTTCTGTACATTCCAGGAACCCCAAACCCACACAACGACCTCACAGTTTCCTTTGAGAACACCTTGTTAACACCATCAGAAACTGCACAAAGCCTGGATGTAACGTTGGACAACGAGTTGTCCTTCTCAACACGTTTCAAAACTGACCAGATCCTGCAAATTTCTCCTCTGCAACATACAGAGAATACGACCCTTCCTTTCACAGGCAGCTACTCAAGTACTTGTGCAGTCTCTAGTAATCTCTAAGCTAGACTACTGCAATTCCCTACTTGCAGGTCTTCCTCTACGGGTCATCAGACCTCTACAACTAATTCAGAATGCTGCAGCATGACTGGTCTTCAATCTCCCCAAGTTCTCACATGTGACTCCTCTGCTACGCTCTCTTCACTGGCTTCCAGTAGTGGCACACATCAGATATGTGGCACCGGCACCCCGATTGCCCAATTCTAAAGCGGACTACGCCACCCTTTGGTTTACTCCAAGAGCAAAGAGGAGCTCTGAATGAGTACAAGCACACAGGTTACTTCTTTAGAAAATATACAGGTTCTTTATTAACCCTTGGTCCCTATTAAAACTTGGCTGACTTAAAAACACAATTCTCTTTAATAAGTATGATAGCCAAGGAATACCACAACTTTATAAAAAGAATATAGATATAACTACGGTCTTCAAAACAAACCCTAGACTGAGCTCTGGGGGTGGGGTGTATACTTAACTACTAAAATCTCACACCAGGGAAAAGTCCAGTGCCTGGACTAAAAGAAAGAAACTACACACCTCAAATCACTACAAAAGCAACCTCCCAAATCCCCCCAAGCTCGGATAGCTTCAAGGAAGATCCCAGCAGTCATTCTACCTCACAAAAGTTTAATAAAACAAAATCAAACAAAAAAACTCACAATATGAAATATGAGCCAGAGCAGATTAAAGTTCGTCTAAAATCTTAATAAAAAAAAAAAAAACACAAAACAGCAGCTAGCCCCAGTTCACAACTTCTTGTACCCCAAATCCCAGGCAGTACTTCTCCACCGTTCGTCCAGTCCACTTTCTCACACTAACGTGCCCCAGTCCTTGGCTTTCAATAATGTTGACGTTCTCAATGTCCCGGAGGGACCATTCTCTGTTGCGATAGCACACTCACGCTGACCACACGAATCCACACAGCGTCTCAATTTCAATCATATATCCTGCTTTATTTTCTCTCCCACTGCCGCCGAAGTTGCGACTACCATGCACGGACACTAGCTCAGCTATTGCTAACTAGGACCCCACCTTTTTAGCTGCCCATATATCTGCTGGTCCAAAACACCCACAGGAAACTCAACCAATGTCTTGTTGCGACCAATTAAACATGGCTCCAGGTCCCTACCTGCTACAGATATAAAAACTTGATGCTTGCTTACAAAGCCAAAAATGGGCTGGCCCCTCCCTACATGATGTCCATGGTAAAAAGCCGATCCATACAGCGAATACTTATGGCGCATTTCCACTAGGGCCTGCTTGGCGCGGTACGGTTCGATACGGGTCGATTCGCAACGGAACGGTACGGTCGCGTTGTGTTTCCATTACAATGGTGGACCAACACAATGTGGGTGGAGTCGCTGTTGGCGCGCGGGTTGTAGTGTCGTAACATCATTTGTATGCGACCACAACACCAGTCGATGCCCCTTAACACATACCATTATTGTATCTTATTTATCTTTATCTTCATTATTGTATGTGGTTGCTCTAATTATTGATAATAATTTGGTATTACTCAAACAGGCTGAACACACCCTGCATAAAAAGCATCAGTCATCCAATCAAATGAAATCAAACTTTAATATGAAATATAGATATTTAAAGTACAACATGTAAATAATATAGTTATAGTTTAAAAAAGTGCAAAAAGCAAATATATACGTATAGCTTTATATGAAATAAATATTTATAGTACTACAAGCAACATTTTGTGTGCTTTTACTGGCGTCCGTCTCGCATGGTGTTCACAAGTTCGCCAAGCACCCCGAGGAAAGCCCGGTTGAAGGAAACATTTTCCGCCAACTCCGCTCGCCTCGTCAGTGGAAGGGGAATCTTGAACGTAAAAAATAACAAATATTAAACACAAGTATTCCCGTGAAGGAACAACGATATAGCGTAACTGCACAAAATGTGTAGCACGTCATCGCTGCTGATGCTTTGTTTATGGCTACAGCTAACTAGCAACTAGCAAGGCTAAGAGCTAGCTATTGTACAGTAGTGACTGTGGTGGTAACATTAACTACAAACACAGCTCTAAATTCCTGCGTTTACAATAGATGCGTTCATATTACGTTCATATTACATCTTTTACGAGCCTAGTAAAACTGAAATCACAATACACTCACCATTCTCCGTGGCCTCCAGCACTGACATTGCCGTGTCTGTCCAGCTCTTTCTCTTCCGTTACTGGCTGGCCGGTGACCGTATATGACATCCATTTGCTGGAACCATTTCCAGTCTTTGCGGTTTGCTCCGCTGCGTCCGTTATGGTCCTTCACCGCCCGGTAATCGCGTTAAGCTTTTTTAGCTTGGACCGACCGGCACTGCTGAACGGACCGCTGGTAGCCATGAGTGGCCATTAGCGCGGAAACCTCGCTAAAAACCTTTACATTTCTAGTGGCCCCGTCCAGTTCGCCCTGGATTTTTTGATCGCTGATTATTAACAGAAAGGTTTGTACGGCGGCGTTTGACCAGGGAACAGACTTCGCTCCTTGGGTTTTAAAAATGGCTGAGGAGTCCATAGCATAGCGGAGGAGTCGCTCTCCTGACGCAACTTGTGACGACACTCCCTGGCCAATCAGTGTCATGCTGTTCCTCCACGTCACAGAACTGTACCGCTTCGGAACGGTTAGAACCTCAAGCGAGTCGGTACGAAAATAGTACCCGAAGGGGCCGGCTCACAGGGAAGTGGTACTAATGGAAACACTCACAAACCGTCGCGAATCGAACCGTACCGCGCCAAGCAGGCCCTAGTGGAAATGCGCCATTAGAACCTCAAGCTTGGCTCGACTAGAAACGCCATGTTTAAAGTCTCATGGAAGACAAAGCTCCAGACTATTCTCCATCCTGGCTCCAAGATGGTGGAACAATCTTCCATTAGCTGCTAGGACTGCAGAGACTATAGCTATCTTCAAGCGTAGACTGAAGACCCACCTGTTTGTTGAGTTCTTACCAGCGCACTAACTCGGCTGATACCACTTGCCGTTGTTCTTAAATTGTCTGTCTGTCTATGGTTAATTGTGCTTCTTGGCAAATGTCTAACTTGCAAAACACTAGGTAATGACATTGACTCCTGTAGTTTAGTAGTAGTTTGACTCAATGGTCTCTTTACATTTACATTTACGGCATTTGGCAGTATCTTGATTTCTGGCCTATCCATACTATTACCTAGGATGAATTCTGTGATCAGATGCAAAGCATGCAAGTCGCTCTGGATAAGAGCGTCTGCTAAATGCTGTAAATGTAAATGTAAGTTGAACATCTTCCATGGCCTGCACAGTCACCAGATCTATATATTATTGAGCCACTTTGGGGTGTTTTGGAGGAGCGAGTCAAGAAACGTTTTCCTCCACCAGCATCACGTAGTGACCTGGCCACTATCCTGCAAGAAGAATGGCTTAAAATCCCTCTGTACAGGACTTGTGTATGTCATTCCCAAGACGAATCTACGCTGTATTGGCCGCAAAAGGAGACCATACACCATACTAATAAATTATTGTGGTCTAAAACCAGGTGTTTCAGTTTCATTGTCTAACCACTGTATATAATTTGTTAAACACAGTTTACAAAGTAAACTTACAAAACAAAGCACAAAAACCTCCCACATATCCCTGGTACAAGTAGTAAAGGCTGGGAATGTAGTTCACGCTCACCTGAGGACAGGCAGAGTGAGAGCACCGTGCTGCCCCCTGGTGGCACAAGGCCCAGGTGACATTGATAAGTGTGCCGAGTGAGGTGTGAGGTGTGTCAGTGGGTGTTTCCCTCTGGTTGGGTGCCTGGTGTACCATGACAGATTTATAATTGAAAAAAGAAACATCAAATAATTTTATCAAAGAATAATAAAAGAATACGCTACGAAATATAAAGGGACATTGGGAGAATGAGTAGAGTTTTAAATGGGACATTCATTTGAGAATGAGTTACCTATAGAAGCCGTGTAGAATAAAAGTACAGATGTAATTGAAATCCAAGGTGTGCAGTTATAAGTGTAAGGCATACGTAAATGAAACAAGCTTGATGTTATTCCACTGAGCCTACAGCAAAATCTGCTATCAATCTCTGAGAGGATTCAGTGTTCTCTCAGTCCCTGAGAGGATTCAGTGTTCTCTCAATCTCAGAGAGGATTTGGTCTTCTCTCAATTCGTTAGAGGATAAAGTCTTCTCTCAGTCCCTGGGAGGATACAGTGTTCTTTCAATCACTGAGAAGATATTATTCTTCGCATAATTACAAACAGCAAAAAATAGCAATCTCTAAATTCTTGAGAGGATATCAGACTTCATTCAAATCCTGAAACAATTCTAAAGGACCACAATCTTTTCTCAGTCCCTGAGAGAATGCTGGTCTTCTATTAGTCTATGAGTAGATAACAGGTCACTCTCGATGCTGAATAATATAGTTAATATAATATCATTTTTATGCCTTCCCCACCGTCTTTCACACTGTGCATGGATGCATAAGTGGAAGCAGCTCTCGTCACGGCAAACCTGCGAGTGCTCCAGACCTTTTCCAGAAACATTTCCATTTCGTCGCTGTGCTTAGGGGTATTTTTGAGTCCACATCTGTGAAGTGTAGAGACACAGTTCCTGCTTCTGCAGTCTTGATGTCAAACCAAATAAAATGCTTCAAGAGTCATTAATCTACACCCAGTTAAGCGCTTGAGCTAACTTTCATAATGTAAAATATAATTTTCATATCTAGCTTTAGGATATTACCTGAGCCTTGCAGAATTTGTCAACATATTCACAAGAGTCATATTTCCTATACTTATTAAAAATATCCAGACAATTATACACAATATACACACACTGAGCCCTCCCTCTGAGTTGACACATATTTGACTAAGGCAGTTGAAACATGCCTTTCCTGCCTGATTCTTTAGAAGTTTAATAGCCTGATACATTGTTCCATGTTTCTTCATAGGGGGCGCCAAAACATACAAAAGTAGGTGTTTATAAGCATCTACTGATCTAGCCCTGGGATTCGGGTATATTATCTGCCATGACGTGTTGTGCCACGGTGATGGTGGTTCCCTTGCTTGTCAGCTACATTAGCCTCGTAGCTCTGACTCGAGGCAGAAGAACTCGAGGCTGACATTAAGCAGAATTAGTCTGGCTCGACTGACTACATTTGAGATAAGTAGTCAAATGCTGTATCTGTATTTTGTTTTAATATCACATTAGATTTTTCGGTTACCTAAACCTCAAATAAAGAAACACGTGGCAAAAGGCAGCGCTTGCAAAATAATTTGTACTTTCATTGTATGTTTTTAGTTTTCAGATTTTTTACTTTTTAGGTTAAGAAGTTACAAAGAGTGGTAGATTTCTCAGTAAGCTGTCACTAAGATTGTGCAATGTGCAATTATAAATAATGAGAAGCAGACATTTTAATAAGGGATATGGTTGCAGAAAACCAAGTCATATTTTTAGTGTCACCATCAGAAAGAAAATCAGTTTCAGCATGTGGTTGTCTGTGTTCTCTGCAGTCTAGAATAGAATCAATATGGAACTTCTGATGTTCCTTTCCACAAATCACTTCCAGGTCACAGTATGATATGATGTTCATCAAATTTGGTTTTGATTTTCTTGTTTTTTTTTTCGTCACCCTATTGTCTTAAATTTCTAATGACATGAGAATTAAAAGGGAAGCTCATTTGACATCTCCAAAAACATCAGAGGACTGTCACTTTTTCCGGACAGAATTATATATAAATATATAATTATATATAAATATATAATTATATATAAATATTCAGAGTAATCCCTGAATATTTATTTGGATATTTTCAAGGTTTCTCAAGGTTTTGAGTTTTACATCACAGGTAACACGTCATTGGATTTAGTACAGTGTGTGTATCTAGTACAGCATGTGTATCTAACCTGTGATCTGTGGTTATACTTCTAGTTTATTTAATTTCATGTTCTGTTCCATGATACCAGCTTTAATCTGTTGGAAGTGAACCTTAACACTAATGATGCTGTGTGTACAAAAAATGAAACGATTAAATTATCTGCATTATCAATATATTTCTTAAAGTTGTATTATATGATGTTTGTATGTATCTATGTGCGTCTATGGATGTTGGTATGTGTGTGGACAGAAACTTTTTTGAGTGTTCTTACACAACTATCACTCTAGGGGGCGCTGATGCACCAAATATGTCCATGTTAGCGTCATCGTCCACCAAATCCGACCTAGTGGCGTCCACTCAATTTACTAAGCAGCACACAGGAATAATGAAGGTGCGTCAATGCTTAAACCTGTACCGTGATCTAAAAACATCTGCCCCTGCGTGCGTAAGTAGCTGTAAACCACCCCCACTATAGTCTCCTTCATGGGAGATGTCAGGCGTCTGTTTCTCTCACGTCCTGTATGGTTAATGACACGTGCGATTAAGCATGTCCCCCAGCAAGAGGAGCCTTGTGTTCACACTCGCGAATACACAGCCGGTTAACACAGCTCCTTCAGGACAACGTATGTAGAGCACCCTTGTTTCTTCAAACGTCAGCTTCTCAAACAAGGATTTATGAATAATTCAAAGCTTCTTTTAGATATATTTGTTCTTACATTTCGCTGAAGAGCTCTAGTTTTCTCTATAAGGGCTTTTTTTGATAGACCAGTTGCTACCCTGGGGAAGTCTGTAAACAATAGAACTTTCTGCTATTACTCTTGGAGCGCTCGATTCTTCATGTGCATGTGCCTTGGGATTGGTTCTGTATGTTTTGATAGTATATTAACGTTTAAAAATTGATTTTAGAAAATACACATTTTTTAAAAAGTACACTTTAAAGGCCCAAATCTACACTTTGCTTGACCCTTTGGTGAAACCACAAAAGAATCCTTCATATGGGGCCTGTGTCAACAAATGAATCATATTTTTGCCACACTGGCAAACAAACCCGGTCTGGTAACGGTGTTAGTGGACACGGGGAGCCACAGCTGAAGGGAAGATGAGAAGAACAGTGTGAGTGTCCAGAGGCAGGTGAGAAGCCCTTCTGCAGGGCACAGGTGTGTATCTCATTCTCATGAGCATCACTGGCTGTGCCCTTTACTATTGAGGATGCCATTGGATTAAGCTTTCCGGGTGAACTATAGGCCTAAAACATAGCTGGCTTCATGCTGAGGTATGCCAGGGACAGAAGGGTAACTTAAGATATAGTGCTACAGGGCCCAAGTCATACCTTTTAGAATTTAGTCTGGCAAAAGCAAATAATTACAAGCCTAAATTTTGCTTTTGCCAAACGTGTTAAATGTCAACAGTTTGGGTGAGATTTTATTTTTTCTTACTGAAATTGTTATACACTGAAATGCATCCAACAATTTGAACATTTGATAATCATCTATCTTAAGTTGACATCAGTAATCATCAGCCATCTGTCATCAGTGTAACTGATTTCTGAACAATTTATACATTCTCAGAAACACCATATAGGTAATAAAGTGCAATTTAAATGTCACTTCTTTAATACCATCTGCCAAATGGTATGTTCTACACCTAAACGAATTAAAAAATACAGAAAGCAATACATTTGTAGACACCATGGAGCATATGTAAAATGACTATGAAATGGCCATTAAAGTAAGCCTGGGTTATGAATCTCAGAGCCTAAATGAGTAATGACATTCTCTTCAGCCCCTTTCATCTCCGAACAAGGAGACGTGGAGCACACCCTCGTGCAGAGCGTGCTGCATGCGCACACTCGCTAACTACGCTGACCTACTTTGCAAAGAGAGTAAAGTGGGACCGAATCGCACACAGTAGCAGTAAGCTCTTCATTACTGATTCCAGTTGCGTAGCTCAATGACCACAGGGAGATGTCATGTTCCGTAGATTAAATTATGCTGTGCAAAGCAAGTTTCTTTTCCCCCAGCGATCAGTAGGAGGCGCTCCACTAACCCTTGTAAAAAAAAGTGCCTCTGAGCAGACAAACAAAGCACCAGAACGCAGAGTCACGTCTTCCGCCCTCATCCTCCGTTCAAAGTAAGACGTCAAAGCTTTGAAAATAGGTTAGATCAATTCAGTTCTTCGACATAGTGTATTTCAGGAGAATATGATATCTGGCCCATTTTGCTGTGTCCCTGAGATGGGTGTGGAGATGAGTTGTGTTGAAACATAGCTTTTTGGGGTGTTGCAGAGATGGCAAATTCTTGAATTTTCATTTATTTACCAAATCACAGGGAAGGGACACTCAGCATCCACGTACCGGGCGGAGCTAGAACATTCCATCTTCCCAGAACATTCCTGCAATAGTCATGCTGCCAGAACCTCCCAACTTCCCAGTTGAGGCCCCGAACGTTCCTGCCACCTGCAGCATCAGTTTCTAACCAGGGCTGTATCACCCCCTCACTATCTAGGACACGGCGGGCCTGTGTACCCCATCACACTGGTGTCTAACCGTACGTTTTACCTGCCGCTTTGCCATTGGGTCTTGGCATACGATTTGACTCATGATTTCAGGTCCCCATACGAGGGCCATGCGCGAGGGCCCCGTGTTGGCAATTTAAGGCAAACGCTCCGGCTCACGAGTGTTTTAATCGGAACGTTTAGACATTCCTGCGACGTCGTGCAGCGGTCAGCACTTTTCCACCGCTGCCTGACCTCATTCCTCCCGCACCGCCCCCGCCCCTCCCCCCGGGACGGAGAAGCCTCCCCCGTCAGCGTGAGAGGAAGACGGGGGGGGGGAGAAAACTACAAAGCAAGCAAGAGGAAGAAGGCCTTAAGAATAGATTAAAATAGACAGGTGAAGAGGGAAGGAAAGCTGAGAAAACATGAGGGGGGGACCATAAGATGAGAGGAGAGGCATGAGGAGGGTAGGTGGAGGTAAAAATAACGAGATAAGAGAAGATGGAGGGGGTGTGGAGGAGGCATAGCAACAGGGGGAAAGAGCAGAGAGACTTTAGAGGAGGAATCAGTGACAGACTCTGGGCAAAGGGAAGATGTAAGTGAAGAGAAGGTGAGGGGGAGAGAGAGAGAGAGAGAGAGAGAGAGATGGAGACAGACTTGCGGGGTGTTTGGAGAGGAGAGAGGGTCTGGAGAGGACGTTACCCGAGCCGTCGCACGTAACCCTGAAAGAGGAGCGGAAGGCTCATTATCTTGTTAGTGGCGTGAGGGGGCTGATGGCGGACCCCATACACAGCCGCTCGGCCTGCTGGTGCCGTCCCCCTGCGTCGCAACACATCCCCAAGAGCTAATCCGGCTGATTTGAGAAGCCCCATTGAGGTGCTTGACTATAAATGATTTTAGATTTTATATATGTTTTACATTCACGAGTAGCTAGTACTGTGGGTCTATGGCTGTTCTACTGTTGTGATTTGGCTCTGTCCTTCTGCAGACACACAAAAAAACATGACAGATGACTTAACTGCCTTGGTGTGTAAGGCAGTGATAACAAACAGTGGTGTTTCCAGAGCAATTGAGCACAGTGTTTCAAATCCAGTGTCAAAGGAGATGACAGACGGTAGTCATAACGAGGTGACAATTGAGGGCATGTTCTACATCGAGGTCGCCGCTGGTGCGCGCGCGCGTGTGTGTGTGCGTGTGTGTGTGTGTGTGTGTGTGTGTGTGTGTGTGTGTGTGTGTGTGTGTGTGTGTGTGCCTCGTTTCACAGCCAAGGTCATGTCAAAACAAGCTTTTGCAGACTTCAGCACTTGTAGGTCTTTAAAGAGGTGAAGTTAAGATAGACAGGAGAGCTCCCCTCAGCATAAATGATGAAAGAGCCGTTTCACACACAGAATCCTTATTGTTCAGTTCCAGTACAACTCATCCGACCATGTTGGCTAGCGTTGAGATAGCGTTTCCTTTTTATTTATGTATTTGTTTGTTTATTTACTTATCTGATCTACGTTTGTGCTGTTGATCGTCTCCAGTACAGCAGTAGCTTATAGATTTGAGATCCATAAGAATGGTTTGAATGTGGAAGAGAGGTCAAACATGCTCGCTCAATCACTTTAACGGCCTGTCGTCGTCCTGCTTGCCTTCTTCAAAAGGACGCAGAGGTCTCGCACGCAGGAGGTTTGAGACAGCGACACGAGGACTGGCCAGCCTAGCATTACAGAAGAAACCATGTCCGCTCTTTAGCACGGGCTAAAAACTCCCTTTTTGCGAGCTGAGTAGGGATGGTGAAAGTTTGTATGTGAAACAGAAGCTCACAGTTTGCTTCTTCCTGTCACAAGATGTTTGTCACATGTTCAAACAGAGCATGACTTCCAGTGAGTTAACGGTGATGAATTCACTCAGATGTGATGACTGTCACCTACAGGAAGTTAGGAACCTTTGCTTTTAATTACATGATTTAAATCACTTAAAAACACAAGAAATAGCACAATTGTAATTCACACTGAATAGTGCTAGAATAGCCTGATAATTCATATTCAGTATCATTTTATTCATGAATCCTTTTTTTATGAAATGTTAGTTTTATGTTAAATGCAGCACTCTTCATGTGTTAAAAATGTAAGTTATGTTGACTGAACAGGAATTAAAGCTACATTGCAGTTTCCCTTTTGTTGTAATATGTTATGACTTTGATTTATGGAATATTTGTTCTTGAAACTGTTGTCGTGATTCTGCATTAAGATTACCGTTACTCTCACTCTGAGACAAACCTATTCATTAGTTAATTGTCCACCAGCCGGTGAACAATTACCTAGTGGGCAATTAACGAATTAAAAGTGTTACTGGTTAACTGGATGTGGGCACAGATCCCGGCGATGGCGCATTCGGAGACCGCAGCCTGATCCAGTACTGTGTGACATTTAGGCTCTACTAAAATAAGAACAGCCACTTCCATGACTCCTCGTTTCCCGCTCAGAACTAACACCCAGAACCCCCAGTAAAGTCTTACAGACTATAGAAGCAGCTGAACTCGCGAATTTGAATTTGCGTAGGAAGACTGTAATTGGATGGGTCAGCTTGGAGTTCAAATTTACCATATCCATTTACAGCCAGAAACCTCCCTGAGGCAATCTGGGTTACAGAAAGAAAAATCGAACTAACTGCTTATATTTGGTGTGTCTGGGAATAGATGAGGTGAGGGATGAGACACGATAACGAACAGTATTCTTCACGGGCTTTGGACTCATCTGTGTGATGTGTGGAAAAGCAAAAAACCTAGGAAACCGCTTAAATGCACAGATGTTCACAAACGCACAAATGGGTAAACGAACAACCGCTCTGCTCCCGGTGTATATTCACCACAGGACGTCATGTTTGCTTCTTTTAATGGCAGCGCCTGCTAGTACGATATTGGCCACAATTGTATTAGAAATATATTTACAAAAAATGCAGTGTATGCACGTACAAGAGTTTAGTATTCGCCAGAGTAAAGCAGTCAAAACAACCCTGAAAAATGAGAAGACTAACAATGGAAAAAACACACTCTTCAGATTATTGGTTCCTCTGTCCATTTTTTGTGTTTTTCCCCATTCCTGTTGTTTTTTGTGTATTCTGTTGTGTCTTATGTTCTGTTGTGTCTTACCTATGTTCACTGCTTTCATCACATTCATCACTGCCAGGTCTTGAGGGATTAGTCCTCATTACCGTGACTGACCCATTAGTTGCTGACCTGCACGTCCTATAGTGTGACTTCCCAAATGAACCAGGTGTGGTTGCACCATTAGACCACATGATGCTACTTCTGAACATGGCATACATTTTGGTCACCAACTTCAGTAAAGGATAGAGTTTGGTTTCTTTCTGCAAAGACTACAGAGAAGTCACCATATGACAAACTCATTTGCCCAGTTACATGTTATATTGGCTTGTTATAAATACATAAAGAGCTGAGGTTGCACTTGGATGAACTAGTATGTAAAAAGCAGCAGTGTTTGATTTTGCAAACTCTAATGCTAAACACTCACAAACAACATGACCACTTAGACAACATCTGAGGGGGTGAATTCTGGTACTTAAAGGCTCACTGACCAACACATCCAAACCTTTACTCAGGATGCTCTGCTGCTGGGTCCTTGTCTCTTTGACAAGCATTTCTTAGCTGTCCTTATAAAATTAGTCCAAGTATTATATCCACAAAGCACTACTGACTTCATCAAGAAAGTCTCAGATGTACCAAGACGGTTAAGAAGACAAAGGAACATTATATGTCTACATTATATGTCTACATTATATGTCTACATTATATGTCTACATTATATGTCTTGCTGCGAACGGAAGGGAGGGACACACACGGGGAATCTGAAAGTGAATTAAAGCCGGAATGAGCAATTAATTAATAATGAATGATCATCAAGTCGTGGAGCACATAAAAGGATCTGTCAGTTCTCTGCACAAGGAGACAGGGGGGAGGGGGGGGGGCATAATAAGAGTCAGACCTCTATATCCCCAATCCAATTACAGCTCAGTTGCATGTGGTCCTACAGCAGGAGTGACCTGGGATATGGCATTCCTCTCCTCCGTCTGTGTGTGTGTGTGTGCATGTGATTAATGCAACACTAGAAGGCCACTGATGGTCTCTGCGATGTCTCTGTGGTTTAGCGAGCAGGTAGAGAGCTTCATCTGTGCTTATGACTGGTTCTAATGGAACTAACCATTTGGCTCACAGACTGAGGTCACATGCAACATTACAGCAGGGTCTCATCACCACCACAGTAATAAGAGTAATATTAATGTTGTCTGGCTAGAAGTGTCTAGCGCTTTCTAGGCCGCTCTGAGCAAGTCCTGAGGTTTGAGGATGTCGCATTTAAGAACACGTTTAGCCACTGAGCCCGGAGTCAGCAACAGAAATGAGAACCATCTGAGAATACTTTTACAGACTATTACGTTCAGCTTACTGTCAAATCCATGTTTTCACTTTTCAGGCATTTGAGAAACTAGAGGTTAGGGAATACATAACATAGTAATTGTTTAATTTACTTACAGAGGTTATTACTGTTTGCACAGAAAACACAACTGAAGAGTTTTGGCCACTGACTGCGTACAGGTCATGTTTCCCTTGAGAACCTCTGAACAGCTGCACTGTCATAATGAAATGTAAATGTCTCTTGGCAAGTGCCTGAGTGTGAACCAGCTCCTTATTCCAGCCTGGGCCTCAGGAATAGAAATACATCAGTCACGTAGCCCAAACAATACTGCATCTTCTTTGAATAAATTATCGGTAGTTAAATTATTCCTCGTTAATGGATTTTATATGGCAGCAAAGTGAGTTAGAGAAAAAGACGTGTCGATGAAAATGTGTGAGTGTGAGGGAAATAAATGGAGAGAGAGAGAGAGGTGTTAAAGAGAGAGGTGATGAAAGAGTGGAAGCTCAGTCTCCAAGCAGTACCAGAGTCTGTGAAGAACGCGAAGGGTCTCTGAGCAGTGGGGATCAGAGGGGTCACCCGGAGTGTCACGGAGTCCCACTGAGGCGATTAATCAGCACGCGTCCCTTGGCCCTGTGTCCCATGGCCCTGTTTCTCAGGCACTTGGAGCTGGTAGCTGTCTAGGGTCAGCCGTGTCCCGCCGGGAGCCTTGAGAGAGAGAGAACAGCCTCTGGCTCCTCGGAAACCTAATGAAGTATATCGGTGACACGCCAGCTGTTCTTATTTCCAGGTAGAAGTGCGTTCGTGCTGTTCTACTGGTGGAGATAGTCTCTGGACTGTTCTCGGACATTTCTCTCTTAACTGTTCTGTCTTGTGCAATATGCATATAATATAATTAAAGACTGACCACTTTCTCCTGTTCTACAGTAAATGTTACTGGTATGCTACTACATACACAAACACTTCCTTCAACCCTCTACCCAGCAGCCAATCAGAAACCAGTCCCCATGTCTTCCATTGACAGGCATGCGTGTGCCATAACCTTCAGAGCAGTTAACTGGAATGACCTGTCTAAGCTACCAAGGTATTTTATTTTATCCTTTAGTAACAAAGTCTTAGCTCCAAATGATAAGGAAGTCAGCGGATGTTCTGCAGTATTAGAGTCAGATTTGGACACGACTCCATGAGGACCAGCGTTCAGGGACTCTCTTCTTTTTCAGTCATCGTTACATTGTCCTTCCCAACGTTCAGTGTTGTGGCGCGGTGCTAAACGCTCCTAGGCTGTGGGGACGACAGGGACGTCTGTCCTCGCTCCTGGTGTCTTCTCTCGTGATGATCCTTCTCCCTGTGCAGCCAATACGGCTTCACCAGCACACACACACACACACACACACACACACACACACACACACACACACTACTGGATGTCTGTGCTTGCTAGCTGAAATCAAATTAATTTGCCAATCTTGCCAAAATAATGTGCCCTGCCATTTTGACTAATCTTGACTCCCTCGGTGTGGAAAGTTTTGACACGAGCCTTAAACCATTCAAAATCACATGAAGGCCAATTGTGACATTTTGGGTATGGCTCAGAGATGTTTGGTAAAACAGGGTGTAATATTTAATCACATAGGGATTTCTGAAGAACTTGGTCTCATATCACAGTGGGTGTGTCGTGAAGATTGGGCAATTATAATCAGTCACAGGATACCCAGTATATATCAGCCATGGAAGATATTAGTTTTTGACATACAATTACTCTGTTTTATGCTTGCTGTATTTCACTCATAAATTCACACACACACACACACACACACATACACACACACACGCACACACACACTCACTTTTAAACACTCATGCACTGAACACACAGGCATTGTTGTAAGCAGTCCCGAAATTCCCACAAAGACTATGTCTGTTTTACTGTTTCATGCCCTAATGTGTCACTGAAAGCGGAAAAGATGGCCTCAGGCTGTAACCCTTTACCACTTAGGCTAAACAAAGACCTGGATTATGAGCTTCTGTGTCCACTGTGGCCACGTAAGCAATTTGCAGAATGACTAACGTGGCCTGCGGCAGGCCCAGACTTCATGATTATGGCTCTGAATGGATTTCATCTTGGCACTTTCTTCCTTTGCTGTGTTCACTTTCAAGGACAAATCTAATCCCCAAGAAGGTCCTGTTCCACACTGGTCTTAGACCAAGTCCTCATAATCATACTTTAAGATAAACCACATACACGGCTGCAAAACTCAGATCAGCGTTCAAATCCAGCTCCCTACAGGCTAACATCCGTGCCTCTGAAGCCGTGGGGGTGTGGGGGTTGGGGTTGTAGGAGGGTGTAGCTGACGGTGTTACTCTGGTTTCCAGCATGACAAGTGAAGTTTAATCACACATACAATGGCCCATTAATGAGCTCAAAAGAAGGAGAGTTGGGCATCTCACTGTGTACAAGCTCCATCGGGTCCAACAGGCGACACCGGACTTGCCATAAAGAGCAGAGGTTAAGGAGGAGGTCAGTCTGAAGACTCTAAAGAACCAACTGTAGAAATGTCGATGCCTGTGCATGTCAGGGAAACATGACAACTCAATCCGTCAGTCCAGGACTTGTGCTAATGTGTGAAAGCTTAGCAACAGCTGCCAGTTCAAGGTGACTAACGACGATGATTTTTCCGGATGCGGGTTGAGATTTCTGTCCGTCTGGTTTTTTTTTTTTTTTTTAAGGGTGCGCAACTGTGCGTGCAGCCTCTGAAGACATGACTAAGCTACAGAAATGTGACAAGTCAATACGTTTGGAGTCGCGAGGCGTGCTAACGGAATATTTGGGGCAGCTGCCAGTTGTAACAGACAGGAATAGGACTATGTGAAGACCACGTTGCTCGACAAGTTAACGTTTCGTTTCGAGTCTCATTCGCTGTTGCAGTCGGGCTGTTCTGATGAAGCAGAGACGTGTGGAGCGTCTATGAACTTTGTTTTCCATCCTGATCTTTTCTCACGTTAACTGGTGAGAAATTGATTTTCCTGCTGTTCAGTGGAAGGCAGGATTGGGAGGCAAATGAGCTTTTTTATTGTAAGGTATGAACAAGAATACAATGGAGCTTCTCAGCATGCGTCTCATCAGACACACGGGGAATCTTAAACACAGGAAGTCTCTTGGTTCCAGTTTCATGTCTGTTAGGCATTGGGCGGCCTACTTTAAAAGAAATGGAGATTAAGTAGGCTGCATGTAACAAGGTGCAGGTGTGCCCAATTTCAGTCGCCCTCTGCGTTGTACTGCCAGCCTCTCTGTCCCTCAGACAACATGCGACCACGGCCCTGCTACAGTATAACCCCGCACAGGCTGCGGAGACAGGCGGCCCGCCTTCGCAGTCTTGCCCCCACCACCACCCCCAACCCCCCCGAGGCGAGAGACCGCCATCTGCGCCCCTGGCCGGTGGACCACCTCATATTTGAAAGGCTGACGTGCCAGACACAAACATGTCATGCGCACATTGTTATCCCTCGAGCCATTGGAGCGTGGACGTGGTCAGAATAGTGAGAAAGGGCGTCCCAACAGTACCAGAGGCCACTTGATGGACAGACACACCTTCTCAAAAGGTGCTAGACTTCGTCTCCCACGTGACGGCTTCAAGCACTGGACGATCGTCCTTCTCCTCCACCACCTCGGACAAAATGGCTCCCAGCCCTCAGTCTGAAGCATCTGTCTGCGTGACAAGAGGAGGAGAGATGTTGGGTGAAGGTGAGAGAAGAACGGAGAACTGCCTCAACCTGAGTGAAAGCCTGTTGGCACTTTATAGGACAGGGAGCCTGTGATGTTTGAGTAGTTAGACACAGACCTGCGGTAGTAGCCAGCAAGCCCCAGGAACCATTTCACCTCCTATTTGGTTCCCATCAGGCTTTGGGAAGTGCCACTCTGAGATACTCCAGGTACTCCTGGACTCTTCAAATCATGTCGAGCAGAGATGGCTGCACACAACCACTCCTGGAGACGGTTTCAATGTGGCATTCTAGGAGATCAGCGCAAAAAGGGCAAAAACATGTCAGCGGACTGAGCTTGCATTCTGGCAATCTTGGCTTTTATAGATGGAATTGATTTAGAATTTTAAAGGATCTGCCGTCCCAATTCATCCATCTTAGGCACCACAGTTGCCTGGGCTACCAGAAACACCTCCAGGTGGTATATTTGTAGCACATCACCTACGTCTGTGCGTCTAATCTATGATCTCCCCCGTCTGACTGACTGAATTTTATTTTTACTGGTAGGAGGTCTCTCCTCCCAATTTTCACAATGTCCGCAACACCATGGAGCTTTCGCACATACAGCACTTCAAAGGAGGAGATCCCCACGGAGGGTTGGAGATACACACCACAAAAGCATCCAGCCTCTAGCCACCACCTAGTATCTATGCATAGTGGGGATTAACTCAGCCCTTGGTGGGGATTCTCCTTGTATGCATTATTCTCTGTGAATAAAAGAGGGGATTGTTAGAATTTCCTACATGGAGAGTCTCTTTCTGAACATAATACCTATTGCAGGGCCCTTGGTTTAACTCACCTAGGCTTGTAACAGACTTCCAGTTCATGTATCTCATATCTGTTCTTGAACATTAAATGTATTCCATATCTGCTCATCCTACCACCCCGTGTGATCTTATCTTTGCACACACTTCCCTTTATAGCATGACCTTGCATATTGTAATGACCTATATGCTAGCCCTGTTTTTAATAAACTGTTCTTGCTTCATGGTACAATGGACCGTGTCTTTTCTACTGAGACCCTGTTTGTTTGGGGGTGCCAGACAGTGAAGTGAATCAACTTAATCTCCAACAGGTTGTACATTTCCCGTTAAGCGCGTGACGTAAAACATAGTGCCCTGATAAGTCATGATCTCCTTCAGGATCATGATTCAGGGGATCATTTTGAAGAGTTCTTCCGCTGCATTATGGACTGAGATGTTGCAGAAAGGCACTGCTTCAGGATATTGGGTTGCCTAGTCCTCCAAGACGAACACAGAGCACCGTCCCTGGCACTCCACTCCAACGGCAATCTCAATCACCCACTGAATCGCTCTGATAGTCTCCGAGATGACGCTCGACAACACCCCCTAGTTGTGAGCATAGGAAGAGCCAATCAAGTGCCACATTTGAATCAAAGAACAAAAGCTGAATGAACTGAAAAATTAAAAGTGTAGGACTTACTCTGAACTGGTAGTGAGTAAAGACTTACACAATCATCTCTCTTCTATGCTCCTTGGTTGGGCTACTAACTGCAATACACACTATCTCTCACAGCCCAATCTCCAGGAACAAAATGCAAGACAAATTGCAAATATTAAACAACATGATGGACTTTCGCCATCATGAAGTGCAAGTCTCACGTGCGTCTCACACGTCTGCAGGAAGTTCCTTCTGAGACTTGCTGGGTTCAGTCCGGGGCAGTAGAGGGGCTAATGGAGATGTTAGGAGTGCTGGAAGAGGGTGAATTAAAGGGATGGATGGCCTCCTTCATCCCATACACCCATAATCAAATCTGCCCAAGCCACCCATCATCACACACTGAGCCTCTGTATTTCTCTCTGGCCATCTCCTGATGTTCAGAGCTGATAACCTGCCCTCAGAATGAGCTTTGCGCATCAGGGATACTGTTTGCAGCTTTATTGGACGGGTCCTGGGAGAGGGCTACAGAGGGAGAAAACACTCAGCAATTCAGTCCTTTGATTGGCTGATGTTTTGGTGACGAATGTTATGGATAACGAATAATAATAGGGCTTGGATACTTGGATGACATCATACCTTGTGCTTTGGCTGTAGATTATCAGAGCATCACCGAACGCTCTGGAGAGAACGGTTCCTTAGCAACCTCATCATCAACCAGGGAGCAAAAACATGCAGGGTTAGAGATTTCTGATGTTATACCATTGCACTCTTCAGCATCATATGGCACACGTCACATGTGCCATCTTCGTTGAAATCTTCGTTAAATTGTCATGGCTCAGGCAGCACCCATCCAGAGGGAGACACCCCCTCACACACACACACACACACACACACACACACACACACACACACACACACACACACACACCGAGCCAGCTCTCCATCACCACCCCACTCCCAGTCACATCACTATCTTGCTAATATGCATGTTTACATATGTTGACCTAAAAAATTCCAAAAACAAGGTGATTCTCTTCTATACACAATCCAGAAATACACGGGGCCATAAACACAAAGACACTCACCGGGTTCTATAGGTCTTTTATTCTCATTGGCAGACAATGGTATATGTATACGCATATGTTTTTGTATACGTATATGTATATGTCTATGTATATGTATATTTATATGTATATGTATATGCATATGTATATTTTCTGCTGCTGGCACAGCAAAAGAAGCAGGAAATAGAGCCTAGAATTTGCTGCATAACTCTGAATTCATTGGCATTGGCCCGTTTGATGTAGCGCACCAGGAAGAGATCTCTCTCCAAACGCAGGCCTGTTTCAGGCCAACTACTGAGATCTGAGGAACCTGCTGGCAGAGCCTGGGCTTATGGAGGAATGTTTTGAAAGGAGACCAGATTAGAGGAACCTTATTTGAGTAGTCCAGCAGTTGAGCAGCAGGTGGAGATGATCCTGGTGGCTCTAAAGGCTCCGATGGATGTGTGTTTCAGCTGTAATCCTGCACTAGGAATATTTCACCTTCAAACGCCCGACTGCCTGGTTTTGCCTGATTGTTCATTATTAGGTATGTTCCCACTGTCCCACTCCAGCCCACACACACACACACACACACACACACACACACACACACACACACTCTTCTCTAGCCTATCAGACACCTCTAGCCCATCAATCACAAGTCACTCCACCAATCACAACATGCGTCCACTTCCACGGTCACAATCACCCATTGATTAATTGTCACACACCCTCAGCCCCATTACACACAGGCTCATCCAGTCAGTGCTTCACGCTGACCTTCTCCAGCCTGATCACGACTCTCAGAAGAGTACAAACTCAAGACTCTTCAGTCTCTCATTCACCTTTTGTTTAACAATTTCATTTTCTGCTAAATTTTGACCCTCTGTTTGCCTTTTGTTGTTCTTGTTTCTGTTAGTGACCTGATGCCTCTTGATGATCTGGGGATATCAAAGAGTTGAGACCTGTCTGTTCAGATTAACTGTTAATTAAGCTGTAATTCATTTATAGTTCATTTTAATTAAATGTTTCATTTTACTTCAGAACCTTTGCTACTATTTTATTATTTTATTACATTTTTTCATTTTCTACTTGCTTCTACAAAATTACACTAAAGCACTTTGTAGTGCTTGATTTTAAATGCTATACAAATACATTTGTCTTCCTCTCTTAACGGGCACATCAAGATGCATATCAAAAGTTCAGGAACGTCACGGTGGTCGTTATCATTCCTCTTAGATCTTTTCATGAGGAATTTTTAAGGAAAGACCATTTTCCAATTGTAGGCTACAGTTATTTGATTTAATTATTTGTGTATTTCAAACTAATTTAAATTTGCCGATGCAACTGGAGTTTAAAAGTTATTTTATATGTATTTCATTAGTTCAACACTGTAATATTCTTTATATGAAGTGATATATACGTATTATTGTCTGCTGCGCAGTAAACACGACATTTTATTGGAACACAACGCACTAAGCTACTATTACTTTTGCAGGTTTCCATGATAGAAGTTCAAAGTGGTTGGCATCCCAGAGGCATTATCCAAATGAGATCAGCAAAACATTGCAGAACTGATATTAACCTTTTAATCACAAGAAGGCTGTCAAGATTTAATCTGCTGCTCGTTTGCTCAGCAGCCACGGCGCGGTCAGTCATGTTGGGTGTAGCCTACCTCGAATATCTGTCCGAGTTGGTAGGCGGGGTCGGTAACAAGTCTTGTCTTCTTGAAGGAACAGTGCGAGAAGTAAGAACGGTTTACCATTATACTGGGCTTATTTACAGCGCTCAGGTTTATCTCCACGGACGCCTGGGGATACGGAATGCGTTAGTCTGTCAAAACTCATTTTCCTATGAAGTCGATTGGAAGTGTGACCAACTTTCAGAGGAACAATTTACCTGTCAGTAAGCGACAAGGGATTAATTTAATCTCACAGGATCATACGTTTTCTCTGATCTCGCTGGAGGTTCACGTTTGCATAATTTTATTTTGCTGCAGACAAGGAACAACTAACAACCTTTAGTAAGCGGTAGAAAGAAACAGTTCAATGGGTTTTCATCTAGGTTATATCAAAAAGGACATTGCATGATTATAACAATTGCTAACTAATTACAATTAACATTCAATACTGTAATTGAACAAAAAATGACGACAGTCAAAGTTTTAAGTTGTTTCTTCGCTTGCTTGGTGGGACAATTTATCTTAGCCTGCGCTCAAATCAATGACACCAGTCAGATGGAGCCTCACATAACGACATATAACGTCTCCGTGGCACGACGACCAAGGGAGCCCCCGCCTATGTGTAAAAGACCCACAGAGATCATAGATACCTTCAAGTACATCAACACGGTAGTTTCGTGCTTCGTGTTTGTCATCGGGATTATTGGAAACTCGACTCTGCTGAGGATCATTTATAACAACAAGTGCATGAGGAACGGGCCCAACCTCCTTATTGCGAGTCTCGCGCTCGGAGACCTGCTGCATATTGTAATAGATATTCCTGTCAGTACGTACAAGGTAAGTAATACCACTAAAGATGAAATATAAAAGTTGTTAATTTTGCATATAGGATTATAAAAATGTAATATAAATTAGTTTCATTTGTTCATTTATGTTTTCATTCATTGTTTTAATGATTGTAAAATCTGAATCTAAACACCTACTGACCTTCTCTTCATTTATCTTTGTACAACATATTTTGCCCGTGTAGACTGAGGCCGTAGTCTAGGCGCAGTATTAGTTTATACCATTTTAAAAATCACTTTTAAAAATCTGATTTTTATATCTTATGGTTCACACAGCACCAATTGTCTCTTTCAGCTTCTGGCTGAACACTGGCCCTTTGGTGTTGGACTCTGTAAACTGGTGCCTTTTGTTCAGAAGGCATCAGTTGGTATCACAGTGCTAAGCTTATGTGCATTAAGTATAGACAGGTATGACTTATTAACCTACTATTCAATATTTCTTTCCGCTGTGAGCATGTTATATCACTGGCGGGTTAGCACTGGGCATGTCCGACTTGCTATAACACTGATCCTGTTTTAGGATTCATGGATTATAGTCACTGATCGCTTCTGTGGCCAGCAATACACCAAACACGTAGTGTAAGCTGAACCGCTTCGTCTGAAGCCTTCAGGAAGCGAAGGCTAACTGAAGATGCTCACACCAGCACTCCTGTCTCCTCTCCCGAGGTACCGGGCCGTGGCGTCCTGGAGTCGGATCAAAGGGATGGGCGTGTCCAGGTGCACGGCCGTGGAGATCGTCCTCATCTGGGTGCTGTCTGTCACTCTGGCGGTGCCGGAGGCCATTGCCTTTGACATGATCACCATGGACTACAAAGGCGACCACCTGAGGGTCTGCCTGCTGCTTCCAGTGCAAAACAGCCCCTTCATGCAGGTGAACGCGTGCTTAGCGAACAGATGTTGATCAGAGGTCAGATGTCGATCAGAGATTTTAATGCTGATCAGAGGTCAGATGTCAATCAGAGATTTATTGCTGATCAGAGGTCAGATGTCAATCAGAGATTTAATGCTGATCAGAGGTCAGATGTTGATCAGAGATTTAATGCTGATCAGAGATCCAATGTTAGTCAGATGTCCAATGTTGAGCAGAAGATTGATGCTGATGAGAGGTCAGAGGTCAGCCGATAATCTGGGTTACCTCAAAAATTGACAGGGCCACATGTAAATGCGTTTTGCACACTGAAATCAAAATGGGTCCAAGCAGTCCCCACAGTGTAAAGTCCAGTTCAATGGGATGCTCATATCAGAGCTACATGCTTGTCCGTTGCTTCCATAAGTGAAAAACTCCTTTAATTATGCTGTTGTGCTCCACCATAATGTAATTCTGTAGTTAATGTAATATTGCATGAATGCCCCTTTAATATGTCGTGTTTGTATTTCATCAGTTTTATAAGGTGGCGAAGGACTGGTGGTTGTTCTGCTTTTACTTTTGCATGCCGCTGGCCTGCACCACCATCTTCTACTCCCTCATGACATGTGAAATGCTGAGAAAAAACAACGGGGCGAAGATGGCTCTGAGCGACCACTTGAAACAGGTTGACCAAACTGTTGACCAAAGCTCGATTCAAATCGAATTCGTATCTAACCAAACTCGAGCAAACGTCATGACGGTTCATGCTGTTTATCTGATCTCAAGCTTGAGATTTGGTTCAAGCAGCCCCTGGCTGTGAAGCCCTGGGGCGAGGACATCCACCCAGCCTGTGCTGTTCTCCGCAGAGGCGTGAGGTGGCCAAGACGGTCTTCTGCCTGGTGCTGGTGTTCGCCCTGTGCTGGCTGCCCCTACACCTGAGTCGTATCCTCAGGAAGAAGATTTATGACGAGAAAGACCCCAACCGCTGCGAGCTCCTGAGGTAAGACATGCGCAACGAACGCCCGCCGCCCCGCGTTGAGGCGTACGGTCGCAAACAAGGCCGCACACACCGCTAACGTGAGGAGAGTGTAACTATACATGCTTTGCTGTGTTACCATACAGTCTCTTCCTGATCCTCGACTATATTGGGATCATTATGGCGTCAGTGAACTCCTGCATCAACCCGATAGCTCTATATATGGTCAGCAAGCGCTACAAGAGCTGTTTCCAGGTAAGAAGAAGGGTGACATTTGTCTTAAGTGTCCGTTTGTCTTAAGTACAGAAAGTGAGGACGTGGGAGCTATCTGAATTATCATTGGAGATAAAACCGTATCGTTTTCAAGCAAAATCCGGTTAACATCAGAACAAATTCAGCCTGCTGTATGAAGCTTAATCTCAGTTTGGTGTGTCCCAAAACAGTGAGCTCTGCACATTGCATTGTGGTATCCCGTAGCCTCCCGAGTCTGATCTGACGTGTCGATCTTTCCGCCCTCTCTGGCCTCCCTGTCCAGTCTTGCCTCGCCTGCTGGCGCCCGCCGCCGGAGGTGTTGGCTACAGACGAGAAGCGATCCTGCCTGAAGCTAAAGGATCAGAGCAGTAGCCGACTCACAAACAAGCACACGTCCACGTGAGCGCCGACCTGGGAACAGCGCGGCCCAGCCGAGCCTAGGTTCCGCAGTTCGGACTTTAAAACAGGCAACTGATTCAAGATCAGCAAACGCAGCGAGCGCACGGTGAATTGTGCGGTGACGTTGGAGCGGCGTCTTTCCTCCTGTTGCGCTACAGAGGAGTCTGGCTAGTCTGGCAGGGTTACGATGGAGCACGTAGATGATTGGTCCAAATTGCGAATTAAATCACTCGTGCTTTAGAGTTCCGTCTTGCATTGTCCACTGAATGAACCTTTATTCCATTGGTGCAAATGTCATTGCTTCATGTCCCTGTGAATTTACATGGACAAATTTGGACTTGTATATTCTTTTGGCTCACTAGGTGAATTCTTTTCCACCTATTCTTTTTTTTCAGCTGCGGGGAGTGAGAGCCCTTATTGTATTGTGGAAGTCATAACTGAATGCTTTTGTGTGCATTATGCTTTTTGGTCCGTATAAAGCTCAAAGACCCGAATGTAATGGTGCGATTATGTTAAACGTTTCACATCTGCCCTTAAAAGCCCTGAAGAAGTGCCTGCTTTTGGGAAATCACTACAATGTCTGGTGTGTTCTGAAACTGCTTATCCAAAGATGATTCTTGAGTTTATTCTGGGGGCTTAATCATTAATCTCCTTTCTAACTACATATTACTATTTACATTTATATAATGTCCCAGCAAATTAGAATGTATTTTGCCTGAGTGGCTATAAAATGATTTGTACAGGGTCAGAACTTCTTTGAGTGTTGAGCTGTGGCAAAGCAAACGTCCAGGTAAGGGGAATGCCTGTGATGTGAACTGAGCAATATACTGTATCTTATAGTACTCTAAATGTAGATGTTTTGTTTTTTAGTTTTTATCGTTTTAAGCCCTTAATATGTATTATAAGAAGCATGCAAAAATGTGTTTCAATCTGCGTTGAGAACTGGACAGTTTTATCAGGTTGGCAGGTGCCTGTGCACCAGTGTCATTTACTTTCTATGACTGATTTTCAGAACACGTTGAGTTGAGCAGCATATGGTGCTATTCCTATTCCATTTTGTTTATTACACGCCTACTCTGGGGTTCCAGAAAGCCCTTCTTGTGTTTATATATAATACATACCATGTTTTATATATTTGTTTGATATTTTTGCTAATACAGAACATAAAAGGAACAGTTTCCTTTCTGTGTTTTATGCATTTGATTTGGTGTTAATCCGAATGTGGAACAACTTGATCACATTTGAATAATAATACTTTACTTACAAATCTCTTCTCTAAATGTCAAATACGCTTACAATCATCAGTACACAGCACAACTGAATACACAGACAGTAAAGGTTCAACAGTTAGGGGAAACATCAACATGACAATGATTTTACAACTTAACACCAGCAATGAGTAATAGAGTAAATGAATCAGAAGCACGCCCGTAGGCGCTAGAGAAGAGGTGAGTCAACACCTTGATCAATCAGATCTCAGGTAGCAGTGTTATATCTTACATCTTAAATTCCATTTGGACAAATAAGCAGAACGAGAAGAATCGGTGCGAGGTGGTTTAAGGCTGTCAGAGCCCACCGAATCACCCAGAGTCAGTCCCAAACCCATTTAGCTCATATTACTTGCATGAACTGCACTCTGGGTAATGCATTTTTGTGGGTTAGCTATCTGACTCTATAAAGCTGCTTCGGGGAGCATATTGGAGTCACTGTTGCTTTTGATTTATGAGCTTTGAACTGGAGCTTTCAACCTCCCCCTTGTTTATGGCTAATAAAGATAACTCGCGCTGAATAGTACAAACTGGGTTACGACCGGAATACACACAGAGGACTCGTGGGCTGCACGCCGTGACCGAGCATGTTATGTTACAGTGGTGCTGTACTAAAGCCAATCGGCCTCGATCACACTATTGGCTATATCAGTGCCCCGTCTCATGCCCGAGTCACATGACTACCCGGAGGCGGTGAGAGGACACTGCCTCCTCTAACGACGCCCGCTGTCCCTCTTTCTCTCAGCAATCGTCATGCACGCTGCATTAATGTCGTGAAAGGTCCCTTCTGTGTCTGCAGGGGTGTGAGCCCCTGCCCCCGCGCGCACTCCCTCGAGGGCTGTGAAATCAGCAACAACGGCAGCACTGACCGCGCCGGCAGCACGCTCGCGACCTGACGTAACCTGTCCTCTCCTTTGATCTGCGACCTCTGGCCAATCAGGGCGGCCCCCTCCCAAGCGCGAACGACCAATCGGATTCATTCCTGGGTGCCGTCAGCCGTGGCAGCAGCGACAAAAGGGTTGCGGGTTCATCAAAGTGCTTTTACGGTATGTTTGATTGCCGTCTCTGTTTATAAACATGATTTTGTCTTGTTGGGTGAAGGAGTGTTTTCAAATGTGTACTACGGATCATAGTGTTGTGCAATTATAAAGACTGTTACTGTATGTATACATGTGGTTCATTTCTGTCTCCTAATGCTCTTAAAAAGGTTCTCTTTAGTTCTTTTTTTCCTCAAATGCCACTCAAAAATGTCAAAAATTCAAACCGCATGGTGCCTTTCAGCTTCAAAGCGGTTCCGTGGGTGAAAATCCTCTGTTGCCGCCTCGGTTTAAGCCTCTCGGCGAAGAACACCCCACAAAAATAGTTGGTACGGATATACGGGCGAGCGTCCGAATCTCATGGGTTTGGACGGCTGTTATCTGCGACCTCCAAACTTCCCACAGCTCTCCTCCATTTAAGACAAATCCGCTCCATGTGTGACCACAAAGCCCATCTCCACCACCCCACCATCTCCGGCTGTCCAAAGCTGCGGCCTAGGATTCAGTATTATCCCGCACTCTGTGCTCTTTGGACCGTTTGTGTTACTGACTTGTGTACCACGGCTGATTATGCAGAACCCGAAGACCCAACATGTACCGTCGTTACCAGATGCCCCTCGGAGGCCTGGCCCGGTCAAAACAATTTCCTCTGGTATAATTGTAATGCTCTTTGACATCCTGTCTATAATTCTGCGGAGCCTTCTCCAATCGTGCAATGTCCTGGGGCTGATTAAAAAGTTTCAGTGGTGAAATGTGTTGGGCCCCCTCCTCCCACAGGTCACCTTACCCGTCCGGTATCATTCAGAACAACAGTCCACGAGAGGAAGTTCACTAACTTACACATGGCTTAAGTTTCGAGAGGGGAGTGAAAATAGGCACACTCATACTTTTTGGGTTTAGTAGCTCAGATTCGTTGGAAGGGAAATAAATATTGAAATAATCAAAAGAGCAGTGCTGGGAAGGGAGGCCAGGGAAGACTCGGTCTGCACTCCCCCTCTCCTCTCGTCCCACAGAGGGTGAAGAGACGTGGTGTTCTTCCTCAGTTCATCATCAGTTTGTCAGATACAAAACCCGCCTGGATAGGTAGGCCACAGCTGCTCGCTCGTCTTATGGTCCCGTTTCAAAATCAGCAGCTGAAATAAATGTTTTAAAGCACAGCCTGGAAGAATAGATGGGTTTATTATTGCCGTTTTAAATTGGGGCGGCTGCTCTGTGTCGCACGTTCGCTCCAATTCGCTTCACTTTTCCGTTTTTTTTTTTTTATTCATCTCTGCCGAGTGCGAAGGGCTTGGGGAGAGGGGAAGAGCTTTGATATCCATTTCATTTCAGTTCATTAAAGTCTCTTTAATGCCTACAGTGGTTGAAAAATGGGGGAAGAGTCCCCTCCCCCGCTCCCTCAGGACTGAAGGAGTGGGACTTTCTGCAGGGAAAGAGTCCCGCTTATATAAGGTGTCTGGGAGGAAAATGCCTTCAGGACATTGAAGCATCATGGATTGTTTGCTTAGGTATATTTTTTGATAATGAACTGAATATTTTTGTGGAATCCAAATAAATATTAGCAGGTGCTGAGATGACACTCCTAACAGTTACACACAGAGAACACAGACCGCAGTACCTATTTCATTAGGATACACAGGGTTCAGTTTATGCTCAAAACTCATTACAGTAAGATTAGAATCAACAGTTTTTATTTGATGTGGGCTGGGTCCAGGTACACACTTTAACAATCGGTAAATATAAAATCCTCTACACAAACACAAATGTGTCATGTGTCAGTTGTGAAATGAGGACTTTTTACATAGCCTATAGAAAGAATTACGTATAACTGTTGGCCATAAGGACTGTGGTCTAGTAAAGAAATTGCAAGCGATAAAACTGGCCCTGTTCCTTTAGTGTGCCCTCGTACATAATAGTGAAGAAATGCATTGTTTGGCGTTCTCCATTGAAACAGCTCCTTTGATACTCTGACCCCCTTTCTGTCAGAAAGAAAACAGCATGACAGACTCTGCCAGGCTAAAGTATTTACAGGTGGACGTAAGAAAATGGAAAACCACCGTATGCTTCAAATGTGGCCAAATGTCTGATCTACTGATCTCCTGCCACCTAGGACTACAGTGAAAGCCCAAAAACAACCCCACTAATGCACTTGAATTTAAATTGAAGTTCACAAAATGAAGATTTTTAATCTCTTTCTCTCGGGCCCCGTTCAGCTAGTCCTCACGGCTCTCGAGAAAACGACTGTCCAATCTAGAACACGCAGAACATCTGGCAGTGAGGAAGAATGGCAACCATTTTGATTTGACCGGAGAAGCAGGCATGAGCAAAACAGGAAGGCTGAGTGGAGGAGGTGTGAGGAGGTGTGAGGGGGGGGCACGGGGAAGGCAGAGAGTGGAGGGCCAGCTCAGAAACGAAGGAAGCCCCAGACCAGGACGGGTACAGCCAGGCACACCTCATGTCCGTAGATACTAGCGGGCATCTCGTCAGGAGCCTTGGGGGCAGTGCGTTGGCAGCAGATGTAACAGTGGGCAATCAACAAGTTTCCCTTCCAGCAGGCCCAGACAGAAGATACGTCCCCTTCCCAGTGTTGTCACTGCTGAGTGTTAACCACAAGGTGCTGAGCTTTCCTTCACAGAAGGCGGGAAATCAAACAGGCGTTCCAAATATGCATAATGCATCGGAAGCAGCCACTGGGTGTCGGCAGAGAGGCGATTACTGAGCGTGCTCTCTGGTGCCCCTGGGCATGTCACCAAGCTATTTGAATATGCTCTTTGCACCGTTCTGCCTGTTAACAAGCAGCAGAGTTATCTCAGTTCCCCTGTGGTGAGGCCTGTGCGCATGGTTGCCATAGGTGCTCAGGCCCTAGCCTGTCTGTTTCAATGGTAGGCTGAAAGCAGAAGTGGGTGTGGCCTCCACAACAAAAGCCCTCCCACCCAGCCAGCCTGGAGAGGAACAGAAGGAGGAACTCACCTTACAACACAAACAGCCATTACCCGTCTCAGCAGAACACCACCAACCGGGGGGGGATGGGAGACGAGATCTGTGGCCACAAGCTTTAAGGTATGTAAGCGCCTCAAGGGATCCAGGCTCGGGGACACGGGACAAAACGTCCGAGTGTGAATGCGAACGCACGGCTACACGGAGGCGTCTCGTGACAGGGCCAAGAAGACCAGGCGGAGGAGAAAGTGAAAGTAGCACAAAGTTGGCGGTTGACGGGAAGACATGTCGGGGCTGTCAGTTCCCTTTCCGACGCCGAACCCATAACAGCCTTCGGCGGTTAATGAACGGCCGTGGTCCTTTTATTTATTTATTTTTGTTGCCGTGACGAGTGTGAGCAGAGCAAGGTGCAAACAAAATGGTGATTAAAGGGCTGGACATGCTGTTAAGGGCCTTTCATCGTGCGAAGGAATGAGGCTTACAGGTGCAGGGTTTATATGGTAGGATTCAACAGTCAAGGATGTTCAGTTGGGATGATTACTTATAATCAAGTTTAATTGTTAGTGAGTGACTTGGTGTTGTATGGCACTCCTAGCATACAGACAGAAATGAGTGGAGTAGTTTCAGCTGCATCAAATGAAACGATGCTCTCTACCTGTGTGCAAGCGAGCGTGGTGTTAATGCCGTCATTTGCCTGCAGGTAAATTGAATTCTTGTAAGTTCTAGAGGTAAAGAGGCGTTTACAATGTACGAGACTGTAAACCCCATACCACAGTGACAAAACCAAATTAAATCATCTTGTTGGCACAATGACTCGCCCGCAATGGAGAGGAGAACATGAGCGGCCTAACTGCACAGTTCCTGGAGGGCCCCATCACATGATGATAACAGAGTGACCAGAGCGTTGGGCGGCCATGGGCCTGTGTGCAGGCAGTGAGGCACCAGGCTTTAACGTCCTGCACAGGATGTTCATCTGATAGGCCCAGGCTGACCACAAAGATGGCAGAGAGCAGAGTACTGTCCCGTTGGCCTGTTTGTTCGACCTGACTGGAGCGATGCAGAGGAGGATGATGGGTGTGTTTGTGGGCGGGGTGAGTTGTGTGTGTGTGGGTGGGTGGGTGTGTTGTTACTCTGTATAACAATGCATATTGTGATAGGCTGGAGAAGTTTGCATTGTGCAGTGAGTCTGACTGACTTAAGACTTCTAAAAACCATGTTGGAGGCAGATTTCTGCAAACGCTGTTGCCGGGATTTGCATAAGGGAGGCGTCATCTTATGGACGTGCCAAAGTCTCTGTGGTGCCGTTTAATCACGTGCCGCTTCATAAAGTCCTGCGTGCTGCAGTCAACATGGGCAAAAGCTTTTAATGCAGCTTCTTGAACGCTATCGTGGGCCAAAACAGGACGGCAAGCAGCGGCAACAAATGTCGTTTTATCTCGTCACGCGACGCGTCTCGACCACGGCCGCAGTAAGGGCCTTGCTGGGCTCTCCCGCGCCTACGGGATGGGTTAATCGTTAACGCGAGAGCGACGGGTCGTGGGAATGGTTCCGCGGCTGCCTGGCCGTGTCTCCGAGCGCTCGACGCAGGGCCTGGTGAGCTTCCACTGCACCTCGACCCTGAGACCCGCCTCCCATGTGTCTGTTCCGCTCCCCTCCCCCAGCGAGTTCCACCAGGCAGCCCCTGTGTGTGTGTGTGTGTGTGTGTAGGAAGGTGGGGGGGGGGCTCTTTGTGTGAACCAGAACTGCAAAGATGTGCGACGCAAAGGAATGAGACAAAAAAAGACAAACCGGACCTGTGGTGTTCGTGGTCATGAGCAGAAGTGAACATTGTGAAGACATCTAAGACTGCACACACCAGATCTGCTGGAAGGTTTAAATCTGTTGCTTTGAGGCCTTTCTGAATTGAGAAATGAAGCATACAGCACATGCCCTAGTATTCAGATCAGAGCAGGCGGCTGCTTCAGATCCCAGATGTCATTTTTGGGCAGAAAAAAGAAATAGTGTTGTTTCTTGGCGGACCTTGGCAGAAATGTTTAAGATATATTAAAGTAGAGAACTTTTTCATAATGCTGTTAATGGAAAATGAGAATGGTTTGAAGAAACAGTTCCCCTGTTAGCAGAGTGGGGTTGCATGATGTGGTTCCTAATCAAGGGGGAAAATGTTTGCCAACAGAATTAGTAATTCTATAGAATTAGGTGGCTTGAGGAAACGGTTGTGGGGATGTTCAGTCCTACCAACAGACTCATGGAGCAGATAACTCCACTTTTGACTTGCCTTGTTTTTTGACTGCTGAATTTGTCTTTTTTTTCCTTTTTCTACATGCATTTTGTACACGTTTGTTTCCTATTATGTATTTATGAGTTTAGAACTTGGAGCTAAAAGCTCTAAACTTGATCAAAGTTCAGGTTATAAGACAAAAACTGAAGATAATGTAAACAATCTGCTGAAGAGCTGTTGTTCAGGAGGCAAAACTCGGCGCTTACAACAACAAAACGGTTTGCACCAGCGGTTAGCACACGAAACTGGCCATCAAGAGAAGCACTGCTGTCTCTTTCATTTCCTGACACAGGACGAGCGAAGACCGATCATTTTCCCTCGGTGACACACCGCAGAGAAGACATCACACAACTTTCAAACTCAAGAAATACATATTTACAGCGCGGTGAACCTTCCTCGCCGAGCACAAGCAGGTGTGCTGTCTGCTGAAGGACAGAAACGCAACCCCGGGGAGTTGAAATGCCTCGAAGCCCAAGGTGCCTGCAGCTGTCCAGGTGTGCCTCACTGTAGTCCGGTTGTCAAGGTGCTGTCACCATGCTTACGTCCTGTAATATGACACCAAAGGAGGGAGTGGTGAAGTATGGGGGGGAGGGGGAATGGGTGTGAGAGAGAGAGAGAAAGAGAGAGCAATTTTCATAGGACAACAGTATTACTTCAGTAGGCTCAAACTGGCTTTTCTGGTATAACCCAAAACATTTACTGATTCACTGGGCTTTCCAGACAGTTGCAAACATACAAACAGCGACAGAGAGAGCACAGGCAGTATGGCGACCTCGTAGCCAGCTAAAGGCCCTGGTCATCCACACCTACTGCTGAAGCCGCTGACTCTACTGCAGGTAACGCTGATGTTTACCGACCCGACTCCCATCTACTTCTCCCCTGGAGCTTCTGCGTTGCCTTTGTGTGTCGTTTCTCAACTTTGAGGATATTGCCGCATGAATCGAGCATGAACGAGGCCCGTTTCCTTTGGTGGATATTGTCATTTATAATCAAAATGCGTAGCATGTCGCTAAGCAGGTTCATCTGAACAGTACGCAATGACGTTAAAAACAACTATTATGCAACTCCTATGGTGATACGCTATTTTTGTTTTGGTGTTTTATATACTGGTTATATGAGAATATACTGACTAAATGTGTTTTGTTGTTTTCCATGCCTGACATAATAGACATTGTTTATTTTAACTACTGCTGAGTGCGCCACAAAGAAGCGATTACATGTCCATGCAGTGAACCACTGGATTCGTGGCAGGCACAAACTCTCCGAGGCCCTGAATGAAACGCTCACCCTTTTATATACAACGGCTGGCGAGATAAAGGATCATCAAAAAAGCGAGGAGGAGGAGAGCTGAGAGAGGGGGAGGAGAAGAGAAAAACATGAAGCAGAAATCTAGTTGTAGATGCAGTTACACCCGAATTACTCTGTGATGTGTCCCCTGAGCTCTGTCCAGCTGATGGGTGTATGTTCTGTGGGCCTCTGGTTTGGTTACGTCTCCTCTGCTGGGACTGCTGGTCAGCCTCTCGGCCATTCCACCGCACCAGCTGCTGCCGCCTCAACCCACTCTCGCCTGCCCTGACGTCAACGACACACTTCCTTCCTGTTTCGTGCATGGTGTGTCTACAAAGAGAGATAAGGGAGGCCAGAGAGAGCAGACATGGAGCGAGCGAGAACACGGTGTTTACAGAGCGCGACAGAAGCACAGCCAACGTAGCACGGCGGCGGGCCGGACGGGGAGCGGAAAGCGAACGCGAAACGCCCGGGCGGGACGCCCCCCCCCCCCCCCCCCCCCCCACGCCTTCTCCCTGACGGTTAGAGGGAGTATGTAGAAACCGATGATGGAGCTCACAGAAAACAAAAGTGCCATCTCTCCTCGCTGGCTTACGTAACGGGGCTCTGCGGCGGTGCTAACCTGCGGTGCTCCTCTTTTACAGACCCACTGCTCTGCACCTGCCACGCCGTCGGATACTTCGGTCTGCCGGCGCTGAAGCGAAGACTCGCGGAGCCCTTCTCTCCTGGTTATTTTAGCATGGCCCGTCAGGCTGACTGCACGTTCCTGGGCATAAGGGCTGCCAGTTGAAGCAGGCCTGTTTTGGAAGGGTAGCTAACTGGTCTCTGGCCTGTGAAGGCCTGCTGTGATGACAGCGTAGAGGCTGCCCCACGTGTTCAGCATGGCCACGGCAGTGCAGCAGGCCGAGAGCGCTTGGGAGGGCGCCGGCGAGCACGACGACGACGGTTTACAGGTGAGCCGTGATCGCGCCGGTTCTCTTTGAGGCTTGGGTACTTTGAAAAGTTACTAAAAGCAGGTTTGACTGAAATATGTAAATAATTGGGGAGGGGTGGGAATGTTAAAAGCCCATTTCAGTTAATTATCTGTATGATGGTGTACTGTGACCTTGAATCACTCAGCCAACTCCTTTTATGGAACAAGCTAATGTTGCCAAGAGGGGAAAAGGGAAAAAAAAAAGTGATTTTCGTGCAATGCTATATCGAGAACAGTCTGACACTTCAGACACAATATTACAGCCCCCCCCCCCCCCCCCTCCCCGTGCTATGTGAAGTTGGCAGATCCATCAGCTTTTCCAGCGGTAATTGTGGAGCAAATGCCACACACCCACCTCCTCAACTACTCGGGGCTGACTTGTGAGCAGCCGCTGTCAGGTGGTCACCTGGGAACAAGTCTGGAGCAAGAGGACGTCGAGGACATGCCGCACCTGACAGGTGAACCACAGTTCTTGCTCGTCTTTCCACGGGCGTCCCGGTGTTTCGGGTTTACCAGCCTGGGTGACACTGGAGGCCCAGTCTCGGGGGCAGCTCGAGTGTGTGCGCACGTGGAACCACTATAACTAGGTCACGCTCTGGCATGCACAAGTCGCTTTATGTTTTCAGCTATGCTCTTTGTGCCAGGTGTAGGTCATTGCAGTGTCTGCAGTCATCTCGAAAACGTCCATAATTTGCACATTCCACTGCAATCAACGTTTTCCACGTTAACTTCACGCCTTCGTTTGAAGTGTAACACATACCACGACAAAGACCCAGCTGAAAATGAAGTCCCTATCTATCTTAGTGTGATTATTTGTGGGTCAGACCCAACAGAGCTCCTTGTCCAGGTCCTCACGTGTCCCTCCGTCCAGGAAGAAGCTCGCAGCACAACATTGACGTCGTTGTTGTAAAGGAAGTGAGGAGCGCAGATCTGTGTAGTCGGAGGTGTCAGAATGTAAACACTTAACCGGGTTTAAAGTACACGTCCAGCCTCCATCCAAACACAGGACCTTCCGCACATTTAAACACTGTCGTGTTTTCGGAAGTAGGTTTTTCTCGCATACAACAGACACTTTTGTGGCGGTTTGCTAACGTTAGCTGAAGTGTGTGTTTTGCATGATTGTAAACTACAGTGTAATTCTACAGTGTAATTCTAACCGAATATAGACAAATGAAGTGCATTCGCTACGTCGTTAGCGGGATATACCTTAAAATATTAATATTTGTGCGAATACGCCGCGTTTTGATGTGTAGCAAAGTGCGCCGAGAACTATTAGCTTCATAGCTGACATGCTAACGTCGGTAGCTAAGTTAACTTTGCGAGATCTTCCATGTTTTCAGGAGTGATAAACGTTTTTGTTGGCTGTATTGGAATTCACTTTGTGAGCCCTAGATTAGTAATGGCTGGTGTTTTCTACCAGTTGAAGCCAACAGCCGATGATGCTTTTTGTTTCCCGTGCAGTGGAAAGATATCACAGTGGTAATGAAGACACCATGGAGACTGTTGAAGCCACCGAAGCCTTGCTGAGTATAGACCCATCGTGTCCTTTGACTCAGGATGACAAACATTTTTGTAAGTGGGTGCTTTGTGAAGTTCTCTGTTGCAGAAGGTGTTTCCTTAAAGTTCTCCTTCAACTCCAAATTATGCAGTTTCTTGTCTTTAAGCACACCTCACAATTAATTAATTGTTAATACATATAAAAATTATAGCATCGTGTAGTGCATTGTAAATTACACTTATGTTTTAAGCTTTTACTTGTGTTAATCCTCATATTTCTTTTTTTTCTGTCTACTACTTAGCTCATATATTTTTGACGTCTCCTCTTGGAGAGGGCACCCCAGTCATGATGGATGGTATCACTGGACATCCACAGTGGGTCCAGCTTCCAAAGGTCATACCAGAAATCAAACCAAAACCTAAAAGAGGTGATCTGAAACAGACGACATACAAAGATGCAGGATCAGTGCTGTTTTTATGGTGTTAGATGTCATTAGGCTAATCTGATGCTTTGTGACTTTCAGGTAGAAAACCCAAACGACCCAGAGCGCATTCCCCGATGCCCGACATCACTGTTAAAAAGAGCAAGGACAGCAAAGGTGTGTTTTCTTATTTTATTTGAGAGAATGAAATGCAAACCTGTGTCGGATCATTTCAGATTCATCATCAACAACCATGTGTCAGTATTGGTCATCCCTTAATAGGATGCTATGTTTTACATTCCTGCAGGAAATACTTTGTACCTTTGGGAGTTCTTGATTGCTTTGCTGCAGGACAGGAATGCCTGTCCCAGGTATATCAAGTGGACCAATCGGGAAAAGGGCATATTCAAGCTTGTGGACTCAAAGGCTGTGTCACAGTTGTGGGGGAAACATAAAAACAAACCAGACATGAACTACGAGACTATGGGAAGAGCCCTCCGGTAGGTTTATTGTTATTCATCACTTGAATGAAAAGTGGGTGCAATGATAAAACTTTATTAGGTTTGTTAGTTAACAGTCATGAGTGAGGCTTTTATTTAAATTGGCCTTTTGTTTCCTTTTTAATAGATATTACTATCAGCGTGGTATCCTGAATAAAGTTGAGGGTCAGAGACTGGTGTATCAGTTTGCAACAATGCCAAAGAACATCGTTTACATAGGTGATGATGATGTTGATGGCAGCAATGGTAATGACTGCAGCATTCAAAATGAAGAGGATGACGACGACGAAGAAGACTTCTCGAGTGGCCGGTCTGTCAAAGATCTCATCTCCATGAACCGTACGCCTTCCTCGCAATCGAAACCATTTCCCACAACCAGAGCGTCCTCCCTGAACGCCAAAGGCCGCCGGGCAGCAAATGGGAACCAGCATGGCGTGGCGACACATGGCGGGGAGGCGGTGGGCACCACCAGGGCCGCCCGACCTTTGGGCCTCATTCAGCAGCAGCACCTGCCCATCGTTTCTGCCGAGATGCTGAGGAGCCTCCAGAGCGTCCAGTCCATCCAGCCGGGCCAGCACGGCTCAGTCTTCCGCACCGCCCAGCTGCTGGAGAGCCTCCGGGAGAAGCAGGTTCCCGCGGAGCTCCAGCAGGAGGCGATGGAGAGCCAGCACGGAGAAGGGCAGGAGGACTGCCAGGCCACCCAGATCGTCACGTTGCAGCTGGTCCCGTTAGCGTCCGGTGACCAAGGAATGGATGGCTCGGTGATGTCTTCCCAGTTCATCATGCAGACCATTCCCGACTCGGACGAGGTGACCCTTGTTGTGCAGAACGTTGAATTAGACGAGCCCCTGCCAGACCCTGGCCAAGAGGGACCCGCCCATTGCGAGACGGCTGCCTTGGGGTCGACTGACGAGGGCGGAGCCTCGGTGGTGACGTTCGTCGAGGGAAAGCATCAGCTCGTCTCGCAGCCTTCCGGAACCGTTATCCATTCCGTGGTCACCGCGACCGAACCGAAACTGATCTCAGGTCAGGCCGAGCCCAGAGAACTCGGCGGAACTCTCAGCAGCTCTCAGTGTGTGCAGCAGAGTGCAGATGTGGAGATGAAGGGACCCCCTGAGATGAAGATGGAGCCCCTAAGTGTTGTCATCATTAACGACTCTTGGGTGGGTTACACTTCCAACAACGGGACTCCAGAATCTTCAGGATAATCTCAGGCTGGATCTGTAACGCACCATCCTTTGTCCAGCACCGTAAAGCCTTACCCCCCCCCATGTTCCCTTGGGACTTGCACATGCACTGGAACTCTGGCACTCCTTTTCCTTTTCTTGACATTTGTTTGCACCACTTTGCCTTGCTACTATGCTATGACTTATTTTAGGTGGGCATAGGATCCTTATGCAGATTTAGTTTATTTCTAAACTTGAAACTTTCCTCACTTAAGTGCCCTAATGCATCATACTGCAATGTTATGCCTCAGGGTTGTGCTCTGACACAACTGATAATGTGTCGGTAATGTCGCCATGAAATGGAAGGCCAATCTCTCTAGAGTGATTTATCACAAATGGATTATAATATTCCTGTTTAGCCGTTAAAGCTAACTGCAGCTACTGTACGTGATCCACAAGAGAGATAGGAAGGACTTAGAGACCTCAGCTGCACAGAAAGGTTGTTTGTTGGGACGTGTGATTTTGCTATCAACCTCATTACTAAAACATGAAATTACTGCTCTTTTGTTTTCTTCTTTAGTCCATATTAGTGATGCTGAATGTCACGCGTGCCGTCTTGGTGAATTTCTTAAGGCAGCACAATCATATTGCGATTACATCATATGATTACAATCATATACACACATTGTTACAAACACCATTCGTTAAAGAGACCCTAGTCTTACCTGGACCAAATATCTAACATATCTATGCATATTAATAAGGGATGCTGTATTTTTGATGACCAAATAAATGTTGTTACTAGGAGATTTTCTGTTTTAAATTTGGTAATGCTCTGCTGATCATATTGCTTTTATCAATTATGCCTAGATGGAATTTTTGTTTTTGTTTTTTTTTTTTGGGGGGGGGGGGTGTATTTTGTTGTTTTGTGATTTGTTTTTTTTTTGTGTGTGTGTTTTCATATATATACCTGACCAATAGGCATCAAACATTCAGGTCCTGCCAGATCTACCAGTCATTTCATATTTCACTGTCTAGTATGTATTAGAACAGGCTAAGAAAAAGTTAACAATACACTGCTTCTTCTAAGTTGGGTTCAAATGATCCCTTTTGTCTGCCATCTTCAGATAAATCTTACTGGATGATGATTCATTTATATCACCCATGGCTTATGGGGTCTGTTGGGTTACCGTCTTACTGGGACACCTTTAGTTAGACGCAGGATGCGGTCTGATATGGTTTCCATAAATGTGGCCGATATTAGAATTTGAAAATAAAGTTTCGCCATATTGGACAAAATCAGAAACATTGGATGCATGAGGAACAAATGTGACTTTTGTACCTTTTTAACCCAAGGTTTTTGCTGGGCATATTTCAGCATTGTTTACCATAGCCTTTGTCTCTGTTCACGTCATCATCTTCACAGTTCAAAATGTTAGACCTAAGGTAAATAACACTGTGGAGTATCTATATATTTCCTTTCATTTTAGACATCTGACTACTTAGCTTAGTTTTCATGCTGACTGTGCAATCCATAGTGATTCTACACTTACCTTCTTAAACGAGCTGTGTATTTAAAAACAAAAAATACTCAATGAAGTGCATTTGTTGATTCTAGGCATAGCGAGCTATTACATGAACCTCAGAGAGAATAGGGACACCTGGTTTGGCTCTTGATTTCATCCTGTGTTACATGATATAGCTCTGCCAACTGTACTGGTTGAATGTGATGTGTGTTTATGGTTTTACTTTCATTTTGTGGCTCACATCACTTCTCATAATATATTAATTGAAAGAGCGTGTACAATGCGTATGAATAAGCCATAATTTTAAATGTCTGCAATGACTATATCCTTGAAAATAGCTGTCTTATTTTTCATTAATATTTGATTAATGTCAAGTTTTTTTTTATCTGAACCTATTGCTGACGTCATGGAACTTTTGCTGAAATTATTGAGTAGCTTTTTTATATCACTGTGTTTGATTTTCCTATCCATTTTATACTCCCCAAACGGTTGTCAAGTAGACAAATTTATACAACTTGTATTTATGAAATGAAATAAAATATTAATCTTCAGCGAATGCAGAGACTGTAGTTTTCACTGTGGCATGACACCTGAGATTTAGTCACCTTACTAACGGGCACATTTTAAACAACAATTAACATTTCAGGGCAATCATTTAGTAGTTTTATTTGATTGGTTTATATACACCAAACGTTATAAATGGCCAAGTTTTTCTTTTTTTTTGTCGGGTGTCTACCCATAACTCGACTATACCGGAAGTGTGGAGGCTGACAGCTCCTCATATTTACATGGCGCTCCGGCGGTCAGAAGCTTCGTCTACTTCCAGAACTTTCTAGACGTCCACCACAGGAGCACTGGCGACGGACTCATGGCAAGCAATAGGTAGCTAGTTAGCTTCATACCTTTAAGAACCTTCTGGATAATTCGTGTTAAAATGCTCTGCAGGTGTCTGCTAATAAAAAAAAAATATATATAAATATATATATATATATATTCTGATTGCAGGAGTTTTACAGACACTTTCATAGACGAAGACCCGAAACGAGCTCTTGAGGTGAGTTAACGTTCTAGCTGCTAGCGTTAATGTGTAGCTAGCTACAAAACACAGCTAGCCTAGCACAGCTAGCTCACCTAGCGTGTTCCCTGGACTCATGTTACATTAGCTAGCGGACTACATAATACTATACAAGTCTTAATACTATACAAGAAAAAACTGACCTATAAGCAAAGGTCGCCTGGCTTTAGATGTTAAGTACTTTTCTCCGAATTAAAGTTGAGCCTAAGTTTACAATAACTAGGTTAGCTAGCTAGTTAGCTGTGTTGTGTAAGAAGCTAACTAGCTAGGTAAGATAGCTACTTAACTGGCGTTTAACAGATTTATTAATTCCTTTCCTATTTAAGGTCTTTAGTTGATGTGTAGTGAATTTGTGTATCTTCACTAATTTAGCTTGTTGTCTTTGGTCAGGTTAAGTACGTTGTCACCTTTCTAGCTAGTTGGTTAGCTAGCTAACTATATAGTTAGCTAACCTGTAACTTTGTTGTATGTATCACAGACACCACACAGGCTTTTATATTTTATTTACAGTCCACAGTTATGAGTATGTTAAAATAGACCCTTTTAATTAACGTTATGAACCTTTCTAGACCCTCTGCACTCAGAGGACGTTTTGGCTAGTTTAGCCCAAGGTGTGATCATTATTCACATCCACAGTATACCACTCGGCTATTACACCTGTGGCTAGATGACAAGCCTTGTGCAGAAAAAAAACAGTGCAAGGCTTTTTATTAAAACTTTAATGTTCAGTTTGCGAATAAGGAGTTCGTTGGCTCTGTGTTGATAGGAGCTGAATGTGGCTTTAGGAGAGGTGTCCGACAATGCGGAGTGGCTCTGTCAGCGGGCTTACGCACACATACTGCTGAAAGACTACGACAGTAAGAATTTATGCGTCTGAATCTCTTTTTCTGTCTTTTTTAATCAGTTCTGCTATGGCAATTAAAGGCTCTGTGGCAGTTTTAGTCCTCTTGGCGCTTTCAGACTTTTGAAAGTGAAAGTTTCATTGAGTTGCATTCTCGAAATGAAACTCTTGTAGCCATCATGTCTTGTAGCCATTCTGTGTTTTAGACGTGTACATGTCTCTTTTTAATCGCTCTTTTTATATCCCTCATAACTACATCATTAGGTACCATGTAATGGACTGACGAGCGATTTTTGTTGTTGTTGTAATTCTCAGGGGCAATTAATGATGCTAAGAAAGCACAGCAGCTTCGGCCTGGTATGGCTGTTGCCTTCCTGAGAGCAGGGTGAGTGCCACGTTTGTCTCGCCCAGTATCAAACCACCCAGAAATGTCTGTTTATCATGTTTTACGTTGGTTATGGATGTTTTAATGCTGACTTCCGATTGGTCAGTGAACAGCCATACACACAATTTATCCAACTGAACTATGCCAGTAAGGTCTGTGCTATCCGAGATCATGGCTTATTAGGCACTTCTGACTTTTGCTTCAAGATGGAAAGCAGTTGCAATGCTTTTGCACGGCGCTTTTCACCAGACTGCCACAGCGTGTTTTGCTTCAGTGTCTTGTTCACTGTATGCTCTCTGTTACATGTGCATTTATGCTCTTTCCAGAATCGCAGAATATCATCTCGGTGACGTCACTGCGGCACACAAGTCCTTCACACAAGGACAGGAGCTTGATGGTGAGTGTCTAGTTAAGTCTCACCCGGTCTTCATGCATGTGTACAAAAGTATGCGGAAACAACTTAAAAGCTTTTAAGGCCAAGCGGAATCACTGGTATCTTTATGTTTACATACACTCACAAAGTTATTTTTGGCTTTTTAAATATTTGGCTTTTGGGTGAAATTTCAGGATGAGCCAAAAATACACTGTAATACACTTTACATGTGAACTTATTGTGACCTTCTCAACTTCTGAATGCACATGTCCAACTGTTCAGTACATCTGTTTCAGTACTTTTTACACAACTTGCTGTTCTCTAATAAGGAGCTCAACAGCAAATTTCACAACAGGTGTTTGGTTCCTGAATTGACCAATGAATTTCCTGGTTCAATTAGAATTGGTATTTAAACAGTCCTCCTCATCATGCTGTTCACATGTTGACATCATGAGACCAAGACAACACCTAACAGTTGATGGACAGTACCTCACCACTGTGAGGCCTCAAACAGGATCTTCTCAGATGGAAGTGTCTCCTGCGCTTAGATTGTCACGAAGTGTCATCAGCAGGTTGCAACAGAGAGACTGGAAGAGTCACAGGAAAGAATAGAAGTGAAGGTTCTTTGGCCACATCCCACACTGATGACCGCTTCATTTGTGTATGGTGCCCTGCGGAACTGGATGATAAATGCCACGTAACTCCAGACACATTTAATGGATGTCGGAGGCATCCAAATGTTATGTCAGACCATACGGGATTGTTTACATTAGAGTGGTCTGCGTGCTAGAAGACCTGCCAGTGTACCTGACTATGGCACCAGGCACAGGCGACATCGTCTTGAATGGGCCAAGGAGCAGTTATGCTGGATGAGGTACCAGTGGGCCTCGTTGCTGTTCACCGATGAAAGTCGATTCGCGCTGAGCAGAAGTGATGGCCGACAATGATGTTGGAGACGTTACTGTTGTCGCCAGACAAGCCTTTGGTGGTAGTGTTGGTGTGGGCATGTGTGTCTAGTCCATACAGAACTGCCCTACGCTTTGTGACAATCCCAAACTACTTGAATAGAATCATTAATCCAGTCATTGTGCCTCTGCATGAACAACACAGACCTAATTCATCTTCATGGATGACTCCAGCTCATGGAGGTCACATCATTAGGGAACGGCTGCTGGAGACTGGGGTTCCTCAAATGAGAATACCTGTCAGCTGAGTTGCTGTGTAGAGGCTCGTAACTCTGTACCCCAGAATCTCAATGACCTGAGAGTCTTCAGCAGACAGTAAGTCGACTTGTGAAAAGCGTGAGATGTTGTTGTCAATCTGTAATTGATGCTCAAGGGCGCATGACAACTTTTGACATTTTTGTTGGAATACCAACCACTGTTGTTGACTTTTGTTTCAATCAGTTGTTTCAGATGAGGAAATCACCATTGCATGCTTATACTTAAATTCCATACTTTCATGGAAGAGCACTGCTGTGTGAACTTTTTTACATTTTCCATAAATTTCACCCAAAAGCCAAACATTTCTAACTTCTTGTGAGCAGTGTATTTTCCTTTTATTTATTCTGCTTATTAGTACTGCTGTTATGTTGTCACCTTATTGTCTAATCACTCCTCCGTGCTACCTGCATTTTCCCATTCAGCATAACAAAGTTCGGAAAAGTACTCCACATTGTTCTGAAACAATGTGAAATATGAAAACAGCCGTCTCTGATTTGCTCTCAAAGCTTTTTGTGTCTTTTACTTTACATAATTGTTATTCTTCAGTTTTTTATTCATTTCCTGCAGCTTCCAATGAAGCTTTTCAGATGTGGATCAAACTCTGTGAAGACATGATGGAGAGTAAGTTTAATCATGCCCTGACACAATGGGCAAAATATTCTATGAACAGTTTTTTTTATATATACTATTCAGTTTTTAATATAAGATATAAGGTCCATATAGCAGAATAATTAATCAAATTTACATACAACAAAGGACATGATACTTGATATAGCTACATTGTCTGCTTGGAAAAACTTTTATAGTAGCCAGTGCATTTATTGTGTGTTTGTTAATAGGAGTGGACATACACTGGGCACAAGGAATGCCTTGTTCATAGTAGTAATCTGGAGAAATCTGGATTATTTTAATTAGTTCATAGTAGTAATCTGGAGAAGTCCCGCTCAGTCAATGTCTAACTCCACGAAATTTTGAAGTTCCAGAACTGTCAATCATTTTCCTTCCATCAAGTTTCCCAAATTAAGGAAACATCAGACCATGCAAACAAGATGTGAAACAATGTCAGTAGTTGCATTAAAAAGTTCTGGAATCAACAAGTCTCAGATTATGATGGTCCAACAGTACTCAATGAAACAATCAAGGCTTGTGTTCTCAAACGTAAAGCCCATTGCATCACTTGCAAAAGATACAGCAGGCAGGTCTTTCAGTGAGGCTGGAGGAGGAATTGAGTAGAATTGATTTTCACCCACATGCAGAACACAAAGTGGCTTCAGTACTGCTTTTAATTCGACTGGTTACTTTTTATGGATATTGTAGTTTATAAGTAGATCCCAAGTTTTTCGAAAATGGGGCATTTGGGTCAGAGGTCACGTTAATCAGTTTTGTTTAACCGAATGTATTTACACAGTCGTTTCTCACTGAATGTTCCGGTGAACCCGAGGCTTCTCTTAGGACAAAACTCTGGGGTTAGTTACTGAGGAAACCCAAGTGTGCTGGGTGCTGCTTTTTCAGTCCTTCCTGAACCAGTTGGGTGGGTTTGTGGTCAGTGTAGTCCTAACCCCTGTCCAGTTTTACTGACCGGTATGAGAAGTGTATCTGTTTAATGTGATAACAGCTCAAATAGCGTAGCATTGAAATACTTGGTAGTAGTCCTGTCCTACTACATTTCTGGCAGATGATGGCAGACATCCTGTTCTGTGTTCATGTCCTACATTTGAACATCAGTAATTTGGCCAGCATAAAGCTTTGCATCTGAGGTTTGTGTCTTCATCTAGTGTCGAAATACTCATTTTAATCTGGTGTGTTTTGATTAGGGTACAAATGAATGTTTCTGTGAGTTTTTGCAGGCAAACCATAGTGCCTTTTCCTGAGCCTTTCTGTGATGCCAGTGAAATGGCAGTTATCTCTTCCTGGTGCAATTATGGGAGGGAGGTGGGTGTGTATGAAATGTAAATGCACAAATTTACATTTCTGGCATTTAGCAGACTGTCTTATCCAGGGCTGCTGCTTTCGGCCATTCCTGTTTAGGGGTCGCCACAGCGGATCAAACTCCTCCATCTTTCCAAGCTCACCTCCACCTGCTCCCTACTCTCACTACAGATCACAACATCATCAGCAAACATAGTCCAAGGGGACTCCTGCCTAACCTCGTCCGTCAGTCTATGACAATTGTGAACAGGAAGGGACTCAGGGCTGATCCCTGATGTAGTCCTACCCCCACTTTAAACCCGTCTGTCATTCCTACCACACATCTCACTGCTGTCACACTGTTCTCATACATATCCTGCACCACCCTCACATACTCTTCTGCTACTCCTGACTTCCTCATACAATACCACAACTCCTGTCTCGGTACTCTATCATAAGCTTTCTCTAAGTCAACAAACACACAATGTAACTCCTTCTGTCCTTCCCTATACTTCTCCATTAACACTCTCAAAGCAAACATAGCATCTATGGTGCACTTAGCTGGCATGAAACCATACTGTTGCTCACAGATCTCTACCTCTCCTCTAAGCCTAGCTTCCACTACTCTTTCCCAGATTTTCAGGCTGTGACTGATCAACTTTATTCCCCTGTAATTACTACAGCTCTGAACATCACCCTTATTCTTGAAAATCGCTTCGTCTCCACTCCTCAGGCATCTTGTGACCATCCAAGATCTGTTAAATAACCCAGTCAAGAACTCCACTGCTGTCTCTCCCAAACATTTCCATGCCTCCACTGGAATATCATCAGGTCCAACTGCCTTACCACACTTCATTCTCTGAATTGCAGCCCTTACTTCCTCCTTGGTCACCTGAGGCACTTCCTGATTCACAACCTCTACCTCTTCTAACCTTCTTTTCCTTTTATTCTATTGATTCAACAGTTTCTCAAAATACTCCTTTCACCTTCCCAAGACACTCTCCTCACCAGACAACACATTTCCATCTTTATCCTTTATCATCCTAACCTGCTGCACATCCTGCCCATCACAGTTTCTCTGTCTGGCCAATCTGTACAGATCCTTTTCCCCTTCTTTAGTGTCCAACTTCTCATACAGCTTGCTATATGCCTTCTCTTTAGCTTCTGCCACTGCTCTCTTTCCCAAAATTCCCAAAACTGCTTTGTCATTCACAAATGGTGCTAGCACTACACTATTACACATCTGCAGATTACTGTGGTTTGATCACGCAGCACAGATCTTTTGACTTCAGAATCTCTCGGTGGGGGTGTACATTTTTCAGAGCAACTCCAACTGTCTTCCAAATAAAGTAACACTGTCTCCTCAAAACATTCATCTCGCCTATCGGACTTTTTTCTGCTTTGAGGACTGTAGTAGCGGTAATGTACGTCTCCAGGACATACATTATGTCTCCCACCCCCCCAGCTCCCACAGTCTAAACGTCCACATGTATTCAATGACTGCTGCACTGACTTGGCACGTGAACCCAACGGTTGGCTTGGTGCAGTCTCTCGCGCGGAGGCCGGCTATTCTTAGACACGGCGTGTTCAGTTGAACGCCTCGGGGCAACAAACAAGCGCAAATGCGGCCGAGCGTAACCGCGCCGTTGAACCTGCCACCAGCGGGCATCCGACGCTTTTATCTGGAAGCCATTATTGGGTTGTTAGCGCTGTACGTGGCCACAGCGGGATCGTTGTTCTGGGACCCGCCGCTGCCGGGCTCTTTCGAAGGCGCTTTAAGAATCGAGCGGCGTGCTCGGAGAGGCGGGGGCGTCGCGGCCACGTCACTCCCGGAGTGCCTGCTGCTCTCGCTCGGAGGTGGAGCGAGTGTCGATTTGCTCGTCAGGGACTCGCGGTGAGAGCCCTCAGCTGATGTCTGTGGCACCAGGCACCACAGCTCTGGCAGTAAGCGTTCATAATGTGAAGTATCTGTTGCTGATCACACTGCCCCCCCCCCCCCCCCCCCCCCCCCCCCCCCCCCTTTTCCCACACTCCCCTCTCATTGAGGGGTTATTGTAGAGGGTTACACATCCCTTTCATGCCATAAGTGACATTTACCATCTGTCTCCTCTTTTTGGCTGTTTCATCCCCCCCCCCCCCCCCCCCCCCCCCCTGCAGACTCTGACTCTTATATAGATCAAGCCTGGATATCCACAGGGATTTATTTTATTCTCCCCCATTTTTAACTCCCCCCCCCCCTTTCTTTTGAAACGCGACCTCATTTTAGGCGTTAATGCACTCTCGGATGCTCGCGAGCTCCGTCTCGTACTGTTTATGAAAATATTTAATAATTTATGAGACATAACGGCTTAATACTGGGGGAAAAAGACCTCTTAGGCTCATATTTATGCTTGCGAGAAATGTGCTCTGAATGGCAAACAGCTCTTCGACTCTAAGGCTGGGAGTTTGGGTATGGCAGGAACAGTTTGAAAGACTGTTGAGACTTGCCGTAAACAGACTCCCAACATATTACAGCTACTGCACGGTGTTAAACCGAGCTGCGATTTGAATGGTCCCCCTCCGCGCACACACACACACACACACACTGGTTCAGAAAGGGATAGTGGTAGTTGAGATCAGCCTGCCCTGCCTTCATCTCTGCCTTCATCATGCACATGAGGTGATGAGTCAATCACAGATTTGTTAATGTTGTTTGTTAATGGCAAAGACCAACTTGCACGGAGTTCATTGAGTTGTGCTGGATGATCTAAGCAACTGTGCATCGATTTTGTTGCAAGCAAATATTATTTGTAGGGGACTGATTTTTTTTTTTACTTTTAACTTTCCTTCACTGGTAGTTCATCTAATTATCACCTGTGTTCTTTTTTCACTCATCGAAACAGCACACAACCAGAATGGATCCTCAAATTTGGTACGTACACTTTCTTCATCTGCCATTTGTATCACCAGAACTAAGTAGCTGCCAGTGCTAACGTGTCAAGGACGCTTGTGTCTACATTGTCATCTTCCTGTCCACCTGCCTTCCCCTCTGTTCCTGCAGCTCTACGAAAATTCTCATAAAACTATTAAATCTGTTTGTTGTTGCTATTATTCCCCAGATCTGTGTTCCCTGCCTTGTTTCTCCAAGTTAGATTTTCTGCAGTGCATAGCAAACAGTGTAGCGGCATCCCTCAGGGGTGCGGCAGCAGTCAAAGGACGCTCGCTGTTGAAAGAAGTCACGATACCGCGTTTGCCCATGTGGGGGCACTGTTGCTTACTTTATATCTTTCAACCAGCTCTGCAGGAAATAACACGGAAGATGAGAAATTATTTTTGGTGGGTTTTACTGATCTGTGGTGTGCTTGTCTTTACTCCCCCCGCCCACCTGGATTTCACAAACACTCGAATGTGCCACACGTTCAACAGCAAAGCGCGGGCCCGCTCATCAAGTAAGTGGGGTAGAATTACGGCCTCGTGTATTGTGATACCACATAATGCTCTGTAATGCCAATGTGCACATTAGATCCAAACGTCAAATGAATATCTTATGAGTATGCTTGGAAGAGACCTGGCTGTTGGGAATGAGCTACTATGTCAGTGATGCTAAATCTGGTGCTTCGCTCTGGGGGGAGCTCTCATAGTTCTCCTTTGTCCCTTCAGACATGACTGGTACCAGACAGAATCCCAAGTCACCGTCACCATGATGGTAAAAAACGTCAAAAAAGAGGATGTCCGTATCACCATCGAAGAGAAGCAGGTATCTTCTGATTCCTTCTTCTGTTTGAGCACATTTTTCAAATTCCTGTTCGTTTTTAATTACAGCGTCGGCTGTTGGTTATGAATTGAGACGCCATTAGTCCTGGTGTTCAATGTTGTGGTATTGATTGTGGTCTATTCATGTCATGTTCAGATGAATTTGAATGCGGTAACTTTATTAGGAACCACTTAAAGACGATGTTCTCAGCTCTTCCTTCAGCATGATGTCTAGATGAAAGCAGTTTGCCCCAGAACTCTAAGCATGCGTAATCGAATCCTGGCTGGGTCGTGCGAGTCTGTTCCCAAACCTCAGAGATCTGGACGGGTGTTTCACACACGGGCACAGCCGCTAACATGGCGCCGTACGCTGGCGTGAGCCGTCGCACGCGTGAGCTCACAAAGTCTTCGGATTAGGAGGACGGGGAGGGGAAGCTCAACGTTCCTGAGAACACCATCTCACGCCCCTCCTGTTCCCACCCGTCATCTGTCTCATCCCTTTTTCTGCCATCCAAAAAAAAAAAAAAGAGAGAGAAAGAAAACGGCACGGAAATCAAAGTGCTGCTGTGTTGTTTGATGTGGCTTCTATAAATTAATTACGGAAAATGTGAGTTTTGTGTAATAATTTGCTTGCAAATGAGATGGAGATGAGATGAAATATGGATGCCTCTCAGCCGGGGGAATCTGCCCGCGGGCTGTTTTTCCGACTCCCAGCGGGATCTCCCAGCAGCCCGCGCGGCCGTAATGAGGGGGCCCTCCCCAGCTCCCTGGCACACGCCCGCCACCGCCCCGCTCCTGCTCCCACGCTCCTGCCTCCACGCCACACCGGCGCGGTGACGGGGCCCCTCACGGCAGGGCCGCAGGAGGGGGTGGAGAACCCCGGGGCCAGGGCCCTCCTCCTGTAACCCCCACCCACACACACACACCCTTTTTTTGTCATTAAAATGGGGACTGGTGCCCCTCCACACATATTTGCAGATCTTTAATCTCATCTGCAGCCATGACCGCCTCACCAGGGCTGTTGGACGTTGTGTGAAAATGGCGTAAGAAGTTGTAATCTTTGGCCACAGGAAGTTGGCAGGCTATGAATTGAAATTTTGAGTAAGGGTTTTCCTCATCCTGTCTCTCTTCTGTAAGAATGCTGATCTTTAAAAACGTTACTTCACCTTAATTGCCTCAAAATAGTTCCCAGCTCTTGTTCAGCGCTGTGCTTTCTGGAAGACTGAAGGTCTGATTTTCTTTCTGTTCGCTCTCCACAGCTGAAAGCAGAGGTGAAGCTTCCGTCCGGACAGGATTACTGCCTAAACGTGCACCTTCAACACCCTGTGGTTCCTGAACAGAGCACTTACAAGGTTCTCTCCACCAAGGTGGGTCTTAAAGCAACGTAGCTCGCGGCTCCAGCCTTGGCCTGAACGGCCCGTGCGTGCTCTGCGGCTTCGTGACGTAGACCGGCACCGAACGGAGAGGGCGTCCTAGTTCTGGCGCACTCCCCCGCGCACGCGAATGTCTGGCTCGCTGCTTTAATGAACCGAACAAATGCGCCGTCGTGTCATTAGCCGAACGTCGTTAATGGACAGTAGCAGATTTCGCACTCCAGAAATAAATTAATAAACAAGCTGTTTGGAGCTTGTAACCGCAGGGGTTTTGCATGACATCACTAGGTGTGTTACCAGAGTGACCAGGTGAGCAAAGGGCAGTCGGGGGGGGGGGGGGGGGGGGGGGGGGGGGGGCGATGGCAGAAGCCGTGTGGACGGGCAGTTACGGGTTCATTTTTTGTTTTAAAATGTTTTATATTAGTTGTTTAACGTGTGTTGTGTGCTACTATCCACATTTCCACACACATTTACAATCTGGTGTATCAGCACAACAATAAGTTGGTGATCCAATGGAGATGCTTATTTAATACCAGTGACAACTACACCCAGTACAACGTGTCACGTTTTGACACTGAAATGATGTGATTATTTTAAAGAAGAGCGTTTTTAAACGCCGGCATGGGAAGCCTGTTGTGAGCTGGGGTGTGAATCTTTCAGACACTGCAGTCTTTTAAAGAACAAAAGCACCATAACCTGTGACACTAAAACCCTAACGTGCGTTATTAAGGTTTACGTTCATGTCCAGGGGACGAACTGGGGCTTCATGTATTGTTTGTGGATTGTAAACAGTTGTCGTAGCCTTCGGGATTCTGAGATCACAGGCAACGAAAATTACATCAGCCCTTTAACACAGCACAGACTTTCTAATGTTCTAACTTTCACAAGAGCTTTAATATGTCGCAAGACATAACATTCATAATACATAGTGAGGTAATGGTATTTTTGTCCGTTTAAAATGTTTACCCGCTATACAACATTAACTAGGTTTAGCTTTCTTAACCTGTGTTGGTCCTCTCCACACTTGAGCATGTCATCCTGACCCCTGGCTCTCTGCCCCAGCCACGTCCTTCAGAAAGCACTTTTGATGAATGTGCATCGTCACGTCAGTAGATATCGCCTCATCAGCCCAAAGCTAAATGATGCCATCTTATTGATTTAGGTTACATATCTAAGCTGAATAATAAATATTATTGATTGGAATCCTATCGCTAAGATAAATACTGCCACATTATTGACTGAGGTTACATTCCCAAGCTGAATGGGGCCGTAACGTTGATTTACGTTGTTTTGTTGCGCTGTTCTTTCTGCATCATCATTATCCAGGACGTTGGCGCCTGCCGCGCCTCTGACGTTCACTCTGAAGATTTGATTTCTTGCTGTCTTGTGTACTCGTTGTTTTTTTTTTCCCCCGTGCCTCCAAGCGAGCAGACATCACATCTCTGCGCACACACTCTCGCTTGGCAACAGGCTTAGCACATACCCCCTAGTGACGGAACATAAATTAGTGGAGAGGCATTGTCAGGATGTTTAGCGCAGAGGGCGTAAGGTGCACAATGTTTTCGAATGCAAGTGCTAAAAAAAAAAAACTCCTGGTATTCTACGAGGTTTCAGATTATAGAAGCATAAACCCCAGTGCCAGGGTGGTGAGCCGAGTCGGTTTCTTACCTCACTTAATCACTTAATCGCTCTACTTCACTCTCCTAAAGTGATTAAGTGTGCACGTGGGCTTTCCCAGCTCTTTGGTACGGGAGGGCGCTACGTTCTGCTCCTAAATGAACCCCAGGAGCACTTTCATCTCCTACGTGTCCCCTTCTCACCCACCGCCGTGCCCTCATTCCTTCATTTTTTAACTCCACGGAGGTTTTTTTCTTTCCCCCCTCCTGTTCACCGCGTTGCCCAGGACCGGCGGTCAAAGCCGTTCCAGGTTGCTGCGTGTGGAGGGTTGCTGGCAGATTCGGGGGGGAGGGGCTTTCGTGTGCTCGTCAAACCTTCCCTTGCCAGACCTGTCCAGTCAGATTCATCAAAGCACTGCTCTCCCTTCCTCCCTGGACCGTGTGCCATGGCAACGGTAGAAAGACTCGCATACCATGGCCTGTCTGTATAGGGGCAGTGTAACGAGAGCTCTGTTTAAACATGAGGGCAGAGAGGGGAGGGGCCAGTCTGGAGTCCTCTTCGCGGTTGGCTGATACCCTCCTCCCCTCACCCTCCACACACACACACACAAACACTCTCCACACTCGCACATTCTCTCCCGTGCCTGTGCTGCTGGTTGCTGGTCTGAAGCCCTCACAAAGCCCCGTTTGTCCCAGGGTCCGCCGGGTTCCTCTGGAGCAGCCGGACTGCTCCCGCTCGCACGTCCTGCGTCCTCGTCCACGGGACACCAGTCCCGAGTTCGTCCTCCGTGTTTTTGTCCTCGTTCGGTTGCGCGGTAATAGCCAGAGTCACTCTGAGGCAGCACATTTAAGTGCGTGAGAAGCCGTTCTCCTGGTCTTGGACCGACTGCGTTCATCTAGATGGTATTTTAGTGTTCCATCATTAGGATACAGCTTGTTGTGCTTTAACGCCTGCATACTATACAGTTTTGGTATGTAAATTACAATCTGGGTCCTTGTGTTAACCGTAGGGTGTCCATTTCTATACCAGTACTGACTATCAGATTTGTCTACTGAAGCTGTACTTTACATGAAAAATGCCTCTGACTGACATCTGGCTGGCTTCAAGTGGCAGACTTTGGTGCTCATGTAGGGTTTGTGGGTAGTGAACAACAAACGATACGTTATGGTGTGTGCACTGTGTAATCAGCGCTCACCGGCACCCAGGAATTCACGGACGGATGAGCGTAAGGAGCAGCAGCCCACGTAAACTCGTGCCCACCCAGACCCCCCACGTAAACCCGCGCCCACCCAGACCCCCACCCTGCAGGCATGTTGAGGAGGGTCTCACTCTCATTCCAGCATGGCCTCAAATGAAATGTCAACATGGAAGTCTGAGTTGGCAAATAATGGTGTTTTTTTTTTTTTTTTTTTTTTTTTCCTCTCCCATTTTCTTTCACTCTTGGAGAAGGAGAGGGCCTGAGGCCGTTCTCGGGTCAGAAGCGAATTAGAATGTCAAAATCTGGAACTTTGCACTTAATCTTGTTAATGCCAGCATTTTTTTTTTTTTTTTGAGTGACTGGCTGCAGTTTCACAAGTGTGTTTGGGGAGGTTTCTGGGAGGCGTTGGTGGAGATCAGGATAAACAGATCAACCCACTTCATCCTCCCTCTTCCTTCTCCAAGTCTGCCGTTTTCTATTTGCCAAAAACGTGATGAGCATGCCCTCCGTGACCTACTTAACCCCTCAGAAGAGACGACCGACCCCCCCCCCCCCCCCCCCCCCCCCCACCCCACCCCACCATGGGAGAGGGCTGCCTGACCTTGCTCGCCATGCCTGTCGGGATGGCTGGATGGCGGGGAACCAATTACCAGCTGCCTCGTTGGGTGGAGTACTGACACTGACACGGGGGTGTAGTGGGGGGGGTTGACACGCTACAGCCTTGGCCAAACAAACCCACAACAGCGCCCCACCCCCCACCTCTACCCCTTTTTAATTTCCACGCCTGTCATCCTCCGCAGTTTGTTCACTTTTATTTATTCATCTATCTTTATTTATTTAAACGAGGTGCCTCATAATCCAGTGCCATCGTGCGGTTCTGGTCGTCACTGGAGCGTGCGTCATAAACCCCTCCCACCCCTCGCCTGGTACTTTCTTGCCTGGCTGTGGGCTTAAGAAGCTACGGTAGAAGAAGCGTGATGTGCCAGGGGATCACCACCCGTCTGACGACGGCGACGGATGCGGAGGGGTTTTATTTTATTTTCGGTGGCGTGGTGGGTTTTTCCTGCCACCTCTCAATGGACCTAATGGCACAGTCAGGCAGCCCAGTGCCCATCAGGAGATTCAGCTGGCCCACCATGGCTGTCACGCCCACCTTACACCCATCCTCAACAGATGTGAGGGGGAAATGAATATCGTATAGCCAGGAGGGGGGGGGGCTGGACCCCACAAGCTATCATCCACCACATGATGGTAAGCACTGAAAAGTGCGCAAAAAGCTGGAGAGGTGTAAAAACGTGGGCGCCGCTGGGAGCCGCCGGCTCCTCCTTGAAGTGCTCTCCTCCTCCCGGGAGCCGTCGCTCTGCCCGCTCCTCAATTTCCTGCTCTGTCCTCTCGCACATTTTCGTCCTCGCCGACCGTCTGATTATGCGGACGGGGTTTAATTTACGGCACTCTCGCCTCCTCTGAAATCAATATTTAAGGCCCTTTGATGCTTCAGCTGTGCCAGTGGCACTGACTTCAATTTAGTCCCATTTATATTTCTGTTCTGTCCTAAAGGACAAGTGCTTGATGATAATGCCTTTGTGCCAGGCTGCTAGAAGTGCCTGTCTTGATCAAGCAGTATTGACTGCTAAATCGCTTGGAAAGAGATGAGCGTATGTAAGGGCTTTTGCTAAGAGATTTAACTGAGATTTTCCTTTCACCAAACCCATTTTATGAGTCTAAACAACCGCCCTCGTCCACTGGCCCGAACCCTGAATGACCTCTGTCTCCATGGCTGCGCTCCAAACACGGTGCCGTGGCTCCACGCGACCTTCATGAGAGAGACCTCCACTGTTGGGGAGCTGTGCGAAGAAACGACCTTAAATTGTGCCTTCCCACAATTCACCTTCCTGCTTTTGTGGGCTCGGTGGGGGGGGGGAGCGTCTGCTCCGTTCACATACGCCCTGCTACTGTTGAGAAACGACCTGTCTCGGATTGCTCATTTTGTCTTTGTTGCCCACCCCAACCTCCCCAAACCTCCCTCAGGTGGAGATTAAGATGAAGAAGACGGAAGCCATCCGGTGGGAGAAGCTGGAAGGGGAAGGCATCCTTCCCAGCGTCAAGCACTTCTCTCCCTCTCAGAGTCAGTATCAAAAGCACATATTTGCTCTTCGCAAAGAAAAAAGTCATGATTCAGCTATTGAAGAATTTATTAATAATATAAATCTCCCAAAGCTGGAAAACGAACAAATTGTTGCACTGGATTCACCACTTGCTCTGCCCGAATTACATGAAGCCCTACAGCAGCTACCAAATAACAAGGCTCCAGGACCAGATGGATTTCCTGTAGAATTCTACAAAGAATTATCGTCTGTGCTAGAACCAACCTTTTTTAGAATGGTAAATCAAATTCAAGCAGATCATGTACTGTCTCCAGACATGAATTCTGCTAACATCAGTGTACTTCTAAAGCCAGGCAAAGACCCTACACTTCCTTCCAGCTATCGCCCCATTTCACTCATAAACGTAGATCTTAAAATTATTTGCAAAGCACTTGCCAGAAGATTAGAGAAAATCACCCCACTTATAATACATCCAGACCAGACAGGTTTTATCAAGGGTAGACAATCTGCCAACAATACACGCAGACTAATAAACATAATAGATTACTGCACAATTAACAAATTAGAGTCTACCATTGTATCTTTAGATGCGGAAAAAGCATTTGACCGGGTAAACTGGAAATATTTATTAGCAGTTCTACACAAATTTGGATTTGGCTCATCCTTCATAAACTGGATCAAAGCCTTACATAGCTCTCCTAATGCACGGGTTAGGACAAACGACACCACCTCACAAAGCTTCACTCTGCAGAGGGGCACCAGGCAGGGCTGCCCACTATCACCCTCACTTTTCATTCTCTTAATTGAGCCATTAGCAGCAGCAATTCGACAAAATGCAAATATTACAGGAATTAACACAGGAACCACAAACCATAAGATAAGTCTCTACGCAGATGATGTATTACTTTTCCTACAGAACACACAAGCTTCCCTTCCGAATACAATCAAGCTTATAGACAGCTTCTCTTCTATAACAGAATATTCCATCAACTGGGGCAAATCAACAGTTTTGCCTATAAATTGTAGTTACCAGAACACGACCAACACTCCACTACAATCAGGTAATATTAGATATTTAGGCATACATATCTCTGCTAAACTGTTAGACTTGGTGCAGTTAAATCATATCCCTCTATTAAAAACAATAGAAGATGATCTCACACGTTGGAACGCTTTACCTCTATCACTCATGGGGAGAGTCGCTACCATTAAAATGATGGTTCTACCCAAAGTTAACTATTTATTCTCACTAATCCCAAATAAACCCTCTGCTGCTTGGTTTAAATCCTTAGATTCAAACATCTCAAAATTTCTATGGAAAAACAAGCCATCAAGAATAAGTATGAAAACCTTGCAAAAGCCAAAACGCAATGGTGGCTTAGAATTACCAAATTTTTATCAATATTTCTTAGCCAATAGATTACAGTACATTTTAAAATGGGTCAAATACGACTTAATAGACAGGCCATGGTTAGACCTAGAACAAGCATTCTGCGGGAAAATAAAACTCTCAGACCTACCTTACATTAGCTCTAATATTAAGCGTCAGGACTGTTTTAAAAGCTATAGTATAAATACTTCACTGACAGCCTGGTGGGAATTCCTTAAATTAACTCGGTCCCCACTCATCCCATGCAAACTAACACCCATTTGGAACAATCCAGACATCTGTCAGAACAAGAAAGTACTACGTTTCACATCATGGCATGACAAGGGAATAAAAAATTTAGAACATGTTATTAAAGATGGAAACTTTGTCACATTTCAGGAACTTGTATCAGAATATGGAATAAACAACAGTAGATTTCTGGAACATCAACAATTAAAATCCATCATTCAACAAAGATTCAACCGCAATCAACTGAATTTAGAAATATCACCATGGGTAACTGAATTTTTAAATCTATATACTCCTAAATTATCAAAACTGTATAAATTATTGTTAAAATTTGATGACTCAATCTCCCTTCCGATAGCCAAATGGGAACGAGACCTATTTATTAATCCAGATCAACATTTCTGGACCGACATATGTACAAATATCTTCAAAATAAGTAAAAGCCTCAACTTACAACTTATACAATACAAAGTCCTTCATAGAACACACTATACAGGACAAAGGATGTTCCAAATGGGCCTAGCACAATCAAACATATGTACCCACTGTACAGGCAATATAATTGATAACTATATGCATGCTATATGGGATTGTAGGCCTGTCCAGGAATTCTGGCAGAAGGTATGTGTAGAATTGTCCACGGGGTTTAAAAGCTGCATCCCAACTTCCCCCAGACTGCATCTTAGGAGACGTCAGTGAATTAGATACAGAGGCAAACATATCACACACAGTTCTCACTGCCCTATGCATCGCCAAGAAAACCATCCTCATCAATTGGAAAACGAAAAAGAACCTGCATATTACTCATTACAAAAATTTATTACTCGATCACATCTGTCTGGAGAGAATGTCTGCTTCCTCTAAAGACCAGTTGGAGGAATTTAATTCTCTTTGGTTCCCACCGATCAGTTCCATTAGCTAGTCGGGGTGGTTGGCGGGGACTTCAGCTCCCGGAGGGCCGGTTAGTGGCTGGGGGTCGACCCCGGGGAGACTGCTCGTGCCGGCCACTTTCTGGGCTGGAGGGCCGGGGCTGCCGACCTGGGATATCATGTGTTTGCCCTGGCGGGCGGTGGTCGGGGGGCTTGGGTGGCGCTCCCTCTGGGGTGTGGGGCCGGGGTGCGGGGGGAGCAGATGCTGGCCCTCGGCGGGGTGGCTGGCCTCCCCTGCGGGGTCAGGTGGCGGGACCCGGGGCCCGATGCCTGGGGCCCCCCGAGCTAGGGCCCTGCCCGTGCGGGGGGACCTGCGCCGCTGCGGTTGCACCGCTGGGTGGGGTGGGTCGGTCGTATTTGTGTGGGGGCGTTGGGTTCAATACTGTTGATGTCTGTCATCGTTTGTTCACTGTGCGATTGGTATGGCTGTGGGTGCTTACACAGGGGTGTTGTGTATAGGGGACAAGTGTGTGTGGGTGTATATGTATGTGTAGATATATATGTATGTACGTATGTATGTGTATGTATATGTGTATATATGTATATTTATGGGTTAAATATGTGAGTGCATACATGTGTGAAGGAATGTGTGTCTAGATGTATGTGGATGTCCGGACCGGCTGCTCTCTGTGGTGGGGGTGGTGTGGATCTGAGCTTGGATGTAGTGATGGGGAGGGTTGCCACCCTGGTCTCCCCGGATCTGCGCTCCTTGACTGGTGGGGCGCTGTCCGGGGTCTCTCTCTCCCGCCTGTGGGGGCGGGCATGTGAGGGTTTCTGGGAAGTGCGGCTCTGGTACTCCACCGCTCCTTGGGGGGCCGTGGGCGGGTGGGATTCCCGGGTCTTTCTCTACCCGCCTCTGGCCTCTGGGGGAATGTTGTCGCAGCTATCCACCCTGGCTGGTAAGTACATTCCATACATCTATCCCATGTTGCACTTTTAGGTTGCACATAAACACACACACTCACACACACCCATACATCGCACTCATTTTTACTATATGTATTTGGTTTACTTTCTGTTCTTCTTTGAAGTGGTCATTTGAGCTGGTTGCGTGTTTTATTTTATTATTATCATTATTATTTTTATTTATTATTATTAATTTTTTTATTTTTTCTCTTCTTCTTTCTTTTCCTGCCTCTTTGTCTTTTCCCTTTTTATTCTTTCTCTCCCCCTCTTTTCTTGGTCCACCTAACCCCAATATCACTTTGCACATTGTTATCACTATATTATATATTGTTATCACTATACTATATATTATACTTGTTATAATTGCCATTTAATCTGTACATAAAAACAAAGTTGTCCTCCAAAGATGGGGGTGGAGGTGGGCCAAAAAAAAAAAAAAAAAAAAAGTCATGGCTGGCAATTTCTACCATGTGATCACGTCAGCCAGGCAGTATTAAACCCCCCAATGATTTTCATCCATTTTTGACCTTCTTGTTTCAGACCAGTATCCGTCCTCCTCCCATTACACCCGTAACTGGGACAAGCTGGTGGGTGATATAAAGGAGGAGGAGAAGACGGAGAAGCTGGAGGGAGACGCGGCGCTGAACAAACTCTTCCAGCAGATCTACTGTGACGGCTCCGACGAGGTCAAGCGAGCCATGAACAAGTCCTTCGTAAGTAGTTACCTGTGTTGCAGATAGCCTCTTAGCACGTAGCCCCGGGTACTGCTCATCTCTGATATATAAACAAAAGGGTTTCCTTTACACCTGTGTTCTTTTTTTGATCTGCCAAAAATGTTCTCATATTAATAGCATACATTTTAAACGAGACTCTCTCAATCTCTGGAGTAACACACTGCGCCATTCTCCCTTCAGACTGAATGAATTAAGATTTAACCACCATTAAGTAAAAAGTGATGAGCATATTTGTGATCTCTCGGGAAGTTTTGTTCAGCTCCCTCCGGGAAAGTGACGTTTAATTTGCGCGATAGTCCAGTTCCATCAGTCTCTCTCGCTTTATTTATGAAAAGTGCTCATGCTTTCATTGCAGAGAGAGCACATGGTGGATCTTAAAGTGCTGTAGTGCCGTCTCATTACACTTGACCATCATGGTGTGCTGAGCTTGGGTTCCAGCAGCAACACCTCCTTGTGCACGGTGACCTCCTTAGTAACATCCACTGTGGGCGGCTGATTTTTTTAATCGCATCGATTCTCCATCTTTGCGCAGACGGAATCGGGAGGCACGGTCCTCAGTACCAACTGGACAGACGTTGGCAAAAGGAAAGTGGACGTTAATCCCCCTGATGATATGGAGTGGAAACCGTACTGAAAGACCCCGATTGTTCCACTGGTGCGACACTTCTGTCATCGCCACACAGGCCCCGCCTCCTTCCCTCCCTCTTCACCCTGTCTTGCTCATGATTGGCCAGTCTCTCGGACCTGACCCCACTAGCTTGGGCTAACACAAACAGCTTAACCCTATAAAGCCTACACATGAAATAATTAAAAAAATTTCAAAATGAAAATCATGAATTTTTGAGCCTTTAAATAAAAAAAATCACAATTTTGTAAAAGTATTATTATTATTTGGATAACATGTATCCTTAATGCATCACATTTGATATGATGGGTATTTGCGATTATGGATGAAGTCGATCAACACATTCTACAAAGCAATGTGTTGGTCATTTCTCTTTCATTTATTTTATGGCATGAGACCCACACCCACGGGTAGTTTAGAGTGACAAATCAACCTAGCACACGTCTGTAGGAGCAATCCGGAGTACCCGGAGAAAACGTGCAAACTCCACACAGAGTGGACTGGATTAAGAATCGAACCCAGACCACCTTGCTGGGAGACAGCAGCGCTAACCACCATACCACCATCACCACCAAAAAATAGCCTACTACATACTGCACTCAGTATATACTGGATACTGCATACTGGTCCTCATAGTAGTATGCAGTACAGATTCCAGTATGCGACAAAATCAAAGCATACTACGGGGTCACGTGAACGTGTGACCACTAGAGATTAGCACTTGCTTTGAAGTCTCAAAATGTCAGACTATCTTTCTTTTTTTAATAAAGATGATGAGATAAGGTTTTAAGAACAGCTACCATTATGGCTTTCATTTTGGAGGAGTTTACTTTTAACTCGGGCAGCTAAGAATAGCCTACTACACAGTTATCAATACCGGTATCCATAGGGCTAAACACCAGTAGCCTACAGTATTTTCCTATCAACTTTTTCTTGTACAGTACTGAAATTAAACGTTACTGCAATTTGCTACACATACTGTATGTGAATCTACTAACCTTTTAAAACATGAATAAAATAAAGCTGGGGGCAATATTGAATCTTGGATTTTAATTGACTTTATTGATTTAGCAAAAATAACAACCCAGCCTCAAATTTGATACGTACTTATCAAACGCAAATTAGCATAATTTGCCCATAAAAAAATATATCAGGGCTCTCAAGTCTCACGCATTGAGCATGTGACACACGCATTTGACCGTCTTCACACGCTCACACGCCACACTTCCGATTTCACACGGCGAGAAAAAAAAATCTAGTTTATTGTTTATTTACCTCCGATCCATATCTATGTCGCCCTCCAGGCTGGGCTCAAAAATGCAGAGATGTACATTTCTCTTGGTCATTTTTATGCTTTGGCTTTTGAAAGAGGAGGGTACAAATGCCACATATTATATTTGATATGCAGGGCGTTACAGGGTTAAGCAGCTTATGTGGATGGCCATTTGATGTTTGTTGTTATTGGGTTTTGGCACAACTTCATGACAAAAGAAAAACAATTGAACGCAGAATCCCCACTGGTGCGGAGGGTTGGTCTTCTCTGGATCTGAGGACTTGTCCCGGAGTGTTTTAGAAATGCCGCACCTGCACTCGTGAATACTATTTTCTTGGAATGTTTAAACCATGACGATGGACTGGCTGCATTTTGAGCATCTCGTACATAACAGATGTATTTAATATCTTTTAAAAATAATTATCTTTTAACCTTCTTCAATCTTCTGTTCAGTGATTGAGGGCTTGAGTACGTTCACACTTGTCAAACACCTGTGCCTCAAGATACAGTTCAGTCATTTGTACAATGTATTCAAGGGGTCTTGCTTTTCTGATTATGATTGGATGCATTGTAAATAAACTTTTCTTGGTCTGGAAACAGCATCTCTGCTTTTGTTCCATTTTTTTGTGGGGGTTTGTTAAGCCAATAACCTGTTCCAGCACAAACATTCAGTTTAGTGAACATGTAGCAGTTGATTCATGCTTTCTTTGGCTCATAGAGCAGCTGGATTCATTTGTCTGTCATGTTGGTTTTTTTCCCCTCCCACATTAAGTCGTGCAAGTGAGCACATCATTATTTACCTGAATCTCCAGCACTCTTTAGAGAAGGTCTCTGCGTCAAGCTGTAAAAAGACTGAGAGATGCACTCGCACCATAGTTATAGCACTTGCACCGTAGTTATGTACGCAAGCCTCTCGTATCACTCGACAGATATAAACAGCTTCAGGGGGGAAAAACTCTTTGATAATGGGTTAAATGATAAATTCACAACGCGCTTCATCTCCGAAGCTGATCAACCAGGGAAGCTTTATGGCTCCAGTTTAAACTCGACAGTCATTTTCTCCCTCGCTTAAAGTTCCTCCAGCAGACATCAAAAGGAGCTCAGCCATTTGCATTATGGGTAAAAAAAAACACACCATGAAAGCAGCAAAAGACTTAAGCCTTGTTTATTAACCTAGTGATGCTACTTACTCTTAATTTTTTTCATTTCACTGTTGACAACAATGGCTATAAAACAAAGCCAAAGCTTGGTTTGTGTTGAAAAAACAGCAGAACTACTCTAAAAAAAGACAAACATCAAAAGAGGACAAAATATCTTTTTATATTGCAAAAGCAATAACCAAGGAAATGGGTTGCTTTCAAACTGGGAAACCTATCTTAAATATCTCATGCTGGCGTTCATACTGCTGATCCTTCTGAAGGCGAGCAAAGCATCACGTATTTACATTAAAAATAAAATAAAAAAGATTTTGGGGTCGTGTGCATTTTTATACATTTGCGGTTCTACTCAGTTAATGGGAAATAATAGCTGTCGTTTGAAAATCTTTAATATACAATGTTCATATATTTTTGATACCGAGCAAACCTTTCTGTAAAACTACAACCAAAGTACATATTTCCACAGAAGTTTGCTTGTACATTTATACACTGCACATTAACTCTGCTACCTTGTCATTTTAGCTCCGTTCAGCAACAACGCTGATGCAACTGTATACAAGAATAAACAGCCAGCACTTAGCAGACTGTTGTAAGGCGTAGGGATCTTCGTAGCAATGTCATTTCTGGCACGAGCCCTTAACTGCGAGCGTGTTGTCCGTGCCGGTATCGCCCCCGGTTACTGGGGCACCTTGCAGGTGATGCTCCTCAGACCAGGCCCATGATCCGAGCCACCCACCAGCTGCAGGGCATGATCACGCGGCAGGCCACCCTGCAGCCCTGGTAGTGGTACGGCCACGGGTGGTAGCCGCCCAGGGGCTCACAGATGCGCTGACACTGGGTGTAGCTCCGGCGACACTCCGCACAGCACACGCCGTTGTGGTCCAGCATGGGGTCGAAGGTCATGGTGCCCTCCTCGCCCTCAGCACGCTGGAGGCAAGTCAAAGTGAGGGGGGGGGGGGGGGGGGTGGTGGTTAATAAAGGAAGGAGAATGAAATGCTTTAATGAAGGCTTCAGATGCAGTTCTGAAGATCCAGTGCATCTGTCCAGCACAGGCTGCAGGACCGCAGGACACCTCTGACTCGGTACAAGTGTAGCTAAACAACAACTGTGTCCATACTGCTTTAAGTGACGCTTAGTGTGTTGAAGCACGCATCATGCAGCAGTCAGATGCTAAATCTAAAGTTCTCCCATGTAGACTGTTAGCGAACTTCCGCAATTGCACGAGTTCAGATATTCTGCGCCTTGGTTTTTTTTCAGTTGTACTGAAGTAAATATGCATGTGCCCCAGTTTTTCTTTCTCTTTCAGTTTTCTGTATCAGAAGGCGGTGGTGGTGGTGGTGGGGGGGATTAGACGGGGAGACTGAGCGTGTGGATGGCTGAGCTGGGGGAGGTGGGGGGGCAGGAGGGCCTACGCTAACACAATAGACGAGTGGCTGGGTGGAGGGCTGCTGAGGGCCCAGACGCTGGGTGACCAGCACCGCCTCCTCCTCTGACCTCAGCATCTGCCTCCGCTCGGGCAGCCGGCCCGTGTGCTTTAGACCGCACAGCTGTCCCGTTTCCCCAGAGCGACACGCTGGCTGCGGGGGCGGGCGCCAGCACCAAACGCAAAGTGGTTCAGCCCGAGCGCAAAAGTCCGACGGAGGTTAACGGGTTCGTTCAAGTCTGGATAACGGTACATGTCACAGCGGCATTGTCACAGAGCAACACGCTGAGTGACGCGAGGAAAATGTACTGTCTGCTCAGAAGAGTGTGAATGCATACAGCCCGAAAGCAGGGGCAAGTGGGGCTTTGTTACGGTACCGGTACTGGTTCTGTAACAGTGGCAGTGTCAACTGTTACCCAAACCTGGTATGGGGAGGGGGGGGGGGTCCAGGAATAAGGGTGCAGGGCGAGCGAAACACAGTGCATCCATCTTTAAGTGGCTGCCGGGTTTGCTGATGCCCGAGATCAAAGCTCTCTGCAGCCTTAAAGAACAAACGGAGGAAGAGCACAGGCTACCTGCCAAAGATGGCGTTTGATGGCGTACGGCTGACGTAGACAGATATCGACTGGAGAGCTGGCCTCCGATGTCGGGTTCTGAATCGACAGCCCTGATGTACCGCCGCTTCGCAATCAGGCCTTGGGGGACGGCGTGATCGTGATTGCGACGGACAGTTACTCCAAACGGAAATTCGCGTTTTATTGAAATTGCGCTGCATTACCGCCATGTTAAGTATGGCTGCAGGCAGTACAGCCACCACCAACGTTACAACTGCCAATCACGGCGCGGCGTTTATTTAAATCCCATGTGACTTATGGAAGTTTGATTCGTTTTTTTTTTTTTCCCTCTGCCCTCGCTCCCATGCCTCTTCACCCCCCCCCCCCTTCACCATCTGTACAAAGAACCCCGCGCGATGCGGATAAACTAGCTAGGTGTTGCCGTGGGCAACAGCTCTGACTCAGAGAAGCGGGTGCCGTGCTCACGTGGTACGGGTTCTCCGGGTTGAACGGAGGCTCCTCTTCCTCGCCCTCCTGAGCCTGGCGTCTGGCCCGCGGCGCCGATCTCTTCTTCTGCCCGCCTGTGGTGCAGAGGTGACAGGATTCATGGGGAGGAGTCCTCAAACTAACCAAACTACAGCCACTACAGCCGCTGATTAACATTTTGGATGTTTCATGTCCTAAACCTTTGGCATCCTGGGACAACGGCACCCGTGAGCCTGGCTAGTGGTTGGAAGGCCTTATTTCAGTTCGTCAGTGCCATTTCAGATCAAAGAGTATGATGGTCTATTACCTTCTAAAAGAATACACAGTGCCCTATAGTTGCTGTAACACATCATGACTTTGAAAAAACAAGGGGACACCAATTTTGTTACTCTGAGGGACCAGACCGGACCAGACCGATTCCATGAGGAGCTTCTCTGCTGAACACCTAGGACTGCTAAGCATTATGAACGAATGAACACATTTCTTTTTAAACACATAATACGTGTTTATATTGTCATCTGTTGTAGGCTGCACAACGCTTCCTCTTTCTCTCTCTGTTCAGATATGTGAGAGCTATTTGGATTCAAACCCCACATCCTTTTCTTCACGGCCTTGCAGCGAGCGCTCTTTCATTTATTTATTTATTATTCAGAGGACTTTCAGCTGGGCTGTTTTCGAGCAATTATCCTTTACATGCCTAATGGCCTCAGCTCAATTGCATATGATGCAGACCAATGAAATGGCACCGATGTCTAATGTTCGTTATGAGCTCGTGACTAGACTGCCCATTAAACATTTACGGTAATGCTTCTGCGTGACTTTGTCAGCGAAGGTCTTCGCTGGCGTAACTGCGGGGGCAAACGTGCAATGAGACGTCCATGGCCTAGTAGTCCGGCTGATCTAGACTGCCCACTTCTTATGGGTCAAAGGCCTGCTTGTGCCCCCCCCCCAATAAAGGAAAGAGCTGTGAGGACAGAGGGGTGAGCAGCAGGGCCACACCCTCGCTGGGCCGTCCTACCGTTGGGGTAGGTGGGGCGGAGCCAGAAGATGGGCAGGTCTCCGCACAGGTCCAGGATTTTAGTGCTGAGGAAGCTGTTGTCCTTGAGTGGCTGATCAGCTGTGACCCAGATAAGCGACTCCTCCTCGAACTTGGCAGGCATGATCTCATCCTCCTGAGAGTGACCAAATATACATTTGATTAATTGTGTCTATCCCCCCCCCAATTTATTCTCCTGCAAAGACAGTACATATGAAACCAACACATTAAAGTAGCATACGCTTATCTAAGAAAGGATCGTCACGCTCCGATTTTACTCTTCACCCAGTAAGCAGTGATTTGTAAAAGGCCGTTTAGATTGATCTTCTCAGTACTGTTTGCAATGTAATTTTCCCCTGTGGTCTCCCAAGTCTAAAATGGATGTTCTAAGTGCCACTATAAAAACACTGTTAGCTGCTCTCAATGAGCTTCTCTCATCCATTTTGTACTCGCAGCCCCCACACACGTACGGCGCTTTAAAATGCTGCGAGGCACTGCTGTTGACAGGACCACCTTATCTTTGCAGCCCAGCACGCACTGACGACATTGTATAAAAAAAAAAAAAACAACACAGACGTGCACGCACACACACCCACCCTACATGAATATTCAAGTGGCCATTTGCATTAAATTGTTTAAAAATGGATCCGCGCTCGAGAGAAATTCGCTCGACGACGAGCAACTTCACTGTCACGGCCTTTATGACAGTCGTCTATAAACGTCGCGACGCAAAAACCAATGAATGGTGCAGCTGTTGGGGGAGGGGCCATCAGCACTCTCATTTGGAGATTGGTCTTGGCAGGGCTCCCAAAAACAAAAAAAAGATAAAGCAGTGAGTGTGTTGTAGGGGTCTCCTGAGCTGTGGACTTGCCCGCACGCTAAACCGGATGGAGGAGCCTCAGGCACAATCGCTAACTGTGAATCCTCCGGTATCCGGTGCCAGAAGCTATACCCGTGTGCACATTCAATCATTTCAATTTGTCCTCTTGTCTTCTTCACCCAGAAGAGGGAGATGGATGAAGCACCATGGAGTTCAGAGGCTTGGAGATCCAAACCTGTTAGAGGTGCAGTCAGGGGTTTTTAGGGGTGGGTTGCAAGTCTTTTCAAACTGCTCAGATTAGATGATTCTCATAGCAAAGACATATGGCATATTAATCAATTAGTGAAGCGAAAGTACTCGTTCACCAATCTAAGCAAAACCACCAGCACTTTGGTGGTGGCAGGACTAGGGCTTGGACCCACTCTTAGGATCTTCTGGAGAGTCCTTCCAACTGATCGTTTGGAGAGCAGGGGGTTTAGTGAGGGGGAGATACACATGGGGGTTTAGTGAGTAAGATACACATGGGGGTTTAGTGAGTAAGATACACATGGGGGTTTAGTGAGTAAGATACACATGGGGGTTTAGTGAGTAAGATACACATGGGGGTTTAGTGAGGGGGAGATACACATGGGGGTTTAGTGAGTAAGATACACATGGGGGTTTAGTGAGGGGGAGATACACATGGGGGTTTAGTGAGTAAGATACACATGGGGGTTTAGTGAGGGGAGAGATACACATGGGGTTTAGTGAGGGAGAGATACACATGGGGGTTTAGTGAGGGGGAGATACACATGGGGGTTTAGTGAGTAAGATACACATGGGGGTTTAGTGAGTAAGATACACATGGGGGTTTAGTGAGTAAGATACACATGGGGGTTTAGTGAGAGGGAGATACACATGGGGGTTTAGTGAGGGGAGAGATACACATGGGGTTTAGTGAGGGAGAGATACACATGGGGGTTTAGTGAGGGGGAGATACACATGGGGGTTTAGTGAGTAAGATACACATGGGGGTTTAGTGAGTAAGATACACATGGGGGTTTAGTGAGAGGGAGATACACATGGAGGTTTAGTGAGAGGGAGATACACATGGGGGTTTAGTGAGTAAGATACACATGGGGGTTTAGTGAGTAAGATACACATGGGGGTTTAGTGAGAGGGAGATACACATGGGGGTTTAGTGAGTAAGATACACATGGGGGTTTAGTGAGAGGGAGATACACATGGGGGTTTAGTGAGAGGGAGAAATACACATGGGGGTTTAGTGAGAGAGAGATACACATGGGGGTTTAGTGAGAGGGAGATACACATGGGGGTTTAGTGAGGCAGAGATACACATGGGGGTTTAGTGAGAGGGAGATACACATGGGGGTTTAGTGAGAGGGAGAAATACACATGGGGGTTTAGTGAGAGAGAGATACACATGGGGGTTTAGTGAGAGGGAGATACACATGGGGGTTTAGTGAGGCCAGAGATACACATGGGGGTTTAGTGAGAGGGAGATACACATGGGGGTTTAGTGAGAGGGAGAAATACACATGGGGGTTTAGTGAGAGAGAGATACACATGGGGGTTTAGTGAGAGGGAGATACACATGGGGGTTTAGTGAGGCAGAGATACACATGGGGGTTTAGTGAGGCAGAGATACACATGGGGGTTTAGTGAGAGAGAGATACACATGGGGGTTTAGTGAGGGAGAGATACACATGGGGGTTTAGTGAGAGGGAGATACACATGGGGGTTTAGTGAGGGAGAGATACACATGGGGGTTTAGTGAGAGAGAGATACACATGGGGGTTTAGTGAGAGAGAGATACACATGGGGGTTTAGTGAGAGGGAGATACACATGGGGGTTTAGTGAGGGGGAGATACACATGGGGGTTTAGTGAGGGGGAGATACACATGGGGGTTTAGTGAGGGGGAGATACACATGGGGGTTTAGTGAGAGGGAGATACACATGGGGGTTTAGTGAGAGGGAGATACACATGGGGGTTTAGTGAGGGAGAGATACACATGGGGGTTTAGTGAGAGGGAGATACACATGGGGGTTTAGTGAGAGGGAGAGATACACATGGGGGTTTAGTGAGAGGGAGAGATACACATGGGGGTTTAGTGAGAGGGAGAGATACACATGGGGGTTTAGTGAGAGGGAGAGATACACATGGGGGTTTAGTGAGGGGGAGAGATACACATGGGAGTTTAGTGAGAGGGAGATACACATGGGGGTTTAGTGAGGGGGAGAGATACACATGGGAGTTTAGTGAGGGGGAGAGATACACATGGCCAAACCTGCACAGTTGTGTGAAATGTGGCAGCTCAACTCACCAGGTCAAAGGTCAGCGACTCCTTATTTAGAGCGTCCACGTTCGGAAGGTGACCTTTGGCCTGCGTCTTGATGTAGCATTTCTCACCTCCAGCAAAGCGGATGCCGGTAATACCCTGTGTGTGACGGACACTCCATACATCAGTAATACCCTGTGTGTGACGGACACTCCATACATTTCAGCTTCAAACATGTAATGCATGCAACCATATGCCCCATTACCTGAATTTTTTTCCCTTTTTAAATATGTATAACAGTCTGGCAGTTGGTAGTTACCTCATCCTGTTCATATTGTTAGGAATTCTGCGATGACGAGTCAGGTGCATGTGTGTTCATTATACAAATACACCTCGATTCCTTCAATGTGGATACAACAGTAACTACATTGGGTAGCCGTATTTCAGCCTAGACTGGGACTGAACACATGGTGTGAATAAGGTGAGAGTGAGACACGCTTACGATCTGAAAATCGTGGACCTCCACGGCCTCGTCACTGCCACTTCCTGTTCGGAATCTCTCCAAGTTGTTCAGCGAGTCAATCTCCATGGAGCCCTCTTCCACTTTGCCATTGATGCTCATGCTGTAGTGGACATTGTACACCTGTAGGGGGCCCAAGAGGCGTCAGCGTCACACAGCCAATCAGCACTGTAGACCGGGGATGACCAGACATGCATAGCATGGTCTTTAGTTGGGTCTGTTGACCCAGCTATGATGTAAACTTCCATTTCATCTCATTTTCTGTTGGTAATTGGGGGTCTGATATATACTGGACCGACTCTGCTGCTCCGTGATACATTTTTTTGATAAGCACATTTGAACAAGGTAAAGAGTATATGTGTGAAGACTAGAAATATGAATAAATCCATTTTCTTTGAATTGGTTTTATGGTGCTATTTTGCGGGGGTGGGGGGGTATATTGGTGGTTCTGAATGAAGCCCTGCCCATATATCCTGACTGAAAGGTGGCCTGTTTGTTATTTAAATGGAGGATGCTAATATTATTTATCTCAAGAAATGAGACATGTGTTTCAAAAGTAATTTAAACCATTACCCATAATTTGCTTGGATTATATATAGTAGAATCCACCAAATATGAATGAAAACTTCCTAAAAATAACTCAAATGGGTTCCTTAGTGTAGTTAAAGCCTACATACCTAAATGTTTAATAATAAAAAATAACTAATTTAATACATAAACCTTGTCAATTCTTTTTGGCAGAAAAAGGAGAAAAATGCTTAGACAAAACTATCTTTCACAGACACCGGTACGACATGCAAAAGCGTTACCCTCCTGGCTACACACCACTCGACCCTTGGGCTTCAGGTAGACCACTGGAAAGGTGGACCGAAGGCTACGTTCACAAATTCCTCACAAAGAACATGCTACTTGTAATATTTGAATATATACACACACTTCGGTGGTTTGAGAACCCTGTCAGTGGGAATGTGTATGCGAAAGAAGGTATAACTTACATGCTTATCACTGACATTCCAGAAGTAGAAGGCGCCGATCGCTCCGAATAGCAGCAGCGCGGCTCCCACCGTGAGCGCAGCCACGCCAATCTTCAGTAACCGTCCAGAGCTCGAGGGCTTCACGGTAACGGCCGTGTACGCCTGTCCAGATGTGCATTGTTGAACAAAATACAATGTCAGACCTCACACTTGATGCACAACGATGTGTTAGATTGTGTATTAACGAAGGAGAAATTGTTTCTGACCGAACTACATAGTGTCACCTGTCAGACAAGAAGTCCTTTACTTAGGATTCCATTCTGTATAACTGGTTAATGCCTACAAGCTTCTAGAAAGACGTTTTTGTGCTTTTTTGTATTTGCAAATTTATAAATTACTTACGGGGGGCATAAGGTGCTGCAAGTCATCTGGTCCCGCCGTGGCAATAGGTATTTTCTCAGAAGTGGCATCCATGGCTGGAGACTGACTTCTGTTCCACTATCCACTTGTCCAAGACAGGGAGGGTGAAGAAAGTTGTGTGGGGGTCTGGGGCAGCACCGTGACGTAAGGGAACCACCCGTGCGCGAGGGTGTAACATTACCTTTGCGTATACATGGGGGAAAATGGATGACTTTGAACAAGGGGGTTCATAAATAATGGGTTTGTATGTCTGAGTGAAAATGCCGCAACAGTTGCCTTAGTAAACAGTGACCTCGGGATATCCTGGATATCAATCGGCATGATGCCTGGTTTTGTGTGTGCGTGCTACCAGACTGCATATAAATTATATAAATAACTGCTTTACAGTGGATTTATTTATATGGTCGCGCACGGATTGCCTTCACGGTATATTGCGCCGCACGAGCGGAACAAGATCTTCCTTGAACCGAGTGCATCTATTATGCACGCACATACTGCACGCGTTGGCCGAATAAAATCAGCTCCGTTTGAAGCCCCTTCAAAAATAATCACGTCTAGGCGAGAGTTTCGCGTCAAGCGTAATGTTTAAGCAGCTGCACAGTGCATTAAAACGTGGAATGACAAACATAGCTTTCGAGGTTGTACAGACAGACGTCCAAGGTCAACCGAGGCTCTAAATTTCATTTATTGCCTTGCCGTGCAACGATAGTGTGGCTTAAATCTATATTACTCTTTCTGGTGACACGAGGCAATGAGCGAGATAGTGTGTGTGAAAGTAAATGAAGCCAAAAAATGCTGCACCCACTGATTTGAGCTGCGTGTTCACCGCGTGGGTGACGTGTTATTGCACCACGTGGGCAGAGCAGAGGTGCAGGTGCGCGTAATTATACGATACAAACGGGTGGGCTTTTGTTTCTGCGGGTTTTATTCATTTTTTATTTGTTGTTTTTTAAGTGAGTGGTGGCAGTTCTAAAGGGAGAAAATAACAGGTTATGTGCACGTATTTGAGTGATGTATAAATATGTCAAAGCAGAAGTGGAAATTCGTTTCTAACGTTCCAAACTACCGATATATCTGTGTCTTTAGCTGAAAGTTGCAGTACACCAGTGGAAATGGAACAAGTCCTTATTTAAGCTCCTGCATACCTTGACGTTTACTTAGCTTCAAATCTTGCAAACAGCGCCATCCTCTGTCCCAGAATACGACTTTATAAATTAGTAGTGATACGCAAAAACAAAGATTTTCAATGTTTATTCTTTTGTATAGCATGATGAAAGAAATCGATCAAAAAAAGTTACATCTTGCATTCAGGGTAAATGTTTACACGTTTATCAAATTGATATGGTTTGCGACCTGAAAATTGTAGGTTCTTTTTAAATAATGAACATGCTTTAAAATAAAGTATATCATCTCAAATATCTTTGTTTTACTTAAGAATAATAATATAAAAATAGACTCTGTATTTACAAAACACTTGCATAATATACATATAATTTCCAATAAGATCATCTGATTGCTTAAAACCGTCGTAAGACTAACACTGACTGAAAGAGATTATTGAATACACAAATGATATTGATTTTTGTACATTTTGTCTGGACGCAACGATTGCTGTAATGAGTGGTATTTTAAGTGTGCAGTCTTATTATTTGGCGCTCCCTGGTTGGCCCTTATACTTCGTTCGAGGGCGCGCGCGTCGTTGTGGGCGAATACACTGGGATTGTGACGTCATTTATTTCCCGCGCGCGCGTGGGCTGAGGTGGGGGCACCAAGACGTAGTCGTATTCCCTGTGCTGCACCTTCTCGTAGACGCTCTGCAGGCCCATCGTTTTGGGGATGTGGGCCTGGTAATAGTTCTCCCGTCTGAGAGTGTCTCTGGGAAGTGACCCAGTCTTGGCGAAAGAGGACAGGTGCTGTCCGTGCGCAGAGTTGCTGTTCGCCCTGCCGGCGGTTGGACTCCAGCAGCGGTCAGAATGGCCAAGGATCTTGCACTCGCTCGTGCATGCCCACAGACCTGAAAAAGCATAAACGATGAAAAAAAAGGGGGGGGGGGGGTGTTAGAAGGTTCTAACTGTTTTCGTCGTGGTAAGCAATCGCTGCATTTGCCTGTATGCACCGGTCAGCAGCGCGTCTTACCGTTTTGAGGGTTGTTCTGTCCATCTTTTTTGACGCCGTCCCCGCTTATGTCTGAATCGCTGTCGTTGAAGTCGCTGTCCCCCTTTCCGCTGTCCTTGCCACTGAACTGAGGATCTCGTGCCGAAATGGTAGTGTATGAATTGCCTTTCCATATGGTAATGGGTCTGACAGCTTCTTTGCCGTACCCAGGCAGGGTCGAGTATCCCTATGTGAATTAAAATACAGGACACATCAGTCACCATACAACATGACCAGCCTGTACAGCACTGTCATGCGTTTCAAACTCACACAAAGCATCACTGTAACTTACCTCCAGTTGGGCGCCGCGACTTTTGTTTTCTGATTCGTACGCGCACGTTTCAGTGCCGTCCTCGACACCGCAGCACGCGTCGCTACCCGCCTGCACGGATCCGGCGAAACCGGGCTCGTTAGAGTACGGGTGGACGTCGAACACCCCGGCGCTGTGAACCGGTATCAGTGGGTTGCTGTTGTTTCCTATTTCCAGACTTACACCGTCTTCCTTGTCGGGATGAAAGCTGTCGCGACGTTTATTCACCTTCCGTTTGTTGCAGGTCGTCGCTATTACGATAATGGCCAACAGCAGTAGCGTGCAGCTTCCCGCCAAAACGACAATCACGACGATGGACAGGTCCCACTCGTGGGGTTCGTCGTCGTCGCCGTGTCGGAACACGTTGCGGTCACTTGGGGGAGCTCCTGCGATGATGGTGAAGCGGATCGTTGCTGTTGAAGTTAGCGACGGTCTCCCGTTGTCACTCACGGTCACTGTGACTTTCAAGCTTTCGTCGACTTCATAGTTTAGCTCGCGGTTGAGGAAGATCTCACCGGTGGCCCTGTTGATGGAGAACACGGAGGCATCTCCGGTGGAGATTTTGTAGGACAGTTCTGCATTGACGCCGTCGTCAGCATCCCGCGCGCTGATCTGGGTTATAACATAACCTGAGACAGCATATTTTGGCACGAGAACGTCTGCAGTCTCATTACTGAGCACAGGTTGCGTTATGGAGGGAGCGTTGTCATTCTGATCAACTATCTTCAGATTGATCGCTGCGCTACCGTGGAGTTGCGGTGACCCTCCGTCGCTGGCTTGAATTCGCAGCTCCAGTTGTTTTAGAACTTCGTAATTGAAACTCCGAAGAGCATAAATCGAACCGGTGGCGGGGTCTAGAGACACGTATGTTGATGCCGGCGAGCCCATAACGTAGGTGTCTGCGAGTTTATAGCTGACTTTGCTGTTTTGACCCAGGTCTTGGTCTCTGGCCACCACTGTGGCGATATAAGCACCTGGTGCGTTATTCTCCACAATTGAAACTTCATAAATAGGTTTGCTAAATACCGGGGCGTTGTCGTTTTCATCGCTCAGCCTAATGGTGTACTGTGTAATTGTTCTGAAAGGGGGAGACCCAAGGTCTTCAGCTACCACGGTGAGGTTATACTCTGGGATTTTTTCTCTGTCGAGGGGTGCTGTGGTTACAATCATATAGCTGTCTTCGTAAGCTTGTTGGAGTTTAAAATGGTCGTGACCGTACAAGGTGCAGTGCACCTGCCCGTTCACGCCAGAGTCCCTGTCCGCGGTGCTGATCAGCGCTACAAAACTGTCCTTAGCGGCCGCTTCTGTGATGTGCGCGATTCCCGCGGTGAGGGAGGTCATTGGGGTAACTGTGATTTCTGGCGCGTTGTCGTTAACGTCCTGTACTTGAACAACAATTTTACATATTGTGGGTGGACTTGGGTTTGGACCCAAGTCTGACGCTTGGACATCAAATTCGTATGTCGTCTTGCTTTCAAAATCAATCTGACTTTCCAGTGTCAGCCGACCGGATTTTCGATCCACTTTGAAAAGTTGGCGAATCTCGGACGACACTTGATTTCCGAACCCATATACAACTTCCCCGTTCAAACCCTCGTCCGGATCAACCGCGTTTAAGTCCAACAGCAGAAATCCCACCGGCGCGTCCTCGGGTATTTCAACGGAGAAATTGTTCTGGTCGAAAACAGGGCTGTTGTCATTGTAGTCTTTCACCTTGACATTAATCTTCGTGCTGCCGGACCGGGGCGGGTTTCCTCCGTCGGTTGCGACGAGTTCGAGAACGTAGGATGCCTGTGTCTCCCTGTCCAGTTCCTTCATTAGTACCAACTCCGCATATTTAACCCCATCCGCTCTGTTCAACACATCAATGGTAAAGTGGCTGTTGACTGAGATTTGGTAGCTTTGAATGTAGTTCGTGCCCACGTCTTCGTCCACTGCCACGTCTAGAGGTATTCTGGTACCCAGCGCTGTGTTCTCAGAAATCTCCAGTGTAGATTCCATTCTTGGAAACTCGGGGGAATTGTCATTGATGTCTTTCACCTCTACTTCAACGTGTATCAGTTTGAATTGTTCTTTGGAGAAACTCACAACATCAAATGCAATGAGACACTGAGAAACATGCTTGCAAATTTTCTCCCTATCGATTCTTTCCCCGATGGTGAGCTGTCCGTCGCTTTCTCTCAGTCTAACAAAAGAAGCGTTAAACTGTTTCATCATCCTGAAATTAGTCTTAGTGCCCAGAGAAGGATTTAAGGACATGTCCTTGGCCAGGTTTCCGATTACGGTGGCTGGAGCATCCTCTTCGTATGTCTCATATTTCATGGTCCTTCCCGCGGCTAGAACTGTCCGGAGAGACAGGGACAGAAAGGTAAAAACGAGCAACCACCGGTGAAACCAAATTATACCGCCTTGATTCCTTCCCATCATAACTAACCAGTGTCACACCACTTGAGTGAAATATACTAAACAAAACAAAAAAAATAAAACACCTGTCAAATTATAATATCCGTTGTCTATTCGTCACATCAGGTTCACTGAACTCAACGAGGAAAAAAGTCCCTCTTCTGCGTGCGCGCTGCTTTGCCTGCGTCCTCGAGCTTTCAACGCAACTCGAGAAAACTGCAGTGGTGGGGCGGTTTATAGACAGCCTCATGCAAATGAGATCAAGTGTGACCAATCCCTGCTTTGAATAGAAAAATGGGACTTTTAAAAGACATCTAAGCCTATATAGAGATTCCATAAAGAGCAAATAACTTGGCACAAAAAGTGCATTGCATGATTTACTATACTTTTTTCTATTTCTCACAGGATATATGCTTTTCAAAGACGTTTTATTCGAAGCAAGAGAGCTTTTCTGAAGAAGAACCAACACATATTCATAGTCCACGAACGGAGTCCTACTATAAGTGACGAAAATATATGCTGTAATTTTTAAAGTGCATTTTTCCAGTAAACAGTTGTGGCGCGCGCCTGATTCCCGTGTGCGGATATGGATTTTCGCGACTCGATTTCAGGTCTCCGTTTCTCTCGCTTCTTTCTGTGCAAACGCTCTGTAATTCCAGTTGTGGCAGCATTTCATTCAGCTATTCATTCAATATTTATCGACCTCGAGATCTCCTCCGAAAAAAAGATTATTCCCCTTAAATTCTTTAGCTCACGAGATGTCGTGTGAGCCGAACCGCAATTTGCGACCCAAATCTTTGTACTTTTGCTCGTTTAACATGCGTGTCACTGTCTCTGCAGCTTCTGCCTCCTGTGGGCTCGCCTGCTGTACCAGGTGAAGAAAACCCGTTTCAAATAGGATTTATTTCAAGCGGCGGGAGATTTAGACGGATTTCTATAGTCAGATTATATCAAAGGCTTATGAAGCCCTCGTTAGTACTGTGGATATAATAGCGTAGTGGGGTATCCCATTGGAGACATCAGCGTCTGTATTATTCCGTCGTGGCAGCCCAGAGGGAGAAGAACCTCCAGCAGTTCTCACAGAGGGCTGCGCCTAAGTTGAACATAATGAGAAGGCGCCACATGCGTCCTTTGTGTCGCCCGCCCCAGCCACAATCACCACTATAACTCTTTTGGCTAAACGAAGATGGCCAATGAATCGAACGGGACTGAGGGCTCGTATTAAAATACATTTAGGCAGCGACTGAGTCCGTCACGGCTACTTAAGAGATTTTCTCTCCTTTCACCCAACCTCACCCTCCGACACCTCTCCGTCAGGAAACACTTGCCGTTCAACAGAAGGACCAAGCAAGCGTCCGCGTGCACAAAGCGAAAGAAATCCATCTGCCGCCATTGCGCCGGACACGCAGAATATTCGATTTTCTGTGCTCACAACTCTTTTTATTAGACACGTACGTCAGTAGTGTCATGTGCTGTAGACGAAGGTGAATCATGTATTGTAGGTTAATCGCTTAATTAACCAGTTACAAAATATAAATGCATATCTGAACCCCTTTCTTCTTTCAATTTTATTATTTTTTTGTCATTTAACTACAACCCATGTGTTATTTAAACATAACGTCAGTGCCTTTCAATGAGACACTGCAGCTTATTACTTTTCTTAAAAACTTCTCCAGAGTGCGTGCCAATCCTTCTGACGTTTGCACGTCTGTTCTAAACTTCAGAATTAAAAAAAAATACCCCCGATCTCTCACGTGATTCGTGTGTCAATCTCGCCGTCTGCACGCGAGTCTAACAAAGGCGGGATTAGACCGACCCACGAAAATCCCATCTTCACGAGCTGCATTTGCATTTTCTTAAGGCACGGAAAAGCCATAGTGGCCATTCCTTTGTGTCTGCGTTTGTTCTCATGAACGCCTGGCCGTTGTTGTCTGAAGATGGTCGTATGAGTCGTTTTTGTCAAGAGGCTTAACTCTTTTGGTATGATAACGAGGAGATTTGGCCTCTGTCACTGAGAATGGGTGTAATGTGTGCATGGTTGTGTGTGAGTCACCCAGAATCAGGGCTGTGTATGTGCGTGCATGCGCGCGCGCTAGGGGCTGGTACACGGGCTCTCTCGAGGGATTCTGTCGCAACCTCCGCTTAACTCGCGTGCCATCACTCCAACCACTAATTGCTTCTTAACACAATTTACAAGTAATTAGTCCGACTTTCTCTGATATGGACTTGAAAGAATGACTAATAATCCATCTAGTAGCTACCTCTCCCATTCGCTCTTACTGCAAAGAAACCGTTTACTTTTTAGACCATTAGGCACATTTTGAAAGTAGGCTGCAAAGATCTCGTCTTTCTCAGAATTAGTCATTTAGGTCAATTTGTCATCTGTTCTTGACCAAGTCTAAACTTCTCGAAGCAATTAAAAAAATCTTCTTGGTTGCTTTTCCCTAAAAATTTCAGGGTTTTTTTTAAAATAAGATAAGGTTTTGACCTCTTTCGCTATGATTTTATAATTGTTTCGAGTTTCTTGCTGTGATGTTTCTGAAACATCTATTTTAGGCTACGCTCTGAATGTCAATGAGGCAGCATTGAAGATATCATAAACCTGTGGGACCTCTCAAGTCTGCGGAAGAAAGAAGTGATTCTCGCTCTGCTTTATGCAAAATAAACTTTGGTTTACTCGTAAAACATTTCATAGCCAGCTGGCATTCCCGTGGAAAACACTTTGAATAAATTCCCCATTAGAGCCAAAATAGTTAACAACTCATGAATATAACTTTACACATGCGACAGAGGAAGAAACTTTATTGGCGCACTTTAACTTAAGAAAGCTGTCGTAAAACCACTCCCTCATTTCTTCCAGTTCATTTGCGGCATTATTCAAAGGAGCGCTGTTTTTGTGTGCGATCTGCGGCAATCTGTGCGGTCCTCCCCGCCAGATTTCTAATGATTTTCCAATGACGATTTAGGGAGGACGTGTCGTCCCATCCTCTTTTTTACTTCGCATACACCCTTTGAATCTCAGCCACCCTTTTGTCCGTCTTTCGCATCGTCGCTCTCACTGCACAGTGCGTCGCTTGGAGCCGCTGAGGGTCACGACGGACAAAAACTCGATTCACAAACTGCAGCCTCTCTACACGAATGGCTGCGACTTCAGAATGGACGAGGAACCCATTGCCTTCCTCAATAAATCAACCTTCTGTTTGGCCCAGCACAAGTAGGCCAACTGAAACTAGTAAAGAAACGTGGGGGTCGAAATTAAAGGGTGTCTTAAAGGTCTTTTGTTCCTTCCGAGTGGATCTTGCTGAATAACATCGCAGTATGTTTTTGCTACCATCAGATTTCTTGCAGAATACATTTTCTGAAAGATTTGTTGAATGCCTGGCAATGGTTAAAACGCAGGTGGTGACGTCGTACCCATTATCAATTTATAAGCTGACTGAAAACCACCCTTAATATTATACTGTACAGTCTAAATAAACCTTACACACCTACTCCTGCTAACCCACATCTTCTAAACTCTGATCAATTAGAATAATGCTGGGCCAACCTTATTTAACAAGAGGGTGGATGCACTGAACATGTCCGTTTTGTAGTTTTAAACATTGATTTTAAGTCATTTGATGTAGGTGATTGTGTAGGCGGTTATGAAACAACAGAATATTACGAAGCATAACCATTTGATCTGTTTCATCCTTATTCGCGTTTGCTTCTATGGCTCAAACGCTATTTGGATTGAAGGGATTTACGCAAGTCCCGCCCAACGTTGGAAGGTATTTTTTGGCAGATGGACTAAGATCTGGGGGCAACTCCGTCACTCGACCCTGCCCAAATGTTCCAGCGGGGAACCTTTCTCTCGAGATGAAGCGTAAAATCACTAATATACCGTAAAGCAATCGTCAATAACGGGAACAATGACGCGCGGTTTATCGCCACGACTCGCTGTGTCCAGTTGGCCATTACCGCATGAATTACGCCGTCGATTACAGAGATGAAAGGCCTGACGATGCTGTGAGAGGATGGTTAGGATAAGGAAACTCCACTGACTTCATGAAAAGACTCATTATCCCCTTAAGAATTTGCCTACGTCGAGTAAACTCAGTGAACGTTCAGTCAAACTGTAATTTGAATTTAGTCAAAGCTTTCTCAAATCGTAAAGCGAGTTACCGTTTTAAATATATTATCATCTCGCAGACGAATGAAAGACATAGTTCTCAATTAGCAAGTCTAATTACAGCATTGTTATATAGTAGAAACGCATGACGTAAACGCTAACATCATGTTGTAAACATCAGTTAGCAAAAAGTTTCAGTCGACCTGCGTTAGAGTGCGTCACATGCCCACGGTGTGAACACCTGCTTACCAAGCATGCGCAATTTTTTGGGGAGGCGGCAGGTGAAAGTTGGACTCGCTAATGAGGTATCGGAACCCCGTTAGTCATCCGTCTTCTTCCCTGCGTACAAAAGAATATTACAGAATGGCGCGGGTGTTTCTGTGCTGAACTCCGTTTAGTAGGTAAACGCAGCGTGCGTTTCATTATATACTAAAGACCCATGGACAAAGCTTTCATCTGTTTAACTATAGAGCCCCGGGGTATCTCATTTTGAACAATGCCCATCTACTTAACGTCTGAATTAAAATCATCAATGAACTTTGTTAACCTAAGTGTGTGTTTTAGCAGACCCCCCTAACAAGGCCTCCAGCAAAGACAGTCAAAGACACACAGGCATCAATCAAATCATTATGTTTATTGTCTATAATGTGGTATTCTTTAATATGTGTATAGGTGTGGCCATTTGACTATGCACAGTATCGTAAATAAACTGTTTATAATTAAACATACTTTGTTTAGAAAGAGTTTTCCACAGTAGATGTTGTCACAAAGCCAGACCTGACCCCTACTTAACAAATGATTGCTCTCAGTAAAAACATAACCTTGTTAACTGTCAGTGTCAAGAGCACTCTTATTGTAGAGTCTGTGAGTATTTGGTCAGGTACATGATTTTTGTTGCTTTGGCTCTATTAGAAATGACAACATGATGGCAAAAATTGCCTGTTGAAATGTGTGTCACTACAGCAGATGTCACAAGTAGACAAAACAACCTCTCCCCCTTTGCCACACCGCAGGGGTTAAACATGCAATGATTGTCTGCATTCTTCCACAAGACAAATTACAGGTCTGAAAGGTGTGAGGGGTTTAGTTATAGGTGTGCTCTTAAAAAGAATCACTAGAGTATGTAAATAGGCAGCAATGAACAGCACAGCCAAGCAACCTTTGACTCCATTTTTAGATAGTCGTGTGAAAAGCTGTTTTATTGGTAGAATGAATTCAAATACACATGCATATTGAAGGACTAGCTACACATAACTGAGCCACAACCGTATTGTGAAATGTTCCTCAAAGTTTTTGTGAAAGACTGACTTCTACTTTTGTAGTGTCCTCATAACCCAAGGACACTTTACAACCTTCATACAGCTTTTAAATCCAGTCGACACACCGGTGAGAAGAAGCATCCAGTCTCATAATCTCAACCAGAAACCACAGGCCCCCTGGGGGCCGGCCTCAGGTGCAGGAAGGGGACAGAGGACAACACCCAGGACAGAGCACCATCAATCACTTCCAACATCCAATTCTTCTAGCGGACCTCCATGTTTTTTGGACTGGTGGAAGTAAACCGGAGAGACCAGATGAAACATAAGCAGGCACGAGGAGAAAGTGCCAACGTTTTGTTAGCCACCAAGTGCTAACAAAAGTGTATATATGTCTTCCTTCTCACATTTTCAGTACAGGCCAGTTGTGCTCTGAGCTCTTGGTATCATTTCCTGCGCCTTAGTTTCTTTCAGCCTCAGAGCAAGGACAGAGTTGGCCTTTCGATGGTTCCCCTCACGTGTCTGATTGTTGAGGGACGCTTTTGTTTGGATAATGTCGCATCCACTTCCTCACAGCTAATCTGGTAGTGCTCTCTGGGATATCCAACAGATATTATTTTGTGGCCTGTCTCTGTATCGTGCGTCTATAACTTTATTTCTGATTTTCTTAGGAAAATCTTTTTTCATAGTCTTCCTGTCTGTTTAAGGTAGCACTTGAATTAAAGTGGTCTTATCTCCGGAAAGGTTACCTTTCCCAGTGATTCATAAATATAGCCCATTTGTAACTCAGTTGTGTCCTTGTTAGGGCAAACCCGGAGCTTATTCAGCACAGGGGTTGAATACTTGTGCGAACAGCATTTTTTTATTTTAGTCTTTTTTGCCACAAAATATTTTCTTGTATAAAACCAATATCACTTTAAGATAATTAACTTTGAAGGTCAGTCTTAAAATAAAATATGACAGTACAAAATGTCACCATGTCATTTGTAATCCAGAGGAGTCTGGTGGTTTTTAATGTACCTACACTGACCTGATACATGCAAAATCTCCACCACTACTGCTGCGCCTGCTAAACTTGTAGCAGCTTGACGCCTACGCCCGCGTCAGTGTTGCTGGTGTGTTGAGAATGGGCACCACCCAGATAATATCTGTGGTCCTATGGACAAGAAACCTTCTAGTGAGGAACAGCATGACATTCCAACTGAGAAGCTACACCCTGCAAATGTACAAAAAATGCCTCTATATATAATGTAAGTGCAGGCACAATGCAGGCGTTTGTAATCAAATAGTAGTGAGTGTATATATTAATCTAGTAGAATAACTGTGTGCAATTTGGCCAGTGTGTCTTTCCTGAGCAAAGGGACAAATGCGGATACAGTCTCATATAACATAAGAGTTAAACCAGTCATACTGCCCTTTAAATGGAAGTTCAATTAAAATAGAACAAAGTCATCTTATAATTATTACTCCTTAATGCACATGATCTGTGAGGGATCCTCTATGCTTCTTAGGGCATAGAAAATGGGAAACATTAGCTAGATGGTTTACACCTTTGGGTAATGTCTTTGAAAATGGCTTCTTGTTGAATATGAGGTGCCCAGCCGTCTTCACTGGTGCAATGTTGTTAGCTCTGAAAGGCCTGCGCGTGTCTGAGTCACAGTGAACGTCACTCCCAACCGTTACGGGAGCTCCGAGTGAACACGAGGTTATTCACACATTCATACGAGTGAGCTCACCGCACTTTAAGATGTGGCCTGTGTGGCGGACAGACAGCAGTTAATTAGCTGATTTTGCATGATGGCTCTGCCCACATACAAATGTGCAGCAGCGTTACGTAGTCGTGAATGTTTTTTCCAAATCATTAGGAAGCATTTTGCAAATTCTCTACCAAATCTTTATAGGAACCATTTAACCCTTTAATAAACAAATATTACACTTTTCTTTAATTAATTTCATTCCCTTTGATTATAATCATTAGCGCTTGAGGAACGGCATTGGTTTCACTTCAACACAAAGCTCAGAAGAATATAAATGAACCTAAAATTATTTTCTGAACGCCTGTCAAGATTGTAATTAGGCAAGGCTGATAAAGTGGAGGAAGAGAGAATCTAGTGTCTTTATCTTAAGAGAAGTTATTGTGTACCGTTGTTTTAAGTTGAGAGAGATTATACTTAAAGTTCAAAAATACATGAAATACATAATTTAACCGAATGCCCTCAGGCGTCCCACTACTCTCAAATACCAGAATGAATAGTCAGTTTCTTTACTCCCATGTTTTGCAGGCAATTCCCTGTCTGTCTGTCTGTCTGTCTGTCTGTCTGTCTTTCTGTCTGTCTGTCTGTCTGTCTCTCTCTCTCTCTCTCTCTCTCTCTCTCTTTCGAAGAGTGGGAGTGTGATATTTCAGTTTTTGCAGACTGGTGTATTTTTCATTGTGAGTGAGCAGCTTTTGAACCGGCTTGATACAAAGTTTGTAAAATGGTTTCTATGGCGTCTGTCTGAGCAAACAAGAATGCTAATTGTAGCTACACTCTCACCTCACATACACAGGAGGCTGGAGAGAGAGATAGATAGAGAGGGAGAGAGAGAGAGAAATGGAGAGAGGGAGAGATTGAGAGAGAGAGGGAGAGAGTGAGAGAGAGAAATGGAGAGAGGGAGAGATTGAGAGAGAGAGAGATTGAGAGAGAGAGAGAGAGAGAGAGAGAGAGAGAGATGACTTCAGGCAAGCAGCACTAACAAGCACTTTTCTGCTCCTGGCAATAACTGTGATTTTCTGGTATTTTCATCAAAATTGACCACCCAGGGATTTGCACCTTCACTGCACGGCTAATCTCCACAGGTCTGTGTGGCACCTTATTCCATTTGATTCCTTAAAGGAACTTCCCATGGGCTGCCATGTCTTGCCCGTGTCTTTCTCAGCTGGAAGCTCTAATGCAGAAGGACCTAGCTGGACCGAGGAGAGCTTCTCAGCTAAAACGTCTGGCTGAGATCCCGAGCTTTGTGCGAGTTTGCCCGCACCCCGGACTTTCTGCCATCAAAGCGTCAGCATATGTACGTTGATCTTCAGTAAGGCTTTACTCTTCCTTCCCTAGGGAACACAATTATAAAGCCCAGTGCTATTTTAGTTGCGTGTATCTGAGGTCTTGCTACTTGTTCATGACCTTTGCCCATGTAATGTAGTCCTTATTTCATATCAAAACAAGCAGTTCAAACAGAAATATCAGATATGCATGACACCTAGCAGACGATTAGGAAGCACTTTGGACGTGCTCGTGAAGGCCGTTTCCTCTCGGCTGACTCGGGGTCGCATCTTGGCTTGAGCCACACGCTTCAATATTGAACCGTGACACGTGGCCCGACACCTCGCTCTGCACAACGTCTCCGCCCCCCAGGTCGAAAGAGCTGAGTGGTACGGCAGTCCAACCCGAAACAAGGTCGCCTGACGGTGGTGTCAACCTGGCCGTAGAGGAAAAGCTCTCCTGGATCTCCACCTGTCACTCCCCGTGTCCCGTTCAGCTCGGCGGACCTGACAGGCGCCGAGCGAGTCCCGCTGACACAAAATCCCTCCACCGCTTCCCGTTAGCATCAATTTTTCAGAAGAGCAGGACATTGCCGGCGAAGGGCCTCGCCGAGACGCTAACCCCGCCTCCTTTCGGGGGCCTTGCGTCACGGCCTGAGCGCTCAACAGCCGCGCGGGGCGCTCGCCTTTAATATTCCTCCCCCGACAGCCTGTGTCAGCGAGCGCGAGACCGCAGAGGATGCTGGGAATGTCGCTAGGCCCGTCTGCACAGGCGAGTGCCGCTGCCCCGTGGGCGAGCCCAGCGCTTCCCCGCCTGTGGGTTCTGCTCGTCACACTCCGCACGCCGGTGGAGCTTCTCCGTCTTCACGGCACATTAAACGCTGCCAACTGCAGGTTGACGATGTAAACTGATTCTAGAAGCATCCGTGCCCCGCACGATTCCTAAAGAATTTGACTAAAAGCAGCGGTCTGACGGCCCTGTTGAAAGGATTCCTACAGTGGTATCGCTCTATCAGTAGAGTCTCTCTCTCTCTCTCTCTCTCTCTCTCTCTCTCTCTCTCTCTCTCTCTCTCTCTTTCGAGTGCCCTTGGCTGTGGTCTGGGTTTACTTGTGCACTTCTACACTTGTAGTCCCTCGGCTTAAGTCACCTCGCCGCGCAAAGGACAAAACCATAAAAATCCATTTGGCCTCGTCTGCTTTCAGCAGTTGTCAGGACGCATGATGTGGGTCGGAGGGGCAGACTTGAAGGAGACAGGAGATTTATGGGGGCCGGTGTGTATATGTGTGTGTGTGGGGGGGGGGGGGGGGGGGGGGGGGGGGGGTCTGAGACACACTGGCGGTAACACACGTCCAGGGAGAAAGGAATCTCCAGCCGTAGAGGGTCTCCTCACTACTCGGCTGTGAATGGGTTTTTTTTTTAGGCAAAGAAAAGACACCATTGGCTTCACAATGGATATCGGCTGGACTGAGGAGGAGAAAGGAGGCGCTGGATGCACTGAAGGGAAAGTTCCTTCATCCCTTCATTTCGTCTGGAGGGGGTGGCTGTGGAGGTTAGGTCACAGGTTCTGATTAGTAATTTTGGTTTGCTGTGCTCAAGGGTACCCCTCCCTTCCCAACACCCCCCCCCCCCCCTCTCTATTTCTTTCTCTCTTGGTCCCCAAAGCCCTTTGAACTTCTGGAGGCAATTCTTGCCAACCAAAAGCTCTGGTTTAGAAATTCTCTTAGAAACCCCTTCAACATCTACAATGCTGAATATTTCAACAGAACATGGTGCTTTGTTCAAAGTCATGTTTCTCTCTTGGACAGAGGAAAGAAGCACTGAACTATAAATTATGAATTTACTTGTATTATGACAAAGTAGCTTTCAGTATGCTGAGAAGTTTAAATGTAGATTATATTGTTCGTGTACCCATAAGCTCTGAATGTGGAAGCCACTTGTATTCGATTGATTATCGTTTTCCAGGTGTGCTAAACAATAGACAAATGGAAGTCACTCTTAACTGATAATAGATAACGGAGGGAGAGATACAAAGCCAGTTTGAGCATTTTATGGAGATGGGAAAACATACCACCGCCCCCTCCTCAGTCTACTCCTCACACACCAGCTCGTACACACTACACTGGGCCAAAAATACATAAATAAATAAATAAATAAACAAAGCCCCTATAAAATGCCGGAACCCCTATAAACCCTGACAGTAAACGCACGTGACAATTCACATAAAAACCTTCGGTCATAAAAATGTAGGACGAGGACAAGGCAGTGATGATTGAAAGGGCCCGTCTATCCGCTTTTGCCATCATGGATTCAAGGCGGAACCTCGCGGGTTAAGGCGACCGGCATCTGAAATCATTCTCCTGCACAACAGGCAGGCGTCACAGCTGCCTGGCGCGAGGCGACTCCGACACTTTCAGATGAGTCTTTATTATTAGGCGCGAGCGCCGATCGTGTCCCGACGCCAGAGGAGCCGCCGAGCGAAACACGCCACAGCGCGACGTTCGCTTTGCTTTAGACGGAGAACGTGTTGTGAAAGCCGGACCAACGTAGTAAAAGGGCAAGGACACTCCTACCATAAACTTAACGTGATAACTAGTGCACTTTATGGCATATGGGAGAAAGGCTGCTTCTGTAGGACAACACCGGCACTTAAAGGGGACGCTGGCGTCACGTGGCCAATAAGGGCTGAGGACGAAGTGTAAACACATTTGTAAGTATAAACACATTTGTAAGTATAAACAACAAACAACGGTGTTTGTTTGTGGTGAGCATCCACACCCCTCCATCCCAGACTGATGTTCCGTGGCTAATTCCAGATTCAAAGCTGTTCCAATTCACTAAAGCTGTGCAATATACAGAATGCTAGCTGGACAAAAAAGCTTGAGTGATAGATACGGAGGAGAATGAATACACGTTCTCCTGCTACGTCAGGGTTAGTATATTTGAGATAAGCAATCTCACACTCCTGCTCCCCTATCCTTATGCATGGCATACTATGAATATAAAGTGAATGCCTCTCTGTTTCACCATGACATATGAAGTCACACACACAGACACACACACAGACACACACACACACACACACACACACACACACACACACACACATAAAGGAGTGCTAAGGTAGTAGAGCTAAAGGGAGGGACTGCATCCATTCCAATAGGGGACACAAAGGGAGAAAATCTGGGCGCTTGAAAGGGACCACATTCTCTGAAAGGCGGCCCCCGAATGGACGTGAAATAAATGCGGGGCCATGCACACACAAACAGCTCTAAATAATCATTGGAAAATCATTAGAAAGCTGGCTGAGCTGGGAGGCACAGATTGCGGGGAAGACCAAGACAAACCCCACATTCTGTTCACACACAAAGACAGCAGTGGTCTGGAAAAGAAAGGGGTGTGTCCGGCCATCTCAAAAACACCCTCTCCCTCTCTCTCTCACACGCACACACACACACACACACATGCATACATATGCATACGTGCACGCACCCGCCCACCCCGCATCCTTGCACACACAGAAGAGAAACGGCCCCGCCCTCCTGACATCTATCTGCAACTCATCTTGGGTGTGTTAGAATGTCATTCGCAGAGTGGTTAACCATTGTCCCCGCCTGGCAACATTGTATCTGTCTGACCCTCACCCGGGCCATATGTCGCCCAAAAGTCCCTCCTCTGCTCCCACCACAGTCCCTCTGGACCCAAACGGGCAAACAGTCTGGACCCCACAACTGTTCTCTCTTGCTTAATTGCTATTCATGAAATGCTCCGTACAGTGAGGTAAATCTTCATGGACATTAATCGACAAAATGTGTCGAGTCGGGGCCAAGGGACTGTGTTCCTAAACCAGGAGTCCACGTGGTGTGTTTTGGAGACACTCTTACAAATTATCTGGTTACTCTTTCTTGTTTTTTTTTTCCTTTTTAGTGTGGGAGGAGAATCTCTCGCTCTCTGGCCATTGTAGAAACACACAAAGGGAGAGTGAAAAAAATGCTGCGTTCAAGACTTCCTGGTGTCGTTAATTACGGTGAGAGAGAGCACATTCGCCCTCGGCCCCTAAGCTGTGCTCCAGACGGAAGCAGCTCCTTCTTCTGGGACCTCTTCTTTTACCTAAAACGCTCATCTTAAATGCCAGTCCTAAACACATCCAGACAAGCAAAGACCTCGTCTTGGTGTCAAACGACCGTGCCCGCGCCTCGCCTATGAGGTTTTTTGCTCCTTCCACACAACTCAATATTGGACTAAGGTCATCAGATTAAGGGTGGTGGGAGGAAAAAAAATTTTTTTTTTTGAATTTTCCGGAATCGACACAGTGAAGGATAATCTTAAGGACACCCCTGGTGTGCTAAGTCCTCCAGGCTCTGCCTCTGGGAGGAAGGGAGAGCTTCAGATCTTCCCCACTGCCTCCCTCCCGCTCCCCCTTTTTTTTCTGCCTTTACAAAAGGGCCTCCTGAGTTATTTTGGGGAGGATGCTGTGCTCCCAGTCCTTAATCTGCTTGGTGTGCTCAGGGTAAACAGAGGAAGAGGAGGGAAAGAGAGAGTGGCTCGCCGTGCAGTTTAGTTCCTCCTTTCAGGTGTGGTTAGTTACAGACGTTCACAAAATCACTGGAAACGTGCGAGAAACGTGCCGCTCTCGGTCAACGTGTTCGTTAAAGTCATTCGGCCTCGGGGTCCTCGAAGGTTTTGCGGTAGCCTTACTGAAGTTGCTAAGAGTGAACTTGGACCACAAGTGACGGTTTAACATGTAAACACGAGCTCGCAGGCCAGAGCCCCGTTCGGCACTGCTGATTGGTGACCTGTGTGACACGAGTGACCCTTTAAGCTGTATTCATCTTCCTACACTGAGCTACAGTTCAATCCACAACATGCTGTTTAGTGTAATGTGTTTACACGGCCTGCTGAACTGATGCTAAATCAGTAGTTCTAGTCCTGAAGTGAGGTGATCTGCTCCACAATGCCCTCGCACTGGGAAGAGAGGATTAGAATATGCAGAGCCCGGCAACTGCAGTAAATGGCTGTGCTGGAATTCAGAGCTGGGTGCTTGTGCCAGAGACAGGCCCTCTCCGTTGCATTTCATTATGACCTTTTACAAACCAATTATGCCTTCTGATGCACTGCGTGTGAGCTTCCTAGAGAAACAGTTCCAGTTAGTCACTCTCTGGCAGTGTGTGTGTGTGTGTGTGTGTGTGTGTGTGTGTTTGTGCGTGCCCATGCACCCAAGCAAACAGTAAGCTTATTAGGATGAAGCTTAGCGTGGTCTTAAAGCTCCAGAGGTCTGGAGCCAGCACATGGGGTTTTTTTCCAGCTCAGTTTATTTCCTTCACGCAACATTTTGGTTCCTCAGCACCGCCATAGGCGGAGCCAAAGCAGGGGCCGGGGTGGCACTGGACCCCCCTGAATTCTGATTGGCCACCCCAAGTGCCCCCCCAGATGACTGACATGTCACCGCATCGCACATCTTGTTGAGAGCCTGTTGCGTTTTGTAATCGGTAATAATACTCAATGCTCAATTTCATTTAAAACATGCAAGCAGCAGGCACGACGGAGAATTTTTTTCAAACGAACGTGTTGTGGCGAATTCCGAGTTCCCTCGTTTGCACACGCATAAAGACGCTACAGATGATATTCCGGAGTTACAGTGATTATAACTTAGTTCACTGAGCACTCTAGTTTTGTCCTAACTAGATATTTAGACATAATACTGCTGTAATACTGCGATGTCGTGGTCCGAGGTGAACTTCGGTATAGCCAGTGTGTATTTTATTTAAAATAATTAACACCCTTGAGCCAGTGTGGCTTTGGACATAGATAATGCAGTTTGCTGTGATGGATAATTAAAACCTAGCTCTTATTTATGTATAGAAACATAAATCGACAATATAATCTGTAGCGTCTTTATGCGGATAAACGAGGGTTGTCGGAATGCCCCACAACACCGGCTGACAGTAAAAAGTGTCGCACGTGAAATGCTACAGGCACCGTTCAGAAACTGATCAGGGGTGAGTTTCCCAAAACGTTCTTAGCGCTAAGTAACTTCGTAACCTCGTACATTTCATACGAGGTTACGAAGTAGCGCTAAGAACGTTTTGGGAAACTCACCCCAGTTCAGTTAAATGGGTTCAGTTCAGTAGATATATGCGGCTTTTAGCCCGGTGCAGCTTATAAAACATTTTACTTTCTTTTTTTTTAACTTTGTAGGTGCGGGTAATATTATGAATGAATTATATTATAATTTTACATATTGTACATAAATAGTAAAAAAAGACACTTTTCTAGGAAAAATATTATACTACACATTACATCTACAGTGGTTTCTTTGCCCCGACTTAAGCTTGTGTGACCGTATCAGTGATGTAAGTTACTGAAAATATGTAGGCCTACTCAAATGGAATTAATTATTTCAAAAACAGTCACTCAATGATCGAGGGAATGCTGAAAGCAGCTTTCGTATTTCGTATATTTGGATTGTAAGATATGCCAGAAGTAGCACATCTGTGTTTTTACTTTTACATGTTGTACATTTTGCACATTGTTAAAAAACTGCAAATTTCATACACAAATCTGATCTCCTGCGTGTTTAAGATGTACTTGATATGAAAAGTATAACATTTACAGATTTTGATTGCAATTGAATGCTTTTCGTAAATATACATTGTCATAGTCTATGGACCCCCTAAAATAGCTTTGGCCACCCTCTGGCCACCCCAAGGATAAAAGTCTAGCTCCGCCACTGAGCACCGCCGAGCTGTGCGAGTCAAACGCAGCTCATTCCGTCGCACCACCATCATTAGCAGCGACAGATATGACTGGACTTGCTCATCTCTCTGCCGCCTGACCGCCATGGTACCACACTTTTGTTTGTTTCTTTCCACCTTTACTGCCATTTTTTCCCCTCAAGCCTTTCTAAGAAATATTGACCTCCGACAAACGTCTCTCCTGAAGCGTTTTCGCCTTTCCAATCTCCAGATGTCAAAAAGTCCTTCTCACCATCAGTCCTAATTCCAGATGTTTGGTCTTCTGGCCATGAGCCCACCAGCGTCACATCTGTCCCTGTTCATGTTTCTGTGTCACCAGCGTATCCAGGACAAATGCTTACAGTTTCAACAACAGTCCAAATTCAAGTGTCTTTTTGTGATACATTTTCTAACAAGAACAATAATGCTGAGAAGAAAGCTTATATTAAATGCGTCTGCAACATAACCGCTGTATTTTAATGGAGGGGAAAAAGAAATCTACAATGTAAATAGCTCATGGTTTCTGATTCATATTCATGGATAAATGTTCAAATGCTAAGAAACAGATAGAGAGCTCTGCTCATTTTTTTCAACTGATTTCTCCATCTCTCTCCCACTCTCCCTCTCTCTATCCCTCTCTCCTTCTCTCTCCCCTACTCTCTCCCTTTCTCTATCCTCTCTCTCTCTCTCTCTCTCTCTCTCTCTCTCTCTCTCTCTCTCTCCTTCTCTCACAAATACTGACACAGACAAACACACAGAGACACACACAGACTCCAACATATAGGATCGGACACGTTACTGTCACACACATTTACTGACACCCCCCCCTACACACACACACAGGATCTCATGCTCACCTACTCAGAGACATGGGCTGTCAGAGACTCTTGCACGCATTCTCTCTCTCTCTCTCTCTCTCACTCACTCTCGCTTTCCCTCCGTCTCTCTCTACCCCTCACCCTGTCTCTCTCGCGCACGCACTCTCCCTCCCTCGCACGCGCGCTCGCGCTCTGTACGTCCTTGACGCGGGCGCTGCTGTTCCTGACAGCCCGCCGCGCCGTCCGTGCGTGTGGTCTTCACAGGAGGCTGCCTCGGGTACCCCGCACGGCAGAAGGCGGCTTTAAATATTCAAACCCAAAACCGCAGCATCACGCCGGGCTTCAGACAGCCGCGCTAACCGTCACGGAACCGGCCGGACCCGTTAGTCCGTCGCTCGGGGAGCGGAGGGCGCTGTTTCAGCCCACGTGACACGCTGCACTTAACACGCTCTTATTATAAACGATAGAAACGAGGGGGGGGGGGGGCGACCTGCCCCGCTGTCGCCAGCAGACGAGTAACCGACAGAAAGGCTTGTGCTGATCGTCTTTATTCGAGACTCTATTATTAGAGTTCCACTGGAAGCACATGGCCTGAAATGGGAGACTGACGGCTGCGTGCAGAACAGACTTTTAATGATGTTGGACCACAGTCAGAGGCAACGTGTAGTTCACCTCCCGAGAACACCGCCACACTTCAATCTCATGTTGTGCTCATGACGTCCGTGAAACGCTTGACAGTTGCTTAAATTTAATGAGATCGTTACGTTTTAATTAACACTCTGTTCATTCTTTTCACTTCCCATTAAATTAGTGGTTCCCAATCATAGTTTTATGGGACACTGTACTCTGTCCATTCATTTAATCACTTCTGTTTTTATTGTTTTATTTTAATAATCCAATAAACCTACACCTGATTCATCGCTTCAGGTCATTCTCACAGTGTTCAGTAGCTCAGGTCATGCACAGTGTTCAGGCAAAAATCATCCAACTTGTTCAACTTGCTTATCGTCAAAACCATAAATATATTCAGTCAAAACTGTCCTAAAAGGCAAATATGTTCATAGACCTTTACAGAAACATGTAATAAAAAAAAAAGTATAATAAATGTATATCTTAGAATCTGTACTTATTTCTAAGAGGGAATAAACATAAATTGTAGGTAAATAATATGAACTTTACAGTTGATGAAACTGCTGCTGCTCTGCGGGACACCTAACTTGCGGGACACATAATTAGCAGGACACCTAACTTGCGGGACATGCTTCGAGAGAGGTTCAGTCTCCAGTTCTGTTTTTTTCCAGGTCACTATCAGCAGTCCAGCATTTGTTCAGCCCTTTTAATGAATGCATGTGCTTTGCATAAAACAAAGCCATCTTTGGCTTGGACAGAATGACATGGACTGGTGTGTTTATGAGTCATTAGCACGCGGGCTCGACTCTGTGTTTCTTCACCTTATTTATTCTCCTGAAGTCACATGCACTAATTAGTCCCAAGGAGGACCCTGGGGCGACTTCAACCTCCCACTAATCAGAAAAAACAAGACTGCCTCCACTTCTCACTCACAACCAGCGTGTGTGAGCAAGACATATACATGCACGTGTCTCTCTCACACACACACATACCTCTGCATCTACACAGAGGCACAGACCCATGTGACACACCCACACACCCTTACACAAGCAAGATAACACAAGCTAATTGCCTACACACTCAGCCTGCTTGTCTCTCTTCTTTTTCTTTCTTTCCCTTTTTCTCTCTCTCTCCTCACACACACACACACACACACACACACACAAACACACACACACACACACACACACAGCTCATGCAGGAGACAAACATACCCCAGACGTCCCCCCACCCATCTTCCTGTATAATGTGATGACAGCCTGTGTCCCTGAGAGACCAGAAGGCAAAAGATCCTCCGGCTTTCCCAGCATGCCGTGCTTCTACCAGACCTCCACTGAGGGCACGGCGCCTTCTGCCCCGCTACAACCCCACCATCCCCCCACCCTCTCTACTCCCCCCCACCCAAAATACCCCACTCCCCCACTCCCCCATCCCCCCACCCTCTCTACTCCCCCCCCACCCAAAATACCCCACCCCCCCATCCCCCCACCCTCTCTACTCCCCCCCCCAAAATACCCCACTCCCCCACCCCCCACCCTCTCTACTCCCCCCCACCCAAAATACCCCACCCACCATCCCCCCACCCTCTCTACTCCCCCCCCACCCAAAATACCCCACCCCCCACCCCCCCACCCTCTCTACTCCCCCCCCCTCTCTACAACCCCCCACCCACCCCCCCACCCTCTCTACTTCCCCCCCACCCCCCCACCCCCAGCTCTTCTCTCCCCTCTGCTTCCCGCATCAAAATTAGCTTTGCTATGTCAACTGAACCTGAAGATTTTAGACACGGTGGAAAAACCACGCACTGTCTAGCTCTTGTTTGTCAAATGCTGCATAATTCCATAACCAGCACAGGACTCGCGTAGTGTCCATTTGATTGAAAGATTGCAAAATGATGTCTCAGACCTTATTCATGTTCCCTTCGGATTTTAATAAGGTTCACGTTAGTCTTACAGTCTCTCGATTTGGTAATCTCATTGCATCTGCAAACAGATAATAAGATGCAGGATAGTCTAGCCTCTGTCCTGACGCAGACCTTGCCTAAAAACTTGTTTATTCTCTCTCTGCCAATGTATATGGCATCTCATGAATAAAACCATGAATTTCACCAGCTGCAACTTGAGATTTAGAAAATGTATCTTGTATGTAGGCGAGGTCCTGATGTAGGCGAGGTCCTGCGTGAACAGGACAGAGTTCGCCATATCCTGCCACCCACTCAGGTGCAGCAACCAAAGACTTTTAACGAAGCTGAATACGAGTTTCTCATCTGAGGCATTTAATTAATGACGCTCACCTCGAAGACGGCCTCTCGCAGCTGAGACGAGAGGAAGACTAGGGGAGAAATCTCTCCAGCTCTCGAAAAGGAGGACGTTTTATCAAGACTTTAGCTAAGAGTGTCGTGAAAAGCGATTCATTTTCGGAATGGGTTTAAGCTATTCCCCCTCGAGTGCCCTCTCTCGCACAGAATGGACGCCCTTCTCAACGTGACCAAGACCTAATTACGTTACCAGGATAATCGCTGGTGTAGATTGAGTGCCTCGACGTTTAAGATGAAGAGGTTTTTCTGTTGAACTCATGCTCTGAAATTGCCCCATGCGGTGTGAGAGGCTCATGTGGAACACACACACATACACACACACATACACACACACACACACACACACAAAGGGACAGGATAAGGGGCGGGGGTGGACGGAAGCCACAAAGCTTTTCCAAGCCGGTGCGCCTCTACACTAATCTCTCATTCCCTCTCTTGCCCACGCTCCTCACACAGTCACACACACACACACACACACACACACACACACACACACACACACACACACACACACACACACACACACACACACAATCACACAATCACACATATTCACAGACACCACACACACACACACACACACACACACACACACACACACACCAGCACGACATCATGTCTAGCCCCGTGAGAACACCTCTCTGCCTCACACACCTTAAAAGCCGCATAATGACAAGTCTGTCATATTCAACACCCCTATGGCTGGAATCTAGTCCAATTTGCCACATTGTTATATTGTTATATTGAGACCCACAACGACTGTTGAAAGCAGGGCTGATGTATTCTATAAGCTATTTGCATAAAGGCTATTCAGCGTGTCAGTCTGGGGGGTCCTGCACTGCCATATTTGTATTCAGGACAGTGGAGAACCATGTTCCGAATGGGCCCAGCCAATTTCCAGTGCACCCAGTACTCTTCCGCTAAGCTCTGAAAATTAGACGGGGAAAAAAAAAAAACCTCCCAAGCAAACGGGTATCTGGAATGCTGGAAAGAAAGAGAATCCAAGGACAAAGCTTCTGATCTCCAGCCTGACGGAGCCCGAGGGCGTCCAAACCGATCCAATCGCATCAGGCAGCCACACCGTCCTCCCATGTTCCTGACGCTTACCTCCAGATCACAGAGGAACCGCAGAGGTGTGTGTTTTCCGCGATAGTGGGATAAACGTGATCATGAAGATGAACCCATGAGACCTCTACACTAACTGCAGAACACACACCTCTCCAGTTCCTGAAGTCCTGAAGTCCTGAAGTCATTCCATCTCTGCCATTCAACGGACGAAGTCAGTAAATATACATACCGCGTTAATATTATGCCCAGTTTATTAGGTACACCTTAGAGGTGCATTTTGTAAGTGTTCGCTTGCTGACTGTAGCCCTGTTGGCATGTATAGTTTGTCTGCCACAAAAAAGCCCTGCTGAGTGGATATTATTTGTAAGGCATTCTGTTCTCAACACGGCTCCAGTGCTGGCGTAATAGTGGGATTGGTGTGGGCACACAGAAGGTGCAGGTTTACCAGGCACCGCTGTGTCGCTGGAATCTTTACACATGTTAGTGTCACTTCTAGGTTGACAGTGATCTACCACCCAGAAATAGCCAGCCAGCCAGCAGTGGTTCTGAAGCCAGAGACTGATCTCTGAGGAAGGGCTGGAGCACATGCAACACTTTCTCCCAGCTCAAAACTGGTGTTTCTGATGAAGAGGATGGTAAGTGCATACACTCGAGCGTTCGAATACAATAAAAGTTCGTTTCAAAGGTGCGTTCGATCCATGACCAAAATTCATCGAGCTGTTTGTGATCCACTCCCTTAATTCAGGGGAAATTAGACCAATGGGAGTGGAGAGGCACAGAGTCTAAAAGGTGGTTTAAACCAATCAGCATCCAGCTGCTTTGACCACAATAAACAACCTTTTATATTGCCTAATAATGGATTGGCACATGTGGCTGGTCAGGGCTTTCCACTAAGCTGCCGCTGTTTGTGCCTGACCCCATTTAGCGCAGGACAGCCCATTATCATCTCTTCAACCTTTCTAATGTGGCAACCACAAGGAATTTTCCAATGTAATGAGCTAATCCTTATTAATTCATATTTGTTGGTTTTTGGGGTGTTTTTTTTTATTACCAAGAATGATTTCTCATTTGTAGAGTGCTCATTAACTCCCTTTATCATCTCACATCAGGTTTTAGAGGCTGATTTAATTAAACTTTAATAGATTTCGTTTTCCAGCAGCAAGAACAACAACAAAATGAGATGATTTATCAAAAATGATAATTATGAAGGTGAAGGCTGGAGGTCACCTAATGTTTCATAGATGATCCATCCATGAGGCAGCTGCTACACATGTGATTGCACTGCATCTCTGTTTTACCTCACAGTACTATTGTTTTATTGGCCGAGTCTTTGCTGCAATCACTTGAAAAATTACTTGACTGTACATAGCCAGTGTACGTATATAGTAAGAGACTATGTGGTGTTTCCTGTAGTTTTCTGTTTACCTTTAACAAGATGCTAAATTTATGTGTGCTATAGTGGATGGTTCAATACTACCATTCCCTGCTAATGGTAACCTTAGGTCTGAGATTTTTGGACAACAACCGCATGACTTCATTTCGTATGAGGAATGGACGCAGTGTGGCTATCGGAGCTAGAAAGGCTGGTCTGTCTGTGGACTGTGGCTTGTATGCCGGGACCTTTCGTCCTAAGTGAAAGGCTACGGCGTGAAGAAATCACCTCCACACCTACAGCAACATGGGAACACATGATCAGGGACGTGAAGAATGAAGCCAGCCAGTCAGTCTGTGTTACCACTTCCACCAATTAAAGAAGCCAGTCCTGCATGTCAGAATCCACCCTCGGGTTCTCTCTCCGTCTCTCTCCCACTCTCTTTCTCTCATATTTCTGGATCACCCCCATCACCTCCAGCCATCTGGGCCAGCCGTCTTCTCCCCCACCCGACATCTCTATTTAGGTGTGAAGGCATCAGTCCGACACCATCAGAACGGGTCTGCCACATGACGCGTCCCAAGTCCATCGTTAACAGCATGGTGGGGTGAAGGATTGCCTGCAGCTCTGCTGGTTGGGCAAGCGTCATGTGGTGTCACTCTTGTCATGCCGTGTCACACACGTCTACGTGCGTCCTCACCTGCTGCGAGGTCGCCCCCTCACTATCCAAACCCCACCCCACCCCCCCCCAGGTTTGTCACAAAGGCCCCACTCGCCTTCCCCCCGACGAGTGGGTTAACAACAAAGTGACCCTTCCATGTCCTGCAACCCAAAGCACTGGTACCCACGACTGCCCTTGGGAGAGGTTGCATCAGGGGTCATCCATAGTCGTGACAGGACGGCACCTCCTGGGAGTCTCTGCCCCACAGATGAGGGCAAGCAATACACAAGGGGGCAGAATAGTATAAGAGACAGTGCATGGACAATGAGGAGGGGAAAGAAAGAACAAGACGAATAACACCAACAGAAAACACTTCAGTTTCACCCGAAGTTCCGTCATATTCTGACCCTGAGGAGCGAGAGATCTGGCTATTAAAAATAACACACGCAGATCAGGCTCACAATTGACTGGCAAACACATACAAGTCATGGATCATCCTGTACCGACAGCAGCACGGGCAGGTTTGGTCTGAATGGTGTCTCATCTGAGGTACCACAACACGACGGAGGTGGAGGATTGCTAGTGGGATCCCACACTGGACACGAGGTATGAGGATCTGATACTGGAGATACTGTGGTCTGTTCTTTTTAGACCACTTAGAAAAGAGCTTCTGACCTCAAGTCCCTCCCAAAGGATGCTGCTGGTAGCTCTCTTGCCTGCCCTGCCCCAGAAAACAGAAAGAACTGCTTACTGACCATACTGTGAGAACATAAGGCGAATTATTATGCCACCAACCCCCACGCCTGATACACTCTGGAAATGATAACTGTAATGCCATCATGATCATAGCTTGCGGCATTGTGTCCGTCCTAAAGTTGAAAAAGGTATAAATGCTGAAATATGTTATATAGAGCTTCAACATTTGTGCAAAGCAACATCTGCGCCTTTTAATGTGCATCATTCGATTTATGCATACACAAAGACCCCGTTGCTTAAAAATAAAATCACTGAAGCTTACGAAGCTCCGAGACAACCTCTTTGTCTTTCACACTGGTCATAGCTTGCTCGCTACTGCCATCTAATGGATGCATGTGGCGTCAGATTATATTTATTTTATGTACTGACCTCACATTGATACCAGCTCATTAAAACTTAGATGGAACATTCTCAACGCGTGTGACTAAAAACTAGTTATTAAAACAGGGGCGAATGTTTCACTACTAGCATTTTACAAATCCATTTCAGTGCTGACATTTATATCGCATGTTAAATTACACATGAGTAGTTTGGAGACATCATAATTAAAGACTTCATGTTTATTCCCTGTGGACTGTGGGTGTGTAGGTCTGCTTCGCAGGTCGCCTATATTTCACCTTCAATCTGTCACCTTGAGAACTGGAATTGCCTTTACCAATGCAATAGTTCCCGACCTCGAGGTGTTCAGGCGTGAGACTATATAACCAACACCAGCAGGCTTAGAAACAAAATGCTTTTGTCTTGTCGCAACATAAAAGGACACGATATGTTAAGGTAATTTGCGAGGCTGAAAGAAATACACACACACATGCTTGTCGTGCTGGGTTTTCAACACCTTTTCCTTCAGGTGATACGCGCTGTGTAATTGGGTCAACACAACAGTTGACGAGCCGCTCTGATTCCGCGCGCACACGCCGCGTGAAGAAGATATTTGCATATTCATACGGCCAGGACGGGCCTTCGGAAGGGCGCCCCCTACCGCCTAGACGAGAAGAAACGTCAATTACTTCCTGATATAAATTCTTATTTAATTTAGACTATGGTGATGTTAATAAGGCATATAGGCCATTCGTCATATATTGGTCATTTTGTTTGTTTTTTTATATATTTTAAACATCATGTTTGTACACTCTTTTTATGCAAGTGGAATTTAAGAATTATGCACCACCCATCCAGTCCTGTAGAGGTCGCTGTTTTAATGACTTTCACTGCCCTTCCTCTGAAAGATCATCATTGGCGCATTATAACGTTGGAACCGTCACAAACATATTTCTATTGAACGGCTTCAGTGAGATTGACTACTTTGATCACTTCTGTACTGGATTCTACCCTGTTTTTGGAAACATACTTTATAACATGCTGCTTTCTGAGTTTCTAAGTCTGTGCTTTAAGAGAATATTTTAATTATTCTGTGCATTATATTTTGAATATACAGAAAAAGCAACGTCATCATATATTGTGGTTGTTTGTGCAATCTCAAGAGGGAAAGGATTTGGGGGTTTTAGCTTAAGGAACGAGGTGTGTGTATGTGTGTGTGTGTGTGTGTGTGTGAGAGAGAGAGAGAGAGAGAGAGAGAGAGAGTGTTGAGGGGGAGGGGATGCGGTTCATTTCTGCATGCTAATGTCTCTTTTGATCTCTCTCCACTTTCAGAAACAGCACTGCTGTGATCTCATGCTGAATTGATTGTGGTGTCCCTCTCAGTTCCTTGTTCAGTTAGAATGTTGAGAAGAGCTGTGCATAAATGCACATACCCACTCTCACACACAGGGATGTTGAGATGATCTGTGTATAAATGCACATACCCACTCTCACACACAGGGATGTTGAGATGATCTGTGTATAAATGCACATACCCACTCTCACACACAGGGATGTTGAGATGATCTGTGTATAAATGCACATACCCACTCTCACACACAGGGATGTTGAGATGATCTGTGTATAAATGCACATACCCACTCTCACACACAGGGATGTTGAGATGATCTGTGTATAAATACACATACCCACTCACACACAGGGATGTCCACTGCAAAGTAGAACAAATTCATTATTTGCTAGATACACTAGAAGCACTAGAAAATTGCTTTTGCACTGGATGCAATTTCTGAACCTATATACAGTACAAAGCAATAATATGCTACAATTTCAAAACTATTCATATCACATGCCAACAAATTATTAAAAATTAATATATGTTTACAGTCTATATGTTTTAATGAATATACATTAGCAGTTTATACATTTATGAATTAATACACAAGGGCAGTCTATACATTTGTGAAGGCCTCTCCTAGTCATATTTAAACAAATTTCTTTCCATCTTTTAGTGCCAATACTGAATTTTACAACAAAGGTAACATTGTGGACTCTTCTGTCCGAATACTATTCCTCTTTTTCTCCTCTTTTTCTGCCCGCTATCTGTACGTCTGTACACAGTTATCTGTACACTCTTCCTCTTCCTCTGCAGGCTGTGTGTGCTGGGCTGCTGGCGGTCTCTTCCACCACCCCCCTGGTGCTCACACATGTTAGGGGCTGGAGGTGTTAAGTCTCTGGGAGTCCTGGCTGGAGCGGCCCTGATATGTCATCCTCCCATCTGCTGGCCACACTTTGCTCTCACACCTCCCATTTGTCACTTTAGCCCTGTGCTAAAACTAATCCGGCTTTTCAGGTCAGCCCAAATGGGCCCAAAATGATGTGGCACGTCGTCCAGACTGCAGCCCTCCTCGTGCCACCCATTAGGTGACACATATACATCTGCTTAAAGGAGCTGCTGGTGGCGTCATGAGTAAAACGTTTCCGGAAGGTTCTGTGGGAGGGAGGGGGGAGGCTGAGGGGGTTTAAGGCGGCCAGCATGCCTACACATTCTGAAGAAGCGATGGCCTTTAAGCTAAAAAAAAAAGTGCATTAAAAATGAACATAATATTTTGCATTAAGTGTACTGAGCACTGCGGGAAGCAAATGCACTTTGAATGCGTCTCACTTTAGATGGGTTAAGATAAAGCTTTGAATCACATAGGGCTTGAGAGAAATCTGTTATTTTAAAATGTTTAAAGGGAATTCCATTTCTTTCAGTTTTGGCTCCTTTATAAATATCTGCCAATTTGCTGGCTGGATCGAAAGGCATATTTTACATGTCATGTACATTAAGTTTTGGAAAGGGAGTGGTTTTCATTTTAAACATTAGCTAAAAATGTTCAAAACTACACCTAAAGGAATTAACAATATTTGAAGTACTGCAGATAAAATGTCAGAAAGGTCGAATTCTCATTGACGTTTACCCTGGATGGTTGAAAGTGTTGGTTTGTGTTATACTTTGATACTATATTTGACCGTGAAATCCAAATAAATCATGAAGTGAAATAACCCAGCTATAGGGAACAGGTTAGTTTGCGTACACTGTTTAGCTTATATTTATAGATGTGCAAAGGTTACTGCCCACCCTAAAGTGGGGCCTTTTCCCAACAGAAGAGATTATGCTTGCACCAAATTAACTTCCAACACATTTAAAAACACATTTTTAAAAAGCACATAACTCCCAGCACATTTTAAACGCATATTTAAAGCCTCTTTTTAAAGCCTCTTTTTCGCAAAAATGTTTTGTCAAGATCCACTTTTCACACTTCACAAACTGTACGTCAAGCTTCCACTTTCCAGGGTACTTTTCACGCGCTCCATTCCTTTGAATAACACATTTGAAGGCGCTCACACCCACGTCTCATCCTGACCGGCGCTAATGCTCTTACAGTCACCTCGCCAGGCAATAATCGCAACTGTGATCTGGGCCTCAGCGCCCTGCCGATGTGTCAAACCAGAGGCGAGTTGAGGTCACGTGAACGTCCACGGGACGCTGGGCCCCGTCTGTTTCTCAAAGAGACACAGAAAATCAAACAACTGAAATATATTTATATTTTTTTCCACACTGTGAGTGCATGGCTGTTGGTATAACTGGAAAGGTTTCAGTCGGCCAGTGCAGGAAGTGACAGATAAAGCTTTTAGCCTAGGCTACTTATCAACAGGATTATCCCCAAAGCCAAATGAGGAGCTTAGGGGGCACTCCCATTGCCTTAATTATTTGTCATTAAGGATCAACAACACCAGCTGGGCTGAAATGGCTTTAGTAAGAAATTAAGGGTTTTTTTTAATACTGTGTCTTTTTCATCAGACGTGGAGTAGAGAATATAGATGGCCTGTTCTTATCCCTATATGATTGTTGGATAAGGCGTATCAAAACCAGGAAAGCGGATATTGCACCGTAAATTGTCTTAGAAAATCACTGACTTGGGGAAAAAGGATGACCCACATTCAATGTTAGGATCAATTTAAATGTAATACAATAACTAAGGTTTGCCTCAGGACCAACATAACATCTCCCTCTCTCTCTCTCAGGAAAAAAGCAAACAAACTTATTGCATCGTGCGTGGCTGAGCATTTCAGTGTTTAAGAATGACACCCCATTTTACCTCGAGCCGACAAAAGAAGAAGAGAAGTTTTATGCTCCGTTTGGACACCATATGCTGAGCGAGTAACAGGTTGCAGGCAGCGCCGCCGAAGCAGTTCACTGGTCACCGAACAATACAGAACCAAGAGCTCATTACAGCATCCAGTTGGGACGAGGCGAGCTGAGACAATAGTGGGTTCAACTCTTTACAAGTTAAGGAATGTTAAAAGTGTATGGTCCACTTAACCTGGACCTTAGCAGAACAATGCATGAGTTGTTATTAAAGACTAAAGATGAATGAGGTCTTTTGCAGTGACGACAACTACTAATTACTGAACCCTTTGCATTTAGGAAGTTCTAGTAGCTTGGCAATTTGATACAGCTGTTTCTGTTAGCCTTACTGAAACACTGAAGCCAACACAAGCGGAAATGTAATATGAATTCTATACATATCATTCAATGATTATGTTTGCTTACTACAGTAAGCAAATTCACACTTGTATTAACTAAGGTTGACTTGTTTAGTCTAAAACCTTGTGCAAATATTTCTCTCGTTCGTTATAATAGCTACTTTTTAATTAGCCTAGACCAATTTTGATTTCAAACTCGCTTCGTCTCATGCTGTCTTCATCCAGGCTTACACCTTTAACTGGATCACATAATTTCGTATGACCTCGTTATAAGTATTACTGAAAATAGTTTCCCCAAGGTGATATTAATGGACAAGTGTTATGCTTCATGATAAAACATTGTGAGTTTAAAGAGGTTGTTAAATGTATTACTATGTCGTGATCATCTCATAATGTTACACTTTTGATTTAATCACTTCCGAGTTACTTTTTAAATCACTTTGATTCGGTGTGTTCTTATAGACTGATCATTAAGTTGCTACGAAAATAAAAATGTTTGATGAAATACTTTGTAACTAATAAAATAATGGAATCTGAGGCTGCGTTTGGATATTGCTGCATTTGATGTAAAGTTTAAGCACTGCTCAATAAATAAATAAAGCAATGTCATTGATGTTGAGGTCGAGAAACAGGGACACTGTGTATTTTCTTTTATCATTACTTATTGTTTATTAGGCCTACTTAAAAGAGGGCTCTAATTACTTAGCAAGTTATATTTTGAGGTAACCTATAAAATGTATGTTGAATGAACCAATCAATTATGCTGAGCATGGAACATTAAAAGTAGAATGTCTGTCCCATCTCGGTGCAGCCTGCCTGTGAAATCTGATTGTGGATTGAGGTTCAGTGCTCTATGTGTGAGGAGCAACAGGGCGCAACATTTTAACACCTTGCGCTTTGCGCGCGTGACAGATTGTAGACTGACACCTGCCACGTGACTCGCGGAGTGCCAAAATGTCGCTGTGGAATCACATTCTTTCATTTGTCACCCATCCGTTTGTCGGCCCAATCTAAATTGTGTCAGTGTAAAGCGCACCACAAAGGCGGATTACACACGTTATAGGGCACAAAAAAGTTTTTTTGTTGGGCTACTTCTTCATTAAATGCATACACGTTTATTTTTGTTACGTGTAGGCCTATGTATTGTTTAAAAGTCACCAACATGCGTCTTGAAATAATGACAATGTGGTCCATGTCTATGTAATATTTAAACACGATTTAAGATCATGACAGTGTAGAGATATCCTACTAAACGTTTGGGGTTTTCAAGTCTGTTAGGCCTACTGAAGGTGGGCTAAATCAGTGCATAAAAAGTGAATGTAGCATACTGTTGGTCAGATCTCGCTCCACAAACAGAGAATTATTACACTTAAATCGTAAAAGTGGCTTTGCATTCGATAAGGGCCAATGCCATATTTACAATATACCAAGTGAGACATGAGGCCTACAAAAACGAATAACAAACGTAACGTCCATTTTGGTTCAGCATAAGGTCCCAATCTGTAAAAATATAAATGCACTTTTGTTCACTCCGAAAAAAGTTTGGACGCACTGTGGTGGTCCCTTTTGGAGGATCAGAGCATGGCCATTGGTCAGCGGAGCTCCTCATTTGCATAGACGTCTGGCTTAAATCCCGCACTGACGGACACCGTCTGTAGGACATTTCAGACGAGCATTTGAGGAAAGGATACTGCACGTGCATGAACTGAATCCATTTTAGATGGTGTGTCATAAAGTTTTAGAAATCTACTGATTACAAGTTCAGACGGACATGGATCTTAGAAAAACTCTAGTAAGTTTGACCTTAGTTGTGATCTTTGCTACAACGGTTGCAATAGGGACAACAACAAAATATTACACATATGAGGAGGACGCACCAGGAACGTTTATTGGAAATCTTTCAATGGACTTGAAAATCGACCCGTCCGAAGACCCGAACACAAGTTTTCGCTTCATGCAAGAAGGGAATTCATCACTGATTCGGATGCGGAAAAGCGACGGGCTCCTGACGGTGGCACAGCGCATTGACCGGGAGAGGCTGTGTCAGCGGTCCACGCAGTGCCTCATCACGTCTGACGTGGTGGTTTTTACCAAGGAAAAGTTTCACCTCATCCACGTTGAGATTCACGTGAGAGACATAAATGACCATTCCCCAGTGTTTCCTCACGACGAAATACAACTTGAGGTTTTAGAGAGCGTGGCTGTGGGCACACGTTTTCCTTTAGACGTGGCCAGCGACTTGGATGTCGGAAACAACTACATCCAAAATTATCAGATGTTTCAAAATAGCAATTTTGATATAGAGGTGCGGACCGGCGAAGATGACATGAAGTTTGTTCAACTTGTGCTAGTGAAAGAGCTAGACAGAGAGACTGAGGATTCATACACATTTCTGGTTACTGCAAGTGATGGTGGGAGTCCTCCCAAGTCTGGATCAGTGACAGTGCATGTTAAAGTTCTGGACTCTAACGATAACAGCCCTCAGTTTGAACACGACATCCTTAAAGTCGAACTCAACGAAGACGCACCTGTTGGGTTTTTCTTGCTCAGAGTCCAAGCGCTCGACCCCGATGAGGGCCAGAATGGTGACGTGCGATATGATTTTGCTGAGGGCGTCCTCGATGACGTCAAAAGCCATTTTGACATTGATCCTTTAAGCGGAGCAGTGACCGTGAAATCTATGGTAGACTTTGAGGCGAGAAAATCATACGAGCTGAACATACGGGCGTATGATTTGGGCGAGAATTCCGTTCCTTCGACGTGCGCGGTCGTCGTTGAAATAGTGGACGTGAACGACAACGCCCCAGAGATCACGATCAAGCCCATGACGTTGATGGATGAAGGCATGGCCTACATCACAGAATCGGCGGCCGTGGAGAGTTTCGTCGCTCTCATCAGTGTCACGGACAGAGACTCGGGCGCTAACGGATACGTACGCGTAAGTTTGCACGGCCACGACCACTTTAAACTTCAGCAGGCGTATGGCGACAATTTTATGATTGTCACCACATCAGCTTTGGATAGAGAAAAGATTCCCGAATATAACCTAACCGTAATAGCCGAAGACCTCGGTTCTCCACCGTTCAAGACGTTTACCCAGTACACGATTAGAATTGGTGATGAGAACGACAACCCTCCATTGTTCAGCAAACACGTCTATGAAATATCAGTGATGGAAAACAAAGCCCCGGGATCCTACATAGCGTCTGTAGTAGCTCGAGATCCGGACGAGGCGGAAAACGGCAAAGTGACGTATAAACTTCTGGACAACGAGGTGGAGGGAGTCCTCGTGAGTTCATTTCTTTCAGTGGACTCAGCTTCTGGCACCCTTTACACAACCAGCTCTCTCGACTATGAATATGTAAAGCTGATTGAAGTCACCATTAGTGCCAGTGACGGGGGCTCCCCTTCATTGTCAAGCACTGCCCTGGTCAAGGTCAGGATCGAGGACGAGAATGACAATGCGCCTTTCATCACTAATCCTGCTCTCATCAGCGGCTCCGCAGATGTGCTCCTCCCGTACAATGCTCCAGCTGGGTACGTTGCCCTGAGGGTCGAGGCCCGCGACATGGACGACGGGGTGAATGCCGAGCTCTCCTACACCATCCTGGAAGACAAAGAGATGCTGTTTTCCATTAACAAACACTCTGGTGATGTAGTGCTAAAGCACAGCCTGACATTCACGTACGGTGACACGCTGGACATCAAAGTCAGAGTTAGCGACCGAGGTCGGTCCCCTCTCTCGTGCACCGCCGCAGTGCGCTTCGTCGTTTCAGACGTGGAACCCGTGGAGAACCAAGTAATGGTGGTTCTCGAATCGAGTTATGAAAATAATGGCCATGACGTAGACGTTTCCGTCGTCGTCATTGCACTTCTGGGCGCCGTGTGCGTAATGTTGCTGGTTGCAATAGTAGCGGTGGCCCTCTCGCGCAGGACCAGCCGCAGAGATGCGTCCGTCAGCAAGTTGGAGCGTGGCTCTGCGGAACACTTCAAAAAGACTCCGCTAACAGCCCACAGCTTCGACTCATCAGACTCAAACAGCTTCTCTGGGGCCAGCGCCACTGTTACAGAGCAAATTTCATCTACAAGGGACAACTCGTCTTATTCTTATGAAGAGGAACGAAGCAAGGACTCTGACAATAAGGTAAACTGCACATACTGAATATAATCTCTGACCAAAGTGAATGTATTCTGATAATTTGGGGAATGGCGTGAGAGCTTACTGTTGGTTGTTTTGTTTCTAGGCGTTTGAACCTCTCTTCAATAAAACTAATGTTGATCCTCTTGCCATTTGGCAAGGAGACAGATATGTACTTCAAACAAGGTATGTTTGGCTCAGTATTTTCACGGTGTTTGATGAGTCTGTTTTGTGTTAAATAGCAAATGCAAGTCTTTGAATGCATGTAAACACATTGCCTGCATGACCCAATGTACGCTCTTAATAAGGTTTCCTCTGCATGCAAATGATGGTGTTTGTGTTCCCCCCTTGGCATGGCTGTACTTGGATGTCTCTGTGCTTGTCTGACTCTGCTGTTCTGTTCAACAGTGGCTTCAGGACCACTGATCAAACGAGTGTGAAAGACAGTGGGAAAGGAGACAGTGACTTCAATGACAGTGACTCTGACAATGGTGGAGAAGCAGGCCGAAAAATGACCACCCTCAACCACCAGCTCGCTGGAAGTAGGTTTTCTGGGATATTTGACATTTCTAAACTTCAGATTTTTAGTGACAGTGTTTCAGTCCTGAAAGAGTAAAGTTATGACAAATATACAGGTATTTATTTTAATGTATTTTTTATGATAAAAATGCAATATTGGTTCTTAATGCATTATTACTTCTATCCCAATTGCAAAAAGAAAGCAAATGGGCTTGAAATATGAGACTGGTTCAGTATTCATTTGAAAAGATGCTAAATATTTTGAATTTGCATTAGCCTAACAAAGTAATTTTGTTGATCAACTTTGCTGAGATCTAATTTTTCAATGTAATTCCAGGTTCATTCCGCACTGGACCAATGAATGGAGTAAGGGCCACTACAGGGATTCCAACACACGCTACCAGCATTCATGTGGGTAAAAGTGGACACAATTTAGCCTATCGGATGCCGATCTGTGGCCTCCGCCAGGGTTCTCCTGCTCAAGGGCCTTTTTGTAGGGACTATGGTTATGCAACAGTTCTACCGCAAGCTTCTGAACAGACCCAGGTATCCAGATGTCACAGGGTGGATATGATGCCTTCACAGCCCTATTACATACAGCCGACACGGGCTCATGTGGACAGACAAGGCCCGGCTACCAGGCAGCCAAACCCAGACACAACCACCGCGCTTGTGGCATCATTTTGAACACAAACGGTGATTATATTTGAGTGTGGTTCAGTGTTCAAAAGTGAATTTTACTTTTAATCAATCATTTCAAGCCTACGAGATCAACCAGGGATTAAGGCCAGACAATTTTAATTCTGGCTTGAATGTTATGCTTGACTTTTTTATCAACTGTTTGTTTCTGAGAGCATTTTTATTGTTTGTTTTATTGTCTGAATTCTGCTGTCATTTTCTTCATATCATAGGATAGTTATTTGTAAAAGATTTGCCATGTATCTTCACTCTATTGGCTCGGCATGTTGTAAAGATTTGATGTCTTTATTTATATTGAAAATAACTGATTCTGTAAATATATGTAAATAAAGATTTTTATATTTATTGCATATCATGAATGTTTGAGTTTCATTTTGAACTAATGAAACAAATATTTCTGTTGTCAGGTGGAGATTTGTGCAGTATGCATTTAGGCAGCCTGTTAAGTAGTTGTATTTTTGCTTGCAATTTACTTTAAGAACAAAGTAAATATATAAAAGAGTCGTTAATTATCCACTATGCCTACAGTCTGGTCTCTTTTCAAGAATGCGCGTCTTGAGCTGCAGCGTCACCCAACGTCAGCATGGAACCGCTGAAAGTGCCATCGTTGTTCCTACAATACCCACAATCCATTTCGAACGCAGCTTCTGGTGTACGGAAGACGCTGCTGTATACAAGATTGTACTGGTAATGCCAGCTTTTGGATAGGAAGTCTTTTGTTTGCTTCTGATTTTACTAAGATACGTTCTTGTTAGAAGAAAGCTAATCCGTTTTTTTATACAAACATGGTTCACGAAGAGTTATTTGCGCGTCTTAATGAAGTCGGATACAAAAACTGGCTAAAAGCAGGTTATTGTCTTCTGAAAGTTAAGGACGGTTTGTGTGGATTTGTGGACGATCAAATGCGTGATTTTCACAACATTGTAATCAATAGTAACACCGTCTTACTAAGAGGGAAAACGTGCAAAAACAATTGTAGACCAAAGAATAACCAGGTAACTTCCCTATGAAGAATTCCTGTATTGGGGAGCGCCTCTGTGCTCTAGGCGTTAACTATATCAGTGTATGTTTGTAGATAGGAATACACGCGCAAAGACCAACCACTGACACGTTGACCTGTCCTGCAGTTTCAGTCGGTTTGTCCCCTCTGTAGTGAGTGGAAGAGGGAAATTCTGAAGCACCACACGAAGCCATCTGGTGTTATTAACTGGGGAAACTGCAGACCGTGGCTGTGGCCCATCGAACACTGGGAACTTGCAAAGGTAGGTTACGCTCAGGACCCATTTAGTATTAGAGACGTCTGCCTTACACAAACACGCAAAGGATAGTATTGCAGAGTGCAGTCCATCACCAGCCGGGTTCTGGCCACAGGACCCCTGCTGACAGGATGTTGTTTGGGTGGTGGACTATTGTTAACACAAGAGTGACCGTGACATGGGAATAAAATTGGTATTAGAGTTTTTAAAACATTGTAGTCACTGTTAGTTTGCATGAAGTCTTCAATGCAAAAATATCCAGCAAACAACTATTTTGTGGTAAAAAGTACCTCCGATGAAACAAATTGTGTGTGGAAAACAATGGAACATATAAAGCGTTACAATAAAATAAGAATAAGAACAAATGGAACATTAACAATAATTAGGACACAGAAATAGCAATAATAATAATGATTGTAAAAATCTGTAATACATATTAACTACATTTCCTTGACATAATTTGTTGCTGTCTTTAAGCAAATATTGGAGTCACTGATTTTGTTAAATTGTTGTAACTGAGAAAACAGACAGACAAATATGGAAGACTGCCCTTTTATGCCTGTATCAGCAAAACTTTACCCTTCAAAATTTCACCCAGCACTGGCACAGGAAGGGCATATTTTAAGAGCCTGCCTAAGGCCTCCCCACCCCAAACACCAGTTTAATGAAAATAGGCCACTTGGTCAGGACTGGCAGAGCTGAGCAGGGACCGCGTCCCCTGCCCTGTGCGTGATTGTGTGGCTTTGCTTATCTGCTCGAGCCTCTTCGAAGTGGTGGAGTCTTCGTGGTTGAACGTGTTTAAAAGGGGTAATTAATGTTCAAATAAAATCAAATCAAAGTTTATTTGTATAGCGCTTTTCACAACACATGTTGTCACAAAGCGCTTTACAGGATTTAAAAGGTTAACAATACTATGGGTCCAGAACCCTAATGAGCAAGCCAAAGGCGACAGTGGCGAGGAAAAACTCCCTATGATGGTGGGGAATAGGAAGAAACCTTGGGAGAACCAAGACTCAAAAGGGAACCCATCCTCCATTGGGCGGCCCGTTAACACACAAATTACACAAAATACAGACAAATACACAAGTCACACACAAATCACACAATCAGACTAAGTAAAGGTAGAAATGAAAGTTCTGGGTTTTGATATTGTCACTGTAAATGTCTGTTGATGAACGCCAGGCTTTCATTCCGTGTCGGAGCAGCGATGCTGGTATTGTAGGCTCCGACTGCAATGTTACTCTCCAGGTGAACCTCTGAGAAAAGATACGAGATGTAGTAACTATGTAACAGATTAATCAAAGGCCAAACTAAACAGATGAGTCTTTAATCGAGTTTTAAACAATGAGACTGTGTCTGAGTCCCGAATAGAGGCAGCAAGATTATTCCACAATTGTGGAGCTTTAAAAGAAAAGGCTCTTCCACCTGCTGTGATCTTTTTGATCCTAGGAACAGTTAATAACCCTGCGTCCTGCGAGCGAAGTGAACGCGCTGGGTTATATTGTTCAATAAGTTCACTAAGATAGTCTGGAGCTAAGCCATGCAGCGTTTTATATGTTAATAAAAGTATTTTATAGTCAATACGGAATCTAATTGGCAGCCAGTGTAATGACGATAGTACGGGACTAATGTGATCAAACTTTTTAGTTTTTGTTAAAACTCATTGTTTTGTTGTAATGTTGTGTAGGCTTTCATGCCCCGTGGGCAGGGGGGCGTCACCAGGGCAGAGAACTGCGATGCCGCTGCCATCCTCAACCTCCTCCACCTGTGTGACCACTTCAGCTCCATCAACCACTTGCTCGTTACTCAGGTGAGCATCTGCTAAAATGGGGCATTGGCTCCAATGGACCTTCATAAAATAAATTGGCAGTTGAACAAAAAACGGGGCGCTAACCGCATTCCCAAGTCATGTTGGTCATGCACCCAAGAGCGAGTGAGTTAGTTTTTCGCGGATAACCAGGCCAGATCAAAGCTAGTTCGCTGGGCTCGGGCGCCTCGCGAGCGTGTTTCGTTTACGCCGTCGCTGCAGACGTCTCGTCCATCTGTGTCCCGCAGGTGATCCACTGCAGGAACGAGCTGATGCACTCGTGCGAGATGCGGGTCTCCGATCAATGGATGGCGCACTTTCAGAAGAGTCTGGACCAGTTGTTGATGCAGTTACGCCATGTGCCCGAAGTGGCTGCAGCAGCCCGGCAGATCCAGGAGGTATTAAAAAAAAACACCATTAAGGGAAATGGAGGATTTTATTTATGACCTATGGTGACTCCAAGGTTTTACGTACCGTGTCATTAATCCCAAATTACAACACAGTAATCCATAACCAGTGTTTTCAAACTTTTAATATAAATGCTAATGGTAATGAGATAACATTTATCTAATGTTCCATGAGACACGCAAAGTGACAAATCTGCTCTGTGGTGTGAACTGCAAATTTTAATCATGCTTATCAGATGCTGTCGGTGGATCTGTCTGTGCACGTCCCTGGGGTTGACGGTGTAGATGGAGCCACAGGAATTGAGATTGAATCCATCAGCCTGTGGGAGACCGAGCTACTCAGGGAAAGTCTGAGAGACCTGCTAAACACAGATGAACATGACGGGGCTCCGGTGTATGCGGTAAGATTCACGCAGACTATTGCTGAACAGTACCAACTATTCAGCAGTAAATGAAATGACCATATGGTGTGTGTTGACCATACCGAAGCATATTGCCATTATGAAAGAGACATTAGGAGAAGTCTATTAATTTACACAGGGACTCAGATGTGACTTTGCATATAAAATGTGCTGAGGCTTAAATAGATTGCTTGTGTTTGGGTAACCCCCCCATTAACTACCATAGTATTCTGAAACAGCGAACAGTAGAACAGCAAACAGATATATTTTGAAAATATTTTTTTGAAATATTTTGTCTCATAATGCAATGGGGGAAATAAGTAAAAATCAGTGAAATATTCTTTGTTTCCAGGATCTGCAGAGAGTGCAGATGCTACACAGATTCCTGAGTGGCCATCAGGACCTGGAAGAGCAGTTTAGGTCTGAGCTTCTCAGCATTCAGGGCTTAGAGGAACATCTGCAGAGCTTAAACAGCGACCACGAGAAGCAGTGACAGGACTGCAAACCCGTTCCCTATTGTTCACGAATGTGGAAAATGTTTTGTTTACATTTTTAACTTTTAGAAGTAAATATTGTGCATGGTTCAGCAACAAACTTGTTTTATGGGTGGTGTTGTATTAATTGGTTGATGGTAGATGCTCCTCTCATTTGCCAATATTTGAACCTGCTCAGAACACGGTCCAGTGGGTTTACAGCAGACAAAACCTCTTCCATTGTGTTTCTCCTTCCCAAGGGCAGATCGGCCCAAACACAATGATGAGTCAGAATACAGTTTGGACCGTGGCAGTAGTATGGCTTACAAGGTAGTTTTCACTATCTCGCCAGCTGGATGGACAATAAACTGACTGGGCAAGACAATATAACTACAATTTGTCTCCTCTGTCTCACATTTATTGTTGGAGAGTGATAAATATGAACTATATTATTATGTTATTTTATTATATATAATTTTCAACCTGCAAAAACACATTTATTGACCTAAGAATATGTTTCTTCCTGCCTCTGGGACTTCTACACGTGTTCATGTGGGCAAAGTGTTTCAGAACACTGGAGACACAGAACCGTGCACCATGTGAAGGTCCAGCACATTCCTGTAAGGTTGCACAAGTAGACAAGACCCTTGAGATTTTGGAGGCGTTAGCAGCGGGGATGCTTTCAATATAGCCTCTCCTATGATCTGGGTTGACTACCTGAAAAAGTCTGAAATCTGAAATTTAAAGAATTTAAAATTCTTCCTTTAAAAATCATCTTTGTGCAAAACGTCTCCAATGTAAACCTGAAATATTAATAGCCGAGACCACGGGAAGATGGAAAACGGGGAACATTCAGGTTGCTTGCCAGACTGCTGAAGCGTTATCTCATGTCAGCCTCAGGAGCGCCGTCACGCCATTTTATTGGCCGCTTTGCTTTTTCGGTTTCATCTTTTGAAGCATGTGAGTGCAGGCACCGTGCACGGGAGCAGAGCAGGACCAGTCGAGTTCTCCACCTCCTGCTCCCAAGCGTGTCCCTCCAGGCCGTGTTCAGCACACCCCGTGTCTTCAGGGGAGGCTCATAATCCCTGCGTGTGGACGCGGCCGACCACCAGCTGTTAACGAGGCTAAGACGCCCAACCTGTTTATCTCCCTGTTTGCTATGAAACTTCTGTTTATATATTTATATATCAATTATGTTTTGTGCAAAATGACATAGGACGAGTAAGTTAGTAGTAGGAGTAATATGTGGTCTTTAAATGATCTTCAAGAGCAAGTGTTTTAAAATAAAAATGCTGAAAAATTAAATACTCTCAGTTTGAGGAAGTTGATACAAGTCCCAATAAACAGGTTATTAATAAATATCATCTGATGAGCTCTGAAAAGTTTTTTTAAGTGAAATTGTCAGGTCCTGTAATTAATTTGCTTGTAGTTGTCACGGTACTGCGGCCCCTACCGGTCGCCTCCGTCCACAGCGGTTGTTGTTGTGTTTGTATTGTTGTGTTGTGTGCGTCCCTCAGGGGGGCGGAGCCCGTGATCCGTCTCACCTGAGGGTCGTTTGTTTGTCTATATATGTCTTGTCTTTGTACCAGTTGACCACTGGTCATTATATCCTTATTTCGGATCATGTCACGGGTTTTTGGTTTGCGCACTTTCTATATTAAACCATCCTTTTTCCCAGAGACTTGGCGTGATCGCTTTCGTTTTATTTCGCTCACCCTGCCCGTCACAGTAGTGCAGCCAGAGTCTGAAGTATTTTTTACATGCAGATCTGACCATAATAGCCCACTGAATAATTTCTGAATAAACTCTCAATAAACTCTCACATTTGAACTTAGCTGTGCTGTAAGTAGTGGCAAAAAACAAGTAAATGAACAGTGATTTATAAACCAAAGCATCCTCTTATTGGTAAGCTGAGCTGTTATGAATCACTGAAATGAGTCAGAATGTCAGTAACTAATACATTACCAATAGCATTATGTCCAGCCTGCAGGGCCTATGTGATAGCATGCTGTTCAGAATGGAAATAATGCATTCTGCTTCTCCATCTCTTCCTGCATTGATCTACATGTGAAGATATTGCATTCACACTGTGGGGTCATTATATAAAGACCAATTACTGCCATGATGTGGTGTGGTGCTGCAATAACTAAATGTAAGAATACAGTAATTTAACAATTGCTATAATCCATCAATCAATCGCTTCACATCTGCTTATCCAGGTCTGGGTCGCGGGGGCAGTAGCCTAAGCAAAGAGGCCCAGGTTTCACTCTCCCCAGCCACCTCTTCCAGCTCTTCTGGGGGGATTCCGGGCCGTTCCCAGAACTGTCGATAAATATAAACTCTCTATAGCGTGTCCTGGGTCTTCCCCGGGGTCTTCTCCCAGTTGGACATGCCTGGAACACCCCACCAGGGAGGCGCCCAGGGGGCAACTACCTCAACTAGCTCCTATAAATGACATGGAGAGAAGACTTATTTCAGCCACTTATATTGGGGATCTCATTCTTTCAGTCACTACCCAAAGCTCATGAGCATAGGTGAGAGCAGGGTCGGAGTGGGCCCCTTTTTCAGCCTGGGAGTTTCATGCCCAAATCCGGACCAAAATTATTTTTCCCTCCCAATCGGCCCAAACTAGAGTTTGACATGACCCGGACCATCGGGAATCCTCCCGAATCTCCCGATTAGCCACTCCGGCTCTGGGTGAGAGTCAGAACGTTGACTGACCAGTAAATCGAGAGCTTTGGCTCAGCTCTCTCTTCACCACAACAGTCCGGTACAGCGTCCGCAACACTGCACCGATCCACCTGTCAACCTTCCGTTCCATCCTTCCCTCAATCGTGAACAAGAACCCGAGATACTTGAACTCACCCCTGACCTGGAGAAGGCACTCCACTCTTGTCTGAGTGCTGATTCTCATCCCATGCAAACTGATCCAGCTATCCAGCTATAATCAATTATATATATATATATATATATATATATATATATATATATATATATATATATATATATATATATATATATATATATATATATATATATAATTGATTGTAGCTGGATAGCTGGATCAGTTTGCATTTTACAGATCCTCTAATCTCATCAAAAAATGCTCATATAGCTTCTATGGAAAGGAGAGAGAGAGCGAGAGGCGAGTGGAAGTTGGGAATATTAATTCTCCATTATTGAATGAGTGAACTTTTTATAGCTTCATTTAATTATGGTCAGTTAGACAGTGATACTTTGAGAGTTTTTTATATCAAAGAAAGAGAAGAACAGAATATTATATTATGAATACATTAACCTGGATAGCCTACTGTTTGTATTTTTTAAAAAGTTCTGATGACTGATGCTTATTTGTCCTACTTTGGGTAAGCTACTATCCGAGAAAGAAAAGTTATAATGATTACATTAACCTATTTTTGCTTAAGGTTACTCCAACCGTCTTCTGCAGTTATAGCTAAAAGAATAAAAGTTTATTTTCTATCTTTAGATAGATAGATAGATAGATAGATAGATAGATAGATAGATAGATAGATAGATAGATATTCAGTCAGTCAGTCAGTCAGTCTGTCTGTCTGTCGTTATTGTCCACAGGGGAAATTTATTTTCACCATTAGTACAAAGCCTTATCAACATACATACATAGGTATACTTAACACATACCCTCCCTTAGGCACTCTTTTGTGTAATCGTCGGACAATCTGGCAACCTGCGTCTCAGACGAGAACAGAAATACATTTATTCCGTTTCTGATCACATGGGGCGCAGGGTTGACGGAGCCGGAATGACTAGCAGGGATTGACTAGCAGAGCCAGACCGAGGCGGGACGGGACACAATACACTAGGGTACCACAATTATGAAATATAGCAAACTTATGTGACATTTAACTCATTAACCAGGAGGATGGAGGCATCCAAACGCTTCACCGACGAAGACTACAAAAACTGGCTGAAAACAGCGGAGGGTCTGTACCTATTGAGGAGGTACATTAGGGACTTCGTCGAAAACGAAACCGAAACTTATCATAAGTCTCTTCGGGATCATTTAAAAGGAGTTATTTGTGTAAACAAATGCAAATCTCCAGGACCAGGAAAAAAGGTAAACTGCGAGATAAAATGAGCATTTAAAAGTGGACAATGTTTATCCAGATTTGTACTAGGTTTCTAGGTAGATATATAGATGCTAGCATAATATTAGCCTAAATACAGACGGAAACTTCAGGTCTCTTATAACGTGATTCGTGATAAACGTATTTGTTCACAGTTTGTGGACTCAGCACTTTGTCAAGGGTGTCAGCAGTGGAAATGCAAGATATTAGCAAATCATCTTAGCAAGTCTTCAGTACACTTTGAGAACTGTCAGCCATACCTGTGGCCATTGGAGAAATGGGAAGTGGCTAAGGTGAGTTCTGGGTAACCTGGCATCCATAATACTCATTTAATAATCTTTGATGTCGTTGACAGTGTTGTGTTGGTCTAAGTGCTTTGAACTGATGTAGCTATGTTTTATGTGATGTTAGGCATATATGCCACGTACACCAAGGGATCATAACAGTTTTCAACAGTTCGACATTTCTGCTATTCTGAACTTCATGGATCACTGCAAACATTTTAGGGCTTTAATTAAAACTCCGCTTTTCAGCAAGGTAAAAATCCACTTTATTCACATGTCTTTGTTAAGACTTTCTAGTGTAGCCTACTTGTACATGTGTTCATACTGAAATCAAACGTACTGCAGATATTGTCTACAAATCTTACCAGTATATATTCTGCAGTGCATTGTTTTTGCTCTTCTTCGGCAGTAAATAAAAGATGTGCAAATCTGAAGATGGAAAGTTCTACGTCAAATGAAATTATATGCACACATGTGGTTTATGTATTTTTTTCTTTTGGATAAAGGTAATTAATGTGAGGAACAAAGTGATGCATTCCCCTGAACTCAGGCTGAGCAAAAAGGATTCAAATGCATATATAGAAAATGTTTTGCAATTGGCAAAGACCCTTGAACCTCGTGCACCAGGCCTGAAGGCTATATCAGAGGAGCTAAAGCAGGTATCTGCCCATGAAGCACACACAGGCACAAAAAGTGTTTTTTCGAAGATCAGGAATCCGTGAAAGGTGTGACTTCATTATATACATCTTAACATGGCTCTGTAGGTGTTTGTTCTCTGTTAGCGTAATGTACTTATAATATATTATAATATTTCTAAGAGGAATGGTTTGGGTGGTTTGCTTTTTGGTGCATTTTAGTTTGAGGAAAACTTGGAGAAGTATTGCCGCCGAAGTTCTCACCATGCAGAGGACAGCAAGGAAGACCATTTGAAGCTGATGAATAGGGAGCACCAGGCTCTGAAAGAGAAGATTGAGTTTCTAGCACAGCACTATGAGGAACAACAAAATGCAGACCTTAAAGTAAGATATAGTGCCCAGATGATGGCAAGACAAATTGTGCATTTGATCTTAGTGAAGGCTGAAAACATGATTAGCAACACACCGTGATATCTGAAAATGTATAAATCCATTTGCATGTTGTCTTCAGAAAGAACTACAGGGTATGAGAAACTTTTTGGAGCAGAACAAGGACCTTCTGGAGAACCTGGGTCCTCATGTTAACCAGCTGGATGAGATCCAAGAGAAGGTGAACAAACACGATCAGCAGATTGATAACCTGGAGGACAGGGTTGACAAACTGGAAAAAGACACACTGGAAAAAGAGGGTGGGTGAAAGAAGGATTTATTACATTAAGAGTAGAGATACCAGTTTAAACAGTTTTTAATTTCCCTGTACAGCTAGTCTAGACTAGCTAGACTAGTTAACTTGTTATTATACCTTTAAAATCAATGTGATTATGATCCACAGACACTGTATTCATCGGCGAAACCTTGAAGTTCAAGAATCATCTGATAGAAGAAGCTAGGAAAAGGAAATGGTCAGATCCTGTTTTCACAGAGGTCTTTGAATCCACTGGTAACCACTGTATTCAATGTTTAGGTGTTCAAATATATAGCGTAGGTACAAAAGAAATTATGTTTCTTTTGTATTCATATGTATTCACATGTGTGTTAATTAAAGGTTCTATTGGCTCGTGTAGGTTATAGAGGTCGTGTGGAGGTCAATGGGCGCCTCTTTATTGGCTCTTGTGTGTGTAGTACCAAGAAGAGGGCTCACCAGGACGTGGCCAGACAGGCCCTGGAAAGCCTTGAACTCTGTGATAGTAATGAAGAGCTTTCACAGCCCGGATACAGAGACCAGCCATCTGCATATACAGCTGTTCCATCAGTGACTCCTGCTGCCTCGTCCTCAAGTAAAGTGCTTTTTCCTCTTCCTCTTCCTCTTCCTCTTCCCTTCTTCTTTCCTCTCTGTCCGCCTCATCACGCAGTCAAGCAAGCGAAACGTTGTTTTTTGGTGGCTTTTACCAACCGTGTTGCTTCTGAGCTGATTTCGAGTTTCTCGTTTCAGATGTCGTCTTTTATGCCACTGCAACCGTGGTCCTCACAAACCAAGAAGTCGTTTCTGATGGATGTGAACACGAGGAACATGCAGTTGAATCAGCTTATGAAAAACTAGCCGGTGTGTTTGGTGTAACGGCTCCAGAAGCAGGTGGGCATCAGCATATTTAGGCTGTTATACTGATAGAGATCTGATCATTGGGTTTTGTGAGTAATTTGATTTTGGTTTGGGTTTATTGTGGTTAAATTCGTTGCCTTTCTTGTCAAACAGGTAAAAGTTTTAGGGCAGCGGTCTTGACACATTTTGATACCTGCGATTACCCTCCACCATCAGAATATTTATATCAGCAAGGTGATAAGAGCTTCTGCAAACTCCTTCTGTGCGGGCCGTTTACCTTTCATGACAAAGGTATTTAGATTCAGTCTACGTTATGAATGAAATCTTACGTATTCATTTCATCAACTTTGCCTTTATGATTTATATATTCCTTAGATTAGAGTTTAATTCCTTAAATTAGAGTTTAACAGTGCAAGCCACATTAGAGTTGTAAGCTTTTAACTTAAGTTTCTCTTCATGTCTTTTCTCTAATTGATGCTCCTTGCTTGCTGGATGAAATCCGTTAGATGGCTCCATAAAGAAGAAACAGGCAGAACAGCAGGCAGCTATGGTTGCCCTGCAACGGCTGTCAGGGGTCCTTAACTGTAGATCTGAGGATGTTAAAGATGGAAACTACAAAGGGTTTCTGAAGGAACATCTAGAAGCCCATGGTCTACAACAACCTGAGTACAGTAATGAGAGAAAGGAAGTGGTCACTTCAGAAGTGGAGGGTCTTAGCACTAGCACAGGTAATTCACAGGAGTTTGTATATATTATAGAGGCTTGTGACATTCCTGACAAACTCATTGCAAAAAGCACTAAGTAAAACATCTGTATATTTAACTGTCAAATGTTAAATATACAAGGTTTTTTTATTCTTCTTTCTCCTCCTTAAAAACTGGTAATTGCACTGAACCTGCTCATTATACAGTAGCAGTGTTCTGAGTGCGGACGGTCATGAGGCTTGTCTTCCAGCAGAGGGCAGTGTTGCAGTGCTGCAGCCCTCAGCTCCCACACACCAGGCCGACGATGATGATGATGAAGCCCATCTGACAAAACCTCGGGACACGCACACCCCCCCCATACCACGCAAAGTGGCCAAACTGGAATGTGCAGGTACACAGATGTAGGCTCAGCATGTGAAAGGAATGTGTCACTATAGAAAGGGCCAGTAGAGTGTACTATGATCAAAGTGAAGGTGATAGATCTGTTCACACGAGTCGGAAACTAACAAATCCCATCAGTGACTCCAGCTGCATCACCCTCAAGAAAAGTATTTTTTCCTACCATTGTTGTAATTAGGCTTGATAAACTGTCTTACAGAACATCACTTTAAGCTTGGGTTGTCACCTTTATTGAATATGTAACAAAGCTGCACTGAGCTGTGTAAGACTGAGTGACGTAGTGGAGTTTACAGAATAGCAGTGTTTCCTTAGCGTCCCCTAACCGTGTCCACCTGTGTTCGCCTGTGTTCGCCTGTGTCCACCTGTGTTCGCCTGTGTCCACCTGTGTTCGCCTGTGTCCGCCTGTGTCCGCCTCATCACGCAGTCAAGCAAGCGAAACGTTGTTTTTTGGTGGCTTTTACCAACCGTGTTGCTTCTGAGCTGATTTCGAGTTTCTCGTTTCAGATGTCGTCTTTTATGCCACTGCAACCGTGGTCCTCACAAACCAAGAAGTCGTTTCTGATGGATGTGAACATGAGGAACATGCAGTTGAATCAGCTTATGAAAAACTAGCCGGTGTGTTTGGTGTAACGGCTCCAGAAGCAGGTGGGCATCAGCATATTTAGACTGTTATGCTGATAGAGATCTGATCATTGGGTTTTGTGAGTAATTTGATTTTGGTTTGGGTTTATTGTGGTTAAATCTCTTGCCTTTCTTGTCAAACAGGTAAAAGTTTTAGGGCAGCGGTCTTGACACATTTTGATACCTGCCATTACACTCCACCATCAGAATATTTATATCAGCAAGGTGATAAGAGCTTCTGCAAACTCCTTCTGTGCGGGCCGTTTACCTTTCATGACAAAGGTATTTAGATTCAGTCTATGTTATGAATAAAATCTTACTTATTCATTTCATCAACTATATTCTTTTAGAGTTTAACAGTGCAAGCCACATTAGAGTTTAACAGTCCTTGCCACATTAGAGTTGTAAGCTTTTAAATCAAAGTTTCTCTTCATGTCTTTTCTCTGATTGATGCTTCTTGCTTGCTGGATGAAATCCGTTAGATGGCTCCATAAAGAAGAAACAGGCAGAACAGCAGGCAGCTATGGTTGCCCTGCAACGGCTGTCAGGGGTCCTTAACTGTAGATCTGAGGATGTTAAAGATGGAAACTACAAAGGGTTTCTGAAGGAACATCTAGAAGCCCATGGTCTACAACAACCTGAGTACAGTAATGAGAGAAAGGAAGTGGTCACTTCAGAAGTGGAGGGTCCTAGCACTAGCACAGGTAATTCACAGGAGTTTGTATATATTATAGAGGCTTGTGACATTCCTGACAAACTCATTGCAAAAAGCACTAAGTAAAACATCTGTATATTTAACTGTCAAATGTTAAATATACAAGGTTTTTTAAAATTCTTCTACAGCATAAAGTAGCAGTGTTCTGAGTGTGGACGTTCATAAAGCTTGTCTTCCAGCAGAGGGCAGTGTTGCAGTGCTGCAGCCCCCAGCTCCCACACACCAGGCCGACGATGATGATCATGATGAAGCCCATCTGACAGAACCTCAGGGCACGCACACGCCTCCCATACCCCCTTCCATACCAGGCAGCAGAGAGAACCTTGATCAAAGAGATGGTGAAATATTTTTGTTCACACGAGTTGGAAAGTCTTTAAGTCTGTTACTAAAGGAGGGGCGTAACAGTGCTTCTAAACTCTCCAGTGTGTGTTTTTAAAACTTTCTTGTGTGTTTGTGTGTGTGCGCCTGTGTGTGTGCGAATATGTGTGTGTGCATGTGTGTGTGTGTGCGTGTGTGTGCGCGCGCGCATGTGTGTTTTACAGAGATCTACAAACTTCTGACACTGTTTAATCTCAAACCTCCATCTGTAATAGTAGAGAGTGTCAGAAATGAACAAAACTTCTGCATGAAAGTGGAGGCCATCTTGGATAATCTAACCTTTAAGAACAAAGATCCCTCTACCTCCAAGAAAGATGCCGTTCGTAAAGCATATTATGTACTCGGATATGCGTTGGGCATTTGTCAGTCAAACACAGGTACTGTGACGTCTGTCTGTTATAATTACTAACCAGTGGTATACAATTATACACAAAATATTTACAATACGTGCTTACAATAAGTGCTGTTGTTAGGAACTGGAGCTGTATCACGTCTGTTTATTTGTTTACTTATTTAGTCTCTCTTCAAGAAGCAACCATGCTGGTGAAACAGGATTTTTCCCAGAAGTCTTTGCCCCATCCCAAGGAGCTTATTGAAGGCACCAAGGAGCCTTTCTACTGCTCGCTCACAGTCATCTCATACAGGCTCGTCTATGAGGGACAAGGTTAGACATTCTCATGTGTTATGCTATGTCCTTGATGAATATTTAGTTCACCTGTAGACAGTGCCGTTGTGCAAGATGGGAGGGAGGATAGGAGGTATGTGTGTGTGTGTGTGTGTGTGTGTGTGTGTGTGTGTGTGTGGAGTGAGGAGGAGCTACACAGGTGAGGGGTGTGTGGTGTGAGGAGGAGCTACACAGGTGAGGGGTGTGTGTGTTTGGTGAGGAGGAGCTACATAGGTGAGGGGTGTGTGGTGTGAGGAGGAGCTACATAGGTGAGGGGTGTGTGTGTGTTTGGTGAGGAGGAGCTACACAGGTGAGGGGTGTGTGGGGTGAGGAGGAGCTACACAGATCTGCTGTCCTTTGCAGACGTTTGATTTGATTTTAATAGGCCATTTTGTATTTTACACAAACAGCATCCACACTGCGTACCTTGTGCTGCTTTTACTGTAATGGAAACAAATGAGCAGTAATGGACAACACAAAGTGTTACACACCACCAAACCACATATTAGACTGCAGACGAAAAATAGCAAACGACAATAAAACAAAGAACACAAATCTTTTGCTCCTCCACACTAACCTAGAAACATGTTTGTCCCCGGCGTGGGAGTTTGGTCAATGTGTTTGGACATTTGAACAAAGGATTATTCTGTAGCTTACAGCCTGAGCCTGTTAGTGTGTCTCAGCGTCCACTGGAGATGGACCCATCACAAGCCCAGACATAACAATTATACTGACATTCATCTTTGATGACTTGCTTTCTGCCATTCTGTGGAACAATCAATTTTTGGTTTGAAATGTAAAGAATTATGTATACTTGCATGATTTTAAGCTGAATGGTTCTGAAGTGTTTTAATAAATTGCTTCTTACAATAATGATACAAAGTTCCCAGAGAAGACAGGATTTTTTTTAGAATGGATCTCAAGAAAGCTGTGAATCAGACTTTAGGCAGCTGTGCCCTGTGGATCAGACTTTAGGCAGCTGGTGAAGGGTAATGGCAGGTATCAAAATGTGTCAAGACTCCTGCCCTAAAACTTTTGTGCAGGAGAGTCCAGGTTTTCTCAGCTGTCCCAGCTGCTTAAACTCCTGAATAAGATAATCAAGGATTTTTGGCAGTGTAGTTTATATGTGTAGTAGTTAGGGGTGGGTATCACTACTGATTTCCCAGTTCGATTCGATTCTGATTCACAAGGTCGCGATTCAATTCGATTTTCGATTCGATTCGATATTTGATTCAATATCCATTCTTGTAGGGAAATTTCAGTTACAATAAAAAGTGTAGTTTGAATGTGAAATGTTGTAATAATACAAGGAACACTCAAACTTTATTAAAATGTATTAAGATATTAGTGTTTATACTGTGAACAACAGTTACATTCTTTTTTTATATCAATTAATGCACACACTTCCACATAGCTTCTTTACCAGAAAATGCATTGAAAGCGGTTTTGAACAGCCTTTTAAAGTGCAAATTAAGTTTTTTTAACATGTAACAAAAACATTTATGAACACAGTTCTGAATATTGTAAACATTAAGGTCCAAAAACTAAGATTTATTCATGACTGCTTTCTGACATCTTGGAGATTGTCAAATATTTCTGCAAGAAAAGGAGCTGATCAACATGTTGAGGAGTGAGACAGCTCTTTTGTGCAGTAACAATATTGCCAGCTGTTGAGAAAACTTTACAGCTTTATACTTGACGCGTCGCGACTGGCGTGAACGACGTAATCGCGGTGGCTCCGCCCGTGCGCTGTCGTTTCGCAAGATCGCGCACCTCTCGAATTTTGAAACTTCACGCTCGCCGCGCTTCAGTGCAATGAACAAAGTCATGTTTGCCGGGTTCATACACCTAAATTCAAGCACGTCACGCGAGATAAAATGCGAGACGTTAAAACGGTGCGCATATGCGGGGAAAATTGGCCAATTCTAAAGATCGATCTCAGGTTTAATAAATCGATATCGAATCATTCAAATGAAGATCGATTTGAATCGAAAAATCGATTTTTTAAACACACCCCTAGTAGTAGTCCCACTTTTCTGAGGCTCACAGATTACGGACACCTTCTCCGCAGGTTCCACGGAGGCAGACGCGAAGCTGGATGTCCTGCAGAAGGCCCTGCGTGCCCTGCCCGTGCTTTTTGGCTACGAGTCTCTGCCCAGCTCCAGCAGTGCTGAGGAAACGGAGGCTCAGATCAACGCCGTCCTGAGAAGCAAAGGCCAGAAGGACCTGGCGCTCTCCCTCCGACGCCGGCACCTGTGCTCGGCCACGGTGCTGCTCAAGGACTACGCAATGACGAGCACGGGGCAGTCCAACAAGAAGGGGAACCGCAGCGACCTGAGCCGGCGCATCCTGGGCCTGCTGGGGGAGAAGACAGGTCAGGCTGGGGCCGCAGCCCGCTTACGAACACACGCGCTGGCTCGTACACGACCGGCCGGGTAGGGCTGGAGTTTGGGAACTGGGCTGAATGTGAAAGCTGTGCTCACCACGTAGTAGCCCCTTCTAGTCGCTTTCACGACGGTTCGCAGCTTGATGGCACAAAACAAAAACGATCTGCCGCACTTTGTCGCTCGGTTACAAGTCGATCCTTCTTCTTTTGACGCTTCGCAGAACCGAGCTGCTCGTCTTTCAGGAACCTCTTAGACGAGTGGTTCAGAAAGAGGGGCCTGCAGCTGCCGGTGTTTGAGGACACGGAGGAGGGCCAGGGATCCAGAACCACACTCTCTCTCTCACTCTCCTGCTCTCATTCAGGTGACCACACATTCCCATGTATGCTCTCTCTCTCTCTCTCTCTCCCCTCGTTCTTTCTCTCTCACACACACACACACACACAACTACAGTAAGTACCATGTTGGGTCTTGTCTTTAGACTGGGAAGACAGCTTGGAGGCAGCGTGTGGGAAGCTGATCCAGGAGCTGAGTGAGAGGTTTCGGTATCTGTCTGAGTAGGTTGAGCGTCAGGCTGCCAGATGAGCTGAACACTACTGAACACACTACACTGCCAAGAGGAATCTCCATTCCAATGTGCTACTGACTAAAAGACATTTTCAGGGTCTTTGGATTTTAACCAAGGTACATAAAAGATTCAGGTTGATTTGATAAATTTTTTAAGGGTTTTAAAATGTATTCCAATTATTAATAATTGATTAATTCAACACAGACTGATTTGGCTTAATAAAAAAATTAAGTAAATTTTTGCGGAAGTGCGGAAGAATATGTCTTAATGCAAAAGTGGCCATGTATAACATTAGAAAATATTGTTTTTGCAATATTGTATAAAAGGAATTTTTCACGGTACGGCGGGCCCCCTACTGGTCGCCCCCATATACAGCGGCAGTTGTCTTGTTGCATTGTGTCCCTCAGGTGGGCGGGGCGTATGATCCGCCTCACCTGACGGTCGTTTGTTTGTCTATATGTGTCTTGTCTTTGTACCAGTTGACTGATGGTCATTGTATCCTTCATTTGGATTGTGTCACGGGTTTTTGGTTTGCACACTTTATTCATTAAAACTTCCTTTTTCCTGAGACTTGCGTGATCGCTTCAATTTTTTTCGCACTGCCTGCCCGTCACAGAATTACAGTTTATTTACGACTGCTAACATCCTTTTGTCCAATCTGTAGTCATTTTCAAAACTCTAAACACAGTGAACACAACATCAGTCTTCAGTGGCTATGCAATTAGTACAATTCATGTTGTTTTTGCACAAAATGCAGTCATTTTACATGTTTCTATAATGCTTACATTTTCTATACACACAAGGTTATCCAATAACAAAATTATGGATAATTTTTGTCTTATTTACAAATGCTTGCGCACACCATGTCAAAAATGGAAACCTAAGGTTCAAAACTTAAATATTGTATAAAATGTAAAGTTCTGCAAAACCAAAGGCAGCTGAAAAGCTATTATTTTTGCACATATAGATCAATGAAATAAAATTAAGTACAGTAATGTACCGGGTCAGAAAGGAGCAAATCTAACAATTTGTCCTGCAATCTCAAGTGCTGGTTTGGTCCTTCACAAATGCCATATTGGTCCCTATAACAGTGACCTCCTTCTTTAGTTTTTGAATGAACTCTACCAACAACTGGTTCCAGAAGCAGAAATGAAACAGGTGGGAGGAAACACGAGGACATTTGTGGTGTGACAGTGTGGCATTCTGTCATTCTCATGTCATCACAAACTGGTTTATAGACCATCCAAGAGTGATGTCCCTTTTCCTCCCGCCCTACTCGCCTTTCCTCAACCCCACTAAGGAACTTTTTTCAGTCTGGAGGTGGAAGGTGTATGATCATCGGCCCAATGACCAAATGTCCCTCCTGGATACAATGGATCCCGGCTGCAGAGACATTTCAGCTGAAGACTGCCAGGGTGAATAAGGCATACCAAGCTTTTCTACCCCAGGTGCATGGCAAGGGCCAACATCAGATGTGATGTGGATGAAAACATGTGGCCAACTCCTGAAGACATTTAGATTACACGTAACAAGACTGGTCAGTTTTGTATCCTGTTTTTTCCCCCTTGTGTGGCTTTTTTTAATTTGTGTATTTACACATATGGGACCATGGCTAATTATGTAGTTATGTTATTATGTAGCCCAATTATTTTCTGGGTTAGGCTACAATTTACCGTAATGTCCTTAATACAGTAAAATATAGCCTTTACTGCAAAAGGCTATATTACTGACTCCTTTTTTGTCTAATCTACATTTCATATAGTACCTAACAGTAAATATCACTCATTGTGTAGACAGTATGTTGCCAAAAATGCACACATTTGAAAAAAAAGTCCAAATGAAGTGGATTACAGTAAAAATGAACTGACTAAGGAAACAACAGATGTTACTGTAAAATGTCTGTTGTTTGCTAGGAGAGAGTAAAATATTATATATAACACTGTTTCTGTATTGCCATCAAATGGTTGTGCAGTGATTGACTATAATCTCGAACTGAAGTAAATGTAAATCCTCCTGAGCAAACATCTCATATTGCTTTTTCTGATCATGTTTTCCTCCTTGACTTGAACCAACCCTTTCCCGGGTTTTCAAGCATATTTAATAATTCTTATGCACTTTATGTATTATTTTTTAATCTTTGTGGGGCGTGTCATTATTTTCTCATGGGGTTTAACAATTTATTATTTAATCATTATGTAAACCTTTCATGTTTTCTGTTGTTTTGTTATTTTAATAGCCTATCAATTTGTGTTTTATTCTTTTGTATTACCTGTTCAGCACTTTGGTAAATCTGACTGTATGAAACTTCTGAACAAGTAAACAAACTCGAACTCCTGCCGTTTGGTCTGAATGTTTGAACCCAGCAACCACCACTAGGTGGCGACATTTCTGCTAGTGTGTCTCAGCACATTGGTCTGCAATTTCAGTAATAAGGCATCGTGCTGTACCACTAATGTCTTTTAGTTTTTGATATTCACTTTGGTGCATTTCTGGAATCATTGTGAAGACTTGTGCAATACTAAGAACATTTCTCAAAACAATTCATACAAATAACACCACACAATGGATTTACCAGCAACAGCCAATTCACTCAAAATCCCTCGTTCATGCCACAAAAGTATTTATGCCAGTGACCATGCCAGTGTTATTATAATGACACTCCCATGTGCCATTAATTATGAACGTGTTCTTAGTCATGGTGTCATACATCAGTGTACTGAAAACACACAAGCCTGCACATATCAGCTACACGTTACTGTGTGTGGGAGACTGCATGAGATTCAACTGGATTCACATTCAGGCTTTTACTGTTTGTACAGTAAACGTACAGTAAATGTGCAGAACCACACATGCAGTGCGGCATGTAAAATTACACGTGCAGTCGTTCTACACCTGCGTACATATCTGTCTGTCGGTCCACATATTCTCACCCACATCACGATGGAAGTCTTCTCTTGCAGTGTAGTGTGGATATAAACTGGATGTGTGATCCAGTCTCTGCAGGCTTCTGCTGTGATGTCTTCATGCTTCATCCATGACACTCAGCAATGTCATCTGTGTATATGTGCTTGTGCCACTTGAAGGTTCATACTGTAAGATGCACCTTTGAGCTGTTTTAGAGAACTGGTTAATCATTGGTTGATTGGATGAGTTTCACACACTCCCCTTCATCAGTGGAAGTTATGACTCACCCAATCATCAATTCAGGATAAATTCACCAAAAACGTCTGATAGAGGTGTATAAAATATGCTTTACAGGTTATGACTGGTCCTGCACTTTTGAATGTAATGATTTAAACAATGAACCAAAGCTGATATGTTTTGGGGGACAGGACTACTCAACAGAGAATAAATATAATATGTTTTGACATTGATAACGTAGGAAACAGCAGACTGTTGTACCATTTGCTTGATTATGCCAAGTATTTGGTATTTGTTCAAAATCAATGAGAAACTGCTTTCATGATGTGTACAAGTGACGAGACGATGTGGAGGTTGGATGAGTTATTTTGAGAAATTCAATTCTGATCTGCAAAATACACCAAAGTGACAGAAACTGTAAACAGACTCGAAACACTGGGAACTGCTGCTGAAGTGATCATATCCATGTGCTGCTAAATACAGCATCAGAATCAGAATTCTGGTGTAAGTGTGTAAATCAGCATGTAAGTGTCCTTCATACTAGAAAAAACTAGAGCGGAGACAAAAGATGAGACATGGACAGAAACAAAAGATGAGACAAAGGCAGAGACAAAAGACGAGAAAAGAGCAGAGGTAAAAGACGAGACAAGGGTGGAGACAAAAGACGAGACAAAGGCAGAGATAATAGATGAGACAAGGGTGGGGAAAAATACAAGACAATTGCAGAGACAAAAGATGAGACAGGCAGAGACAAAGGATTAATTAAATGTAATAGCTCTGTGAGAACATGCCATGATCATAATGCATGAAAGATTATTTCATACACCAGGGCTAATGTCATGAACACCTAATTTTTCAAACCTGACCTGTGTTGTTTGCCTTCTTTGTTACCTCTGATTGTTATCTCTGAAGGTTTAACGCACCAGGTCAGTAGATGGATCAGTGTTTGGGTCAGTGTTTTCAAAAATTGTGCTATAAGGACCACTTTTTGGGTCTTAGCAGCTGCAAAAAAACTATGAACTAGATTTGTATTTCCTTCAGGAAATCCGAGAGGGCTTGAAAAGGTGTGCCCTGTTCTGAATAAGGTCATGGCCAACACCCTTGAGTAAACAAGTATAAGGTCAATGCCCTGCCTGGGACCAAGATTTGAGCCATTGGTTGTGAGAAGATTACAAGTGTAATGTGTGTAGAGTCTAGTGTGTATTACTGTAACCTGTGTATGGTGAATGGGCGTGTAGTGTGTATTGTGTATATGTTGTATGTGGTTTATATGGTGTGTATTATGTGTGAAGGTGTATAGTTTGTATTGTATGTATGATGTGTATGAAAGTGTGCATTGTGTATGTGTAAGTGTATGTGTAAGAGAGTGATCGTGTGTGAATGATGGTGTCTATGGCATGAATGAAGGTGAGTGTGTGGGAATACAACGGTGTGTGTATTGTATATGAAGGTGTGTACAGTGTGTGTATGGTTTGTGCATATTGAGTGTATATTGTGTGTGTGTGTGTGTGTGTCTGTGTTTGTGTGTCTGTAGTTGAACAACACCTTAGGTGTGTGTGTGTGTGTGTGTGTGTGTGTGTGTGTGTGTGTGTGTGGTGTGAGTGATTGTAAATGAAGGTGTGTATATGGCATGAAATAAGGTATGAGTGTGTGAACATGTGTATGTGCAGTGTGTACGAAAGTGTGTACAGTGTGTGCAAAGTATGTGTGTGTGTGGGTAAACAACACCTCCTCAGGCATGTGTCTGTGTGAGAGAGACAGAGATGTATGAGTGGGGGAGGGGGGAACCGCTGGGTGTGGGAAGGTGTAATGTGTGTAGAGTCTACTGTGTGTAAACTTGTTTGTGGTGTGTCAGAATGCATGTGGTATGTATGAAGGCGTGTAGTGTGTATAGCGTATATGGTGCATATGTTGTGAAGAAATAACAAAAGAAAAAAGTGATAGTTGAGGAGCGGTAGCAGCACAGCACAGCGGTGCGTTTGGCCACTCCTTCCCTGGTTGTACACATGGTCATGTAAACAGTCAACAAGGCTCTCCAGAAGAAGGCTGGAGCTCTCCTGTCCACCTCTGTGGAGAGCTCAGAGGCCCATAATGCCATCCCTGCTCCTTATCAGGACCCAGCGGAGGTCTTTAGCTCCTGAAGGAGGGGGCTGTCCCCCCCGAGGTGCAAGGTTTACCCCCTCTCCCAGGAGGAGGAGTAAGTCATCTGCCTACAGATGAGCTACATCTGCCCCTACACCTGACAAGGAGTAAGGAAAGCAGGAACTGTGAATTGGCCTTTAGCACAAGCTCAGGACATTATGAGACCCTGGTGCTGTTTTCATATGTATGAAGGAATGCAGTGTGTACTGTGCGTATGACAACACCTCCTTAGTTATGTGTGTGTGTGTGTGTGTGAGTGTGTTTGTATGTTTGGAGTGGGTATGAGAGAGATGTGTGTGTGTGGTGTGAGAGAGAGATGTATGGTTTGTGTGTGTGCGTGTGGGGGGTTGAACATTCTAAGTCACTCTGTCACTGAGTCGAAAAGCCTTGTTTAGTCCGATTTGCACCCTCCGGACAAATAGTCGTAGTTCAGGACATATTTAACTTATTGGTTACCTGAAGAGATGGTGTGAGAGAGGACCCCTAAATGATGATTTTGGTGTAATTGTGTGTGGTTTTACATAAGATAAACACACCGACAAGTTGTTTAAAAACCAATTCTGATTTTGTGAAATTTACATGGGAGCCAATGGGACAGTTTTCTGTGCCTAGGGCCAAACAAATGCTCATAACTCTAAAAATAACTGATCAAATGATTAGAGAGTTAGGCCTTCCAGAAAAGACATGCTTTTCTACCATGCCTTTCTTCTATGTGAAACTTTGAGGATTTTACAAAAGTTTATTCAGGAGATTTTTGATAATTTTTCATGACAGAGCACACTCTGACTGGCAGTTATAATTTGAAATGAAATTCTGAACATTCTGCCATTCATTCCTTTGGGAAGTTTAACATAAAAAATAAACTTATTTATGCAATTTATGCAAAAAAATAAAAAATAAACTTCGAAATGCAATTTGAATGAAGTCTGTACGTTAAGCGGTGTGTGTGTATGTGTGGAATAATAATATGTGAGGAATAACAATTTCAAGCCCTCTAATAATTCAACAAAAGAGGGGAATTCCTACATGCCAATGTGTTATTCTTGCACCCTTCACAAAAAGGTGTCACATTTTACATTTATTACAATATATTCCTATGTGACATGTTCCATTTATTGTGTGGTATATGGAGGGCTAATGAATGCCTGGGGGGAAAATCACCCTTTTGATCTCTGCAGTATTGTATCTCACTATTCCAGTTCCATTCCATTCTGTTCTATGGCTCTATATTACTCTGTTATAACTATCATTAGTGGCAAACTCAGAGTAAAGATGTGGTGATGAGGATAGACTGGTGTTTGTTTGACATGTATATGCAACTGGAATGAAAGTTCAGTTCTTACCACATCCTGAAAATAAAACACAAAAAAACACAGGTGTGAACCATCACAGGAAACAGCATCTGTGTTTACACTATAAAATGTGGAGAACAAAGGGCAAAGAAGCTTGAGTGATAGGAACCAGAAGATGTTCTACATGGGCAGATCCAACGCTTGAGGCTCCATTAAGTACATGAGTGGTTTGACTGCAGATTCATATGAAGTCCTGTCACAATGTTTCTATACTATAAGATCCCACATAGGTGGCTATAAGGTGAAGTAGTCTGGGTGGAGTTGATGTAGGTCAGATGGTGGGGAGTTGATGTAGGTCAGATGGTGGGGAGTTGATGTAGGTCAGATGATGTGGAGTTGATGTAGGTCAGTTGATGTGGAGTTGATGTAGGTCAGATGGTGGGGAGTTGATGTAGGTCAGATGATGTGGAGTTGATGTAGGTCAGATGATGTGGAGTTGATGTAGGTCAGATGATGTGGAGTTGATGTAGGTCAGATGATGTGGAGTTGATGTAGGTCAGATGATGTGGAGTTGATGTAGGTCAGATGATGTGGAGTTGATGTAGGTCAGATGGTGGGGAGTTGATGTAGGTCAGATGATGTGGAGTTGATGTAGGTCAGTTGATGTGGAGTTGAAGTAGGTCAGTTGATGTGGAGTTGATGTAGGTGAGATGGTGGGGAGTTGATGTAGGTCAGATGGTGGGGAGTTGATGTAGGTCAGATGATGTGGAGTTGATGTAGGTCAGTTGATGTGGAGTTGAAGTAGGTCAGTTGATGTGGAGTTGATGTAGGTGAGATGGTGGGGAGTTGATGTAGGTCAGATGATGTGGAGTTGATGTAGGTCAGATGGTGGGGAGTTGATGTAGGTCAGTTGATGTGGAGTTGAAGTAGGTCAGTTGATGTGGAGTTGATGTAGGTCAGATGGTGGGGAGTTGATGTAGGTCAGATGATGTGGAGTTGAAGTAGGTCAGTTGATGTGGAGTTGATGTAGGTCAGATGGTGGGGAGTTGATGTAGGTCAGATGATGTGGAGTTGATGTAGGTCAGATGGTGGGGAGTTGATGTAGGTCAGATGATGTGGAGTTGATGTAGGTCAGATGATGTGGAGTTGAAGTAGGTCAGTGGAGTTGAAGTAGGGACAAGAAAGTTTAATGTGTCCCCCCCCCCCCCCGGGACACATCAGTAGAGTAGAGTAGAGTAGAATTTATTGTCATTGTATATGATACAACGAGATTCTGATTGGTACCTCTTAGTCACATAACAAGACTGGTTTATACTTGACGCGTTGCGAGGGTCCGCGCGGCGAAAATGACGTAATTGCAGTGACACCACCCGTGCGCGAGGGCCTCATGCGCTGTTGATTCGCGAGGTCGTGCAACTTGCACCTCTCGAATTTTGTAACTTCGCGCGCGCGCTGCGCTTCAGTGCGATGAACAATGTCATGTTTGCAGGGTTCATACGTTTATAAGGTGGAATTAAAGCACTTGTACGTCACTTTCAATGTCCATTTCAATATTTCCCAGAACGTTAAACTTAAATAAGTTAAATATTTATACATATACTCGAAATGATTGGAAATAATTCGCTTTTTATCAAATTATTTAATGGTTGTTTATTTTCAAAACGCTTAACGTCTTCACGTTCTCTCATGTTTCGGCCTGGAATTACAAGAGGCTCGTATTTGTTAACGTAATACAAGAGAACTGTAGTAGTTCTTATTAGTTCTTAAGTAGTTACAATTTCAAGCATTTTCAAGTACTTTAGCCTAAATTCCAGCACTTTTCAAACCTGGAACACAATGCAACATTAAAGTTCGTCAGGTAAATGTTTTTCCTTTCTTTTCTGCGCTCCAGATTTCTGTTTACTTTAACTATCCACCACTGTATTTCCCGCTGTTGGGCGAGTACCAGGCCAGCCGGCTACGGTCGGTGCTGGATCAAATCATTTTTCAGTGGGAGGCGAGGGTGTATGCACTTAATGGAAAATATGCAGATAAGTAGAAAACATATATATTTTAGCAATTGAGCTTATTTTGAGTACAGAATTTTATATTAATGAAAGATTTCAAGATTATTTAAAATGATAGACTTTAAATAAAAAATAAATTGCTGTGCTCTTTGATGGGCCCCCCTGGCCCTGGGGCCCGGGACAACAGACCTGGTTGTCTTCCCCTGTCGACAGGGCTGAGTACAAGACCACAGTCTATCCTCAGTATATCCACAGTTTACATGCAGAAAGTCAGGTTCAATGATATTGTTTCAGTAGGTCAGTAGTCAGTGGGTCAGTGGGTCAGTGGTCAATGGAACCACAATGTACTCTACCAGATTGTCATTTCTCTCTGAAGGCCGTACCAAGTCATCATTGAATGAAACTCACATTTCCATAAAATTTTTACTTTGACAGTGAACATTGTACAATTCCATAAACAGCAAAAGAGTACAATACATACATAAAACTAAAGTAAATGAGGACAGCACACAGTGTGCTGTAGAAACATAAGAATATGCTGATGTGCATATATATGTGCATATACTGTTATATAGACTGTTATATACACACACACACACACACACACACAAATCCTGTCAGCCCTGTATGTCTGGCCATAGATTGTCGTCAACATCACACCTGATATAGTGCTACCACCATTCCTCCGGAAGGTTCTACCATGTCTGTGATGTCATCACATCCATTTTGATGTGATTTTGAGGCCGGTGATCATAAACTCTCCACCTTCGTGCTGAAAAAAGTTCTTCAGTTGGGTTGAGGAATGGGGACTATGGTGGAAGGAAGAGGTCCTCGAATGGACATCACACAATTCCCTGATGAAGCTGATGGTAGAAACCATGTCTGAAACCATGTCTGAAACCATGTCTGAAACCATGTCTTACCATGTCTTGCTCAATAAGATGTGCAATTGGTCAATGTGAGAAACTCCCCAGACATTGTGTTGGTATAAATGTTGTGTTGGTATTGTGTTGGTATAGACATTGTGTCGGTATAGACATGTTGGTATAGACATTGTGTCGGTATAGACATGTTGGTATAGACGTTGTGTCTGTGTAGGTTTTCAGTTATCCGGGTCATGGTAGTCTTGAGTGTTTGAGGTTGAGTCAACTCAAGCATTGAAGATCTCTATTCATTAGTAACGTTCAAGTTCAGTCACATTTTCCAATGAATTACAAAAAGTCTATAACACAAATAATATTTACGAAATCGGCATATATGGCTGACTGAATAAATTAAATGAATTACCAGTTGTGCTTGCAGCCAAAGCACTTGAGTAAAACTGTAATACTGTAATACTGTAGTAAAACTGACTTACTGATTAAGGTGCATGAAGTGTAGATGAACGGATGAACGTGTACTTGTGTAGTGAAGGACAGTCTCGGGTCTGCAAATGTTGGTCACCATTTCTCATGAGCTTGTGAACTTTGGTCACCATCTCTCTGCTTCCTGCGTTGCTCAAGGAAAAAAAATCTGCAATGTCTCATGTGAGAGGTTTCTGTTTTGATTTGTTTGCAAATGTGGGTTTTTCAAGGAAGGCGGGGGGGGGGGGGGGGGGTGCAATGTTTTCTGTGGTACCATGTCTCTGACAATAAAGAGTCCACACATACATCGTTTTGTTACTGGTATATATGTATATGTGCATGCATGGATGGTCAGATGGATGGATGAATGGAAAGATGGATGAATGGATGGATGGAACATTAATATTGCATTGTTCTTTGCTTCAATGCACATTTTTCTGACTTTATGTGTGTACAGATGAAACCTTACATTTGCTTTTTCCATCCGCTGGTCCAAATGGCATGATCACACACACACACACACACACACACACACACACACACACACACACACACACACACACACACACACACAGCACTTGCACCTGTGCCCTGTTTGTCTTTTTTTCTGCACATTTTTCCTTATCCCTGCTAAAGATGAGCCGGGTGAAACTGCTGCTCCACTGAACTGCAGCCTGGAAGCCTGGATCACTGTTGGTTCCTCAGGGGCCACGCTAGGGCGCAACGAGACCAAGACAACCGCCGAAAGAAAACAGCAGACCCCCAGAAAGCACCGCAGCTCACGACACGTCCCGTCAGTACCGCCGCCTTACCAGACAGCACCCACGCACACGCCTCCGTAATGATGTGGCCCAGGAAGCTCAGCTCGCAGAAGTCAAGCTCTCACTGCCCCGGCGTGATGATGACCTGGTGACCTGCTGTCCTTCACGCCTATGTTGGTTATGGGAGGGCGAATTCATCATGATGCCGATGTAAGCAAAGGCAGATCCGGACCTCCTTACATTGTTAACGAATGCCTGGGAGACAGGGAGTGCAGTTTCTAGACTGGACAACAGAACCAGGGTCTCATAATGTCCTGAGCTTGTGTTAAAGGCCAAGTCACAGTTCTTGCTTTCCTTACTCCTTGTCAGATTACAGGCAGGTCTGCGTAAGTCTAGTACTGTGAAGCACTGCAGTATTGTGGTAGTGGGTAGTGGTATTTCTCTAATAGGTTGTTTACACCCTACGCATGGGTTAGATGAGGTGGAGGGGCAGATGTAGCTCTGAGCTAAAGCCTCCATGTAACACTCTATGACTTACTCCTCCTCCTGGGAGAGGGGGTAAACCTTGCACCTCGGGGGGGACAGCCCCCTCCTTCGGGAGCTAAAGACCTCCGCTGGGTCCTGATAAGGAGCAGGGATGGCATTATGGGCCTCTGAGCTCTCCACAGAGGTGGACAGGAGAACTCCAGCCTTCTTCTGGAGAGTGTTGTTGACTGTTTACATGACCATGAGATGTGTGGGTGACGTGTGCAAAACCATGAGCTGGGAAGGAGTGGGCGAACCCACCAGTCTGATGTGCTGCTACTGCTCCTGAACTACCTCTTTATTCTTTTATTTCTCCAATGGATAATAAACACATTCCGTCTGCTCGCTCCCTCACTGCTGACGTCACAGCCTTGCTTATTATCTAGTTCTGAATCTCGTATACATAACGCGAATTTTCTTGCGACGTAAACCATGGCGTTAAGTTGATATAAAGTGCAGTGTCTTGGCCACGCCTCTTTTATTCGCGTGCATGAAAAAGGCTTTCACGCGGATCACGGAGCTTTTGTCGTCTTGGTAAAAATGGTCAGTTGTGTGTACTTTGGGCAAATAGGCAAAGAGGATGCAGAGAGATTACTGGAAAGACATGGAAAAGATGGGAGCTTTCTTTTAAGGGATAGCCAAAGCGTGAGCGGGGCTTTATGCCTTTGCGTCAGGTAAGTTCAACGTGCTTTGAAATTCCAGCTACCTATAGATAACGGTTTGAGTGTGCTTTTATGGTATTATAGCTTCCTATAGGTAACGATTTAAGCGTGTTTTTTATGGTATTATAGATAGGTCTGACTGATTTTGTAAAAAACAAAGCCTTATTGACAATTTTAGGAATGTCCTTCTTTTATTTATTAACTGTTTTACATATTATTATTATTTATTATTATTATTATTATTATTATTATTATTATTATTATTATTATTATGTGAAAACTATTATCGCGGATCAGATGTTCTTTGGACATTTCAAATGCACTGAATTCGATCATTCGATTAGTTACTTTTCTCAACTTTTATGAAACTTTCCACTGCAAATCTTAACTCGAAGCAAGAGTACATTAACAACTGTTATTTAGAAATCAACAGAATTTCTCTTTAGCGGTTACTGTCTGAAGTGCACCGAAACAGCTGAACGGAAACACATGATAACGGTTTAATTTAAACCACAACCGTAAAGTAAAGCTGCAGTAAAGCTACAACAAACGATTTCATTAATCACACTATATATCTGTCATAATTTAACATTATGCATTGGTACTTTTTACATAATGGAAACAGAGCGCTTGTGTTGCTTTACTCAGTAGATTAATTTGATGCAATTTCATGAAACACTAAGTCACGTTTTTTTTCTCTAAGGAAAGCACCATTTGTTCACACCTACAGAATTGAGCACTCATCTCTAGGCTGGGCTGTTGAGGTGAGCATCCTATATTTGACTATATATATATATATATATATATATATATATATATATATATATATATATATATATATATATATATATATATAGATTTATATTATATTATTATAATATAATATAATAATATTATATTATATTATTATATTATTATTATATATATATAAATGATATATATATAAATGATATATATTATGCCATATATGTGCCAACCACAACATGAATCTGCTGATATAAACTGTTACCTTAACTTCCAATGGTGCCTTCTACTGTGGTCTAATTTCCATATTCAGACTTTTATTTACTGTATACAGTTTGATACAGTTTACTGGATAAATGTGTAGAGGTGAGAAATGTTTGGTAAAGTTACACATTTTCATTAACATTATAAATTAACCGAAGCCTAGTCAGCTATATTTTGAATTACAGATATAGTAGACTTTTATTTCAGTTTATCATCTTTTAAACATTTTAGACATTCAAACTTTAAACAAGAACAGCCTAAAAGACAAATACATTTCTGAATGCTTTCTGAATACTTTCTCAAATCTTTCTCAATATTTCTGGAATGCGCCTCACATTGTAATTTTTAAATACACTCCATGGTCATTAACTAAAATAATGCAGAGCACGTTTTGTAACCCCTCTGCAATAATACAAAACCTCATCAGATTGACCATTTTAGCCCTGAACTTTGACCAATTTGTACAACATTTGCAGCGATGCTCGTGTATTGATTGTGTGGCTGCTGTATGTATTTTCTTCGATTTAGGATCACTGTTGCAGCAGCAGAAAGATAAATGCATTGTGCAGGCACAGACAGTAGAGGCAAGCACCACTGCACACATGTGGTCAGTTTGCATCTACAAACGCCACTTTCTTGTTATTGTGGTTTGTCACAGTATAGCCAACCTGTCTGGTCTTTAGCACACAAGGACTGCATTGAGCGTGCTCTGTAGATTTGTGTGTAGATTAAAAAAAGATACACATCCATGCTGGGGAATTAAACACTGCAACCATAGACAGAAGATCGTGGGAAGATTGTGAGGAACGTGGACATTCACCGAAGCGTTTAGATTACCTGTCCAAAAACTGCACACAGCAGGAGGTTACCACCAATAATTATATGAACTCACCTTGTTGTCTTATTTCAAATCAGCATAACATCACGTCTGTAGTGAGAACTCAGATTTGGACAGAGATTCTCCTCAGGCTGTTGAATTGCAACAATTTATTTACACTACCAAATTGCATTTGAAATTGAGATTATGAACAAAAAAATCTCAAGTTACTGGTTGTGTGAGACTTTTTAAAAGTCAAAGGTATGACCTGCTTTTAATACCCTTTGCGATGAGTATTGTGTGTGTGTGCGTGTGCGGGTGTGTGTCTGTGTGTGTGTGTGTGTGTGTGTGAGACATAAAAGAGTAAACATTCTTTTTGTCCACTGAAGACAATCAACAGAAAGAAGCCTCAGTGGTTCCAGTCTCTGGATGAGCTGCTCGAGTGCTACAGGAGACACACCCCTGGACACATGGTCCCCCTTTTGTATCCCTTGGAGAAAGCGAACCTTCACACGGAGGACAGACCAAGCCCAGGTGAGACGTGCACGTGTGTGTGTGTATGAGACTGGATAGTCATGTCATCATCATGGGTTTCATATGTTTTTTAATCAATCAGCCGTCCTTCTGGACCGTGAAGCAACCAACGCTGCAGATAAATCAACAAAAGTGCCTTAAAGGAATATTGTAGTGTTTTCCAACCTAATTCCCATCTACTGCATCTTTATTGCATGGTCAGTTAGTATGGACAGTCATTTAAACACATTGGCTCACAACACACTCATAATGAAAGACAGAAGGAGGCAGTTGTTGAAGTCTGACTGTAAACACAAGCATCACAGCCACCAAACGGACATCAGAAAATGTTGTGCGAAAACTGCAGCTTTGCAATTTTATTGAAAACTGAAGCAATGTCACATGACCATGCAGACCAAAAAATGGGGGGGGGGGTTGAAGCCAACTCGACTCTCGAACTGAAGTGTTAATTGAGGGCACCGAAACCGAAAAGTCTGGGTCAATAACCGGCCAAGTCAACTAGGAAACCACCAGCCCAGGGAGGCGTAGACAAACGGGATATGAACACATCATAATGAACACGAGACTAACAAACACAGACCCACATGCACCACCGACGCCGGGTGCCGTAACAATTTTGGTTATTTAACCCTTGCTTTCCATAAGAATTTGCAGTATCCATGCATGATTATGTAACATTGTTTTTACCTTTAAAGAACTTGCAGCTTGGCATCAGCTTGGTAAAATAACTATGTCAAATTCTTGTAATGAATTGTAATGAACAATGCATATTCCTGTAACAGAGATGTTACGTTATTTTACAAATACTTTTTGCACTACACTTGAATTAAAGGACTTCACCAGCTACCTTTCCTTTCTTTTCTAATTCTATCAAAATGTATGAAAATATTTGTCTGTTGTTATCGACCACAAGTCACCAGTGGAGATGGAGGTTACAATGAGCGTTTACCTTCCCGGAAATGGGACGTGATGGACACGTGTGTGTCATCACTGCACCCGTCTCTCCCTTTAGTCTCTTACATTGTTTCATATTCAAGCCTTGCCTGCAGTTGGCGAGGAGCCTATTTTATTACCATTTGCATTACCAGGCTAGGGGTGCGAGTGGGGAAACCCCCTCGAGTTCCTCAGTCATTCTGAAAGTGTTTGACTGACAGCTGTAGTCCAAATGAAGGCAAAACACGCTCTACTCAAGTGCACTCTGCCATCTTTCACTTCTATGATATACAAGACATCAGCTCCTGACTCACTTACTGTTATATGTTCTTTCAGCGGCAAAACAGGCCTACATGGAAATGTGATGATCTGATGTGACCCCCAGAGAGGAAGAGAGGAAGGAGAAAGACACACACACACACACACACACACACACACACACACACACACACACACACACAGAAGCTATAAATCTGTTTTGTTTTTTTTAAGAAGAAGGAGAGCATTGTATTCAGTTTTATTTTGATCCAGTGAATGTTTTTTTTTGAACTGTGAAAAGGTTTACCTAACATTTTGTTGGGTTTAATTTTGTTTATACTGTATTTCTAGTGGTGCGTATCTCTTGGAGTTAAGTGTCTATGAAAAATGTCCACAAGATGGCAGCAGAAGAATTTAAAGCTGCGGTGATGTCTTTGTACTCTATTAACTTTCTAATTCAGAAGTTTATATGCAGTTTGACTGCAGTTCAATGTGAATTTAAACTTTTGCCCACAGGAATGTAAATCACTGTTTTTAAAGCACTACGTGCAAAAGAATTATGTGCTTCACAGACAAAAATTTGTCCTTGTGGAATTTAAAACAACGATGTGCACATATATAAACATGAAATAAAATTAATAAAAAAACAAAAAACTAAAAATAAATTGAGCTGAATGGATCAACCAAGTAGCAGCTCTGTGATTACAGTTGGGCCTGTAAGCTGTCAGAATACCTGGCCTATCGTCTGGATCTATAAAAGTAAAATCTTTCCTGTTTATGTAATTTGCTGGTTGCTAAACGTCTGGAAAATGTTCTGCCTTAGTACAAAAAGAGCTGATCCGTTGTGTAGAAGCACTTTGTAAAGTTCACAGTGGCACAACATGTCTGTGTGAGTCGCCCAGTCATTCAACCACTTAATCACTAAGTGAATTTAATGACACAGCCCCGTGGGTTTGTCCCTCAGCCCCGTAGGCTTATCACACAGCCCCGTAGGCTTATCACACAGCCCCGTAGGCTTATCACACAGCCCCGTGGTCTTGTCACTCAGCCCCGTGGGCTTGTGAGGTTTTGCTTATGTGTATTTTACAAAGCACATACTTCCTCTTCAATCAGCTGGTGCATTTTCAATTCTTAAGCTCTTCCATATTACCGATGTTTTGTTACCATCAAAGAAAGAAACAACGGCATTTTGATGCTTGTCGGTCCAGACACGTGGGGCAAAGATCTATCATTCCCTTCGTATGTATATGAATATTTTGAAATCTTGACTGCGTGTGAAGAAGGAAGTGTGTGCTGCGTGTGGGCAGAGAGGCGTTGTGGAAAGTCCCCAGTGCGCTGACGACTTCCCAGGGTCTTTCTTGGAAAGCCATAAGCAGATGGGGTGAGGCTGTTCAAAGCAACATTAAAGAATGCTCTTGCTTTTACTGCTTTTATAGTCCAGTACCTATTGTAGTTCTGGTTCGGTATTGTGTGGTGTAATGGTGAGGCTTTCATTGTTTTCATTGTTTGTGTTTTTTGTTTACCGCGTATTTGGGACCCTTTGCGGGGTTTCAAAACCTGGACTATGGTTGTTATGACCTTGTCTAGGTAGGGCAATAATACACAAAGTAGGGAAAAGGACAATCGGAGTAGAAGTCTTTACAAAAGTGTACAAAACATATGGCCCAGACCAAAATAATCAAAACCATGAACAAGCTCCTGGAGAACAAGGGGGTGTTCCACAGAGCAGCAGTTCTGTTCTCAACGTTAAGGCCTGTCCAGTAGGAAAGTCCCTCAACTCTTCTACTGGACAGACTTGGCTTTGCTCTGAATTCATCCTGCTTTGTGGAATAGTTGCTGGTCAACCTGAATGAAAAAACTAAAACAAAAGAACGAAAGAAGATGAAAGAAGTCAAACACAAGTGTCAGGCCAAGCAAGGGGACTGCAGTACACCGAGGTTTAGCCCTGACTAGTGACAAGCCTGACTCTTTTAATACAGTAAGTAGGTTTAAGTGCTATGCTACTATAAATGGTTAGCTACTGTGTTTACCAGTGTGTGTTCACCTGTGTATCCTGTATTGCTTTATGATGTTATTATAAGGTAGGCACATTTATTTAACATATTCCATGCTGCTGGGGGTTTTTGTTTGTTTGTTTGTTTTTGTTATTTTTTAGGGGGAATCTGGACTCTTCTTAAAGCCACAGCCAAACCCAATTTAAGTCAAGATTGCTATGACCAAGGGCATTTTATAATCCAGGACAATCTATGGACATCCAGTGGTTGGCTACCCATTCGACAGAGTTCATTCATTGCTTTTTTAACCACTTCTCATTATGCATCTAATGTGGATGACTTCATTATCACCATGGGCACATTTACATTTTACACATTTAATTTTACTGGAATCCAGAGTCACATTGTTTAACCGTTCTGGAGTCTAGAGTCACTCTGTTTAGCTGTACTGAAGTCTCATGGCCTCCTGTATTTGTACTCTTTATGACCAAAAATCACAAACTCATCATAACCCCGTTGGACATCCCTTTCCAAAACCCATGACAATCCCATGGACCTTAACCCAAAATGTCCACAGTATACTTCAGGGTGGGCTTATGTCAAAATAACAAACATTACCATCTAACATCTGCCCAAAATAAAAAATAATTGCCTGAAAAGAAAGAAATGGAAAAAAAACAAGATCAAAAGTAAACAAATAAACAAATATACATACATACACAAATGATTTTGAAGGTAACCCATGAATCTCATACCATGGTTACAAGGGTCTAAGCCCAGTGCTATCAGTACTTACTTCAAAGTCCGCCTAGGAACCAATAAAGTTAAAACAAACCTCTAACAATCACTAGTTACTATAGTAAAAAATAGCTCATAAGGTCCTCTGTATAAAACGGAACCCAACAGCGTGTTACTGTAGTGCTAACTCGTAAGACCTAAGACAACCTTCTTCCCACCATAGCAGTGATACTTCCTACATCCGCCCATGGTGTTGTGTATGGCGGATCACACGGTGGCTTCCAAAACTATGGACATTAAAATGGACTTGTCCAGTGTGTTGTGGCCATAACAGTCTCTGTTCTTTTTGTGTGTGTCTGCGGACATCCATGTACACATTTAGTCGGAAGAGAAATGGTGAGGTCAGACACTAGCGCTGGGTGAGAAGGTCTGGCTTGCAGTCGATGTTCTGGACCATCCCAGAGCTGCTCAGTGGGGTTGAGCTCAGGTTCTCTGAGAAGGTCACTGGAGCTCCGTCACATCAAACATGTCTGTGCAGGTCTTTATTGACCTCACATTGTGCACAGGGGCACAGGAAACAGGCTGCAACAGGAAATGGCCACAGGGCACATAATTTAGGGACTTGGATATTTCCGCATGATAATGATTGAGCCGCGGCCATTTTTCTCCGGTCGCGCTGTCTAAGCGAAATCAGTCATCGCAAGCGCGTTAAAAAAAATCGCTGTTTTCATCGGTTTGTAGGAGGTTCTTCCCAGAGTTTTTGTAATATGATGTAATTGAATGTTCGCTTTCTTTCATCCCGTTAGAAGTATTCACATTTTGCGCTCCTGTTTTTTTAAGCCTGCTTGAATTTTAACTTCGCGTTTGGACCGTTCAAAAACATTGTGGGACTGTTCAAACGATATTAATAGATACGTGGACCGTTACATTATATTGTTTCCTTAAGTTTTATCCCAGTCTGTACAGGTTAAGGTAGTTTTTAAGGGTCCCAAGAGAACGTGTTGGTCCGATAAACCGTGATAACGGCGGGCACGGACTAGCCACATGCTAAAACTAGCGCACATTTCTTGAACACAGGTTTTAGGTAAATTGCATTAAAAAATAGGGCCGATTTAAATGTGAAAATCTTTGGACTGGCTTGATCAAATTTGACAATTGAGGCATCTTTTTTTAGTTATATTGTGCTGCATCTAATAAAACTATTTTAAATATGATTAAATAATTTTGAAAAAAATGTCCAAGTCCCTACATAATTGTTATAAATGTCTTCCTATGCTATAGAATCAATGTTTTTCTTTACTGGAACCAGAGGGCTTCACCTAAACTCTGACAACCACAGACTTTTACCACAGACTTTTACTGCAGATATCACTTGATGCTCCTGGTCTTTACATTGTATGTTCATTTGCACTTCTAGGTATCAGTTTTAATTCCTGTTTACGATTGAGTCTATACTAGGTAATGACATTGATTCCTGTAGTTTAGCAGTAGTCTGGCTCAAGGGTATCTTGAATTCTGACCTCTCTATGCTACTATCTAGGATGCATTCTGTGAACAGACGCAAAGCACTTTGTAAGTGGCTCTGGATAACAGCGTCTGATAAATGCCCTACATGTAAAGTTTGGAACTCTCTGTAGCAGCAAGTGAAGACCAGTAATTTTTACTCACTGCATGCATCAGCACTGTGACTTGATGTGGTCTGCCACTTCAGCCCTGACCAGTTGTTGCCTCCAGACACTTCCATCTCACAGTAATAGGGCTTGCAGTTGACTGAAGTAGATTTAGCAAGGCAGAAATTTCACAGACCTGGCAACGGTGTATAGATATATACTATGCCCATGTACAGTAGTGTATACCTTCCAAAAATACATTGTTCCAATACATTGTTGAACTGAAAGTGCAGTTTACCATGTAGGCACATACAAATTCTCTGATGTAATAATGTGGTCAAATTTGTTCTCTAATTCATCTATTCTGAGATCCCGTGGTAAACTTCTGGTGTGTTTAGTCAAACTGCCCGAAACAGAAGTGAGTCATGATGTAGGCGGTACAGATGTGGTCTAAAAAGGTTTGGTTGATATATATGATTAATAAAATACAAGTGAGTGGAAATTCCTTGTGGCTGTTGTTGTTTATTGTTGCTTTGCCACACCTCCATGTTTGCTTATCTTTTGTCTCACCTTTCGCTAGTTATCCTGGAAAATGTATTTAGGAGTATTTAACCCCTCGTGTTTTTCCCACCGTTGTCGGTCTTTGAACATGTCATATATGTTGTTCATCTGCACATTAATACATGTTCTATGTTTACAACGCTCTCTCACCTTCCCCTCCCCCACACTGGCTCACCCTCTACAAAACATTTTGGGTATTTAAGATTGACACACACAAAAAAAATCAACGCTAGCTTTTCCTCTTGCGACTGAACTGATCTGCGTTGCAGGGAATGGATTCTTTGTAATAAAGTTTATTTTAATTTTTTTAAAAATATTTGTTGTGCTCTGCACCTCAGTGGAACCTAAACCAGAGAAAAATCTTTCCATGACAATACCCATGTGGAGATAGCACACACCTGCTGGCAGGGGTGTGGCAGCAAATTCTGGGCCCTGTATACTCTCAATGTCAGTGGGCCCCTATAAATGTCGGAAAAGAGGCACATGAGCAAAACGGGGCCCCTCTCCCTACTCGGGCCCTGGGTAGTCAGGTCCACTTTTCCCCCCACTACCACGCCCATGCCTGCTGGACGTTAACTGCTGGACAGGGATCAACAGAAGGCTCCAGTGTACCAGAACTGCAGCTCCCTACTGAAAAACTGTAGGTGAACTGATCGGAAACCATACAGACAGATGTAGGATATATGACAGATGTAGGAGCCCGGGACATATGTCTTACAGATACAAGAGGTCCAGAAGAACCCCACAGTAAACAACAGAGGCATACCTTTGGAATAATGTGTCAGGTCCCAAGCTGATTACCAGTAGAACTGTTCTTGCTGGAGTGGACTGGATGTCTGATATGTTTGATTAGTTGAGTATACTCATAAAGCTGTGTAATGTGGTCCTGAACTGAGATCATGGATAACTCCAGAGATACTGTCTGGAGTTTGATGTAAAGCCCCACATGACTTATCTGTAACTGGCAGGAATGGGCAAGACAGGAAGTATTTTTCAAGCTGTTCCTTTGTGGCACAGTTATACAAACCAAGTGAGAGATGAGCTGGCATGCAATATAGTAACCAAATCTTCGACAACGCTATTCTGATGACTTTTAAATGGTACTTTCCAAATGGCTTTAGGCCTACAAGTCATTGTTGTGATGGGTGCGGGCAGGGAGCCAGACATGAGTGTCTGAAACAAAGTGAAACAGACAAACAAAAAAAATTAACTGTACAAAAACAGAAATGAAAACAACAGGCAGAAGATCTTAAACTGTGCCAGGACATAGCAGAGAAGCATTAACACTCGGGGGGCGTTGACAGAGCAGCACTAACACTCAGGGGGCGTTGACAGAGCAGCACTAACACTCAGGGGGGCGTTGACAGAGCAGCACTAACACTCAGGGGGTGTTGACAGAGCAGCATTAACACTCAGGGGGGCGTTGACAGAGCAGCATTAACACTCAGGGGGGCGTTGACAGAGCAGCACTAACACTCAGGGGGTGTTGACAGAGCAGCACTAACACTCAGGGGGCGTTGACAGAGCAGCATTAACACTCAGGGGGGCGTTGACAGAGCAGCATTAACACTCAGGGGGCGTTGACAGAGCAGCACTAACACTCAGGGGGTGTTGACAGAGCAGCACTAACACTCAGGGGGTGTTGACAGAGCAGCACTAACACTCGGGGGGCGTTGACAGAGCAGCATTAACACTCAGGGGGGCGTTGACAGAGCAGCACTAACACTCAGGGGGTGTTGACAGAGCAGCATTAACACTCAGGGGGGCGTTGACAGAGCAGCATTAACACTCAGGGGGTGTTGACAGAGCAGCACTAACACTCGGGGGCGTTGACAGAGCAGCATTAACACTCAGGGGGGCGTTGACAGAGCAGCATTAACACTCGGGGGTCGTTGACAGAGCAGCATTAACACTCAGGGGGGCGTTGACAGAGCAGCATTAACACTCAGGGGGGTGTTGACAGAGCAGCATTAACACTCAGGGGGGCGTTGACAGAGCAGCATTAACACTCGGGGGCGTTGACAGAGCAGCACTAACACTCAGGAGGTGTTGACAGAGCAGCATTAACACTCAGGGGGGCGTTGACAGAGCAGTGAGGAGGAGGAGCAGGTGATGATGAGCACTGGGTGCTCATTGGGTGCCAAACAGACAGAAGCATAAAGGCAAACAAAGACCTGGAAATGGAGTGGAAATGAGGAAGGTTCACAGTATGTGTTTGTGTGTGTGTGTGTGTGTGTGTGTGTGTGTGTGTGTGTGTGTGTGTGTGTGTGTGTGTGTGTGTGTGTGTGTGTGTGTGTGTGTGGCAGTGGGCGTGTCCCACAGGTTGGGCACATTGCACGTTGTGATGAGCTACATTCCTTGATAAAGTTACTCTCATCTGAATTCAGTTTTGTAGCTTCACTGTGGTAATGGCCAAAATATTCAGACAGTATGAACTACAGCTGTGTAAATGAGACAATGTTTGGCAGAACAATGGTGTAACGATCTGCGTAGCGCAGAACAGGGAGGCGGACACAAATGCTGAGGAGAGCGAGATTTAATCAAGGAAATTCCAGAGGCAGAGTCATAGTGGCAGGCAGGGGTCATAACGGGTGGGCAATCAGAACAAGAAATGTAGACAGGCATAACAACGCAAGGAAATAAACATGGCACTAAGACAATGAACGAATACTCAAAACAAAACACGGGGAAAACGCATACAAACTAGAGCAACCAAGTACAGAGCACACGAAAGACAGAGCAGTAAACTTACGGACCATGGACACTGAACAAAACAACCGATAACTAGATCTGGGAGACACAGGGACTAATATACACAGAACTTAACTAGGAACAGGTGAGAACAATAACGACAGGGGCGTGGCAGACAATAAGGAATCATCTAAATAAACGAGCAGGGCGGGACAAACGGGCACGGAACACTGACACGAGGGAACCCAGAGTGACAGCTACGAGAGGGGGCGTAGCCCTACGTGACAAATGGGATTTTGGTGTTCTGCTGCAGATAATCTATACCACTGTAATACATTACAGTACATTTATACATTGTACATTTTTCACTGTAATTTATACATTGTAACCTCTGGTGTAAATTTAAGAACCTCTACAATAGTAGCTAATTTTTATTATTTATTTAGTGTGTTATTTCTTGATTAATATATGTGCTTGTATATATATTCTTAGGTATTTTTTTATGACATATTTGGCATTCTTAGCGAGAAGCAAAATAAGTTTTTCATAAGGAAACCTGTTACCTCTGTGCATATGACAATAAACACTTTGAAGTTGAACTTAAAATTTGAGCACTGGTATAACCAAAACAAGTGTTCAGTTTGATTCCATTTCTTTGTGAACGTCTTGAGGCACATACATCCCCTGCTGTGCCTACCTGAGACTTCCGGAGAAGGACCCCCACCTGTTTCCACTCACCGTGTTACACAGGAACAACTAATTCTCCACCCCCCACAACATCATCACATCCTGTCACCCCTAACCCTTCTGCTGTGATGTATCACGCGATCACAGCTGCACATATTTCATAAATCAGATGACTACATTTGTAGTTTAGTAGAGTAAATTTTTAAATTTGAAATTGTACTTTTTCACTGCAAAACATGCAAATGAGTTTTAAAAATTGACCTGTCTTAACAAGGCTGTCTTTCTGCCTGTCTATGGCAAACCTGTGTGTTCACTAGTGATGACATGTTATGGCTTCTTAGCTTGTGTTTTTGATTCAAAGTAACCTTACTGAACATCTTGATTTACAAATGATTGTAAATTGATTTATACTTACAATTGTTTACAATAAAGAAACAGACATCTTGGAAAAAATACATTGTTTTACATTTTATTTTACATTTTATTTCATTATGTGATCATGAAAAAATATGGACGTGTTGTATACAAAGCTAGAAAGAGGCGGACACCCAGGTGAACTGGAAAGTACCCTGGTGAAATGCTCTAGTTGCCATAAAGGGAATAATGTCTGCTTCCTCTCCAGTGTGCACAAAGTTAGCCAGCTGAAGATTACTCATGCACATGCAAATCATGTTTATGAGTCAATAATTATATTAGTTATATATGTATCGCAATATTATAATAATGATATATAAGATACAATTAGCAATCACTTTATTTAGTTGGCAATAATTATATAGTTTTTTGAAGTACATCAAATACTGATGCATAAAAGCAAATAAAATCCAAAATATATTATATGCATAGAGTTAATTATGCATATGTTATTATTAATATTTTTATAATTTTTTATTTTTAATATGTTCAAGATGCTGGAACAAACTGCTCAATAGCTAAAAAGAAAAACGAGAAAACTACTCTGAACCATTTTCAATTAATCAATATCAACAGAAAGTTGTAACGTAATTATGGTAAAGGCACATATTCACAAAACCCACACTGTACATCTTCACCATTTTAAATAGCGATTATTTAAATTGTATTGCTCATATATATCCTGCATTATATATATACTGCAGCAAAGCGACCTGATGTTGCATTCAAACATGAAAGCGGAGAAGGAGATGTAACAGAAATGACAGTCCCTCCCTTCTGGTCAGTCAACTAAAACCACATGTTCTAACCCAACCCAGCCCTGCTCATGCCCAGAGACTGCAGACTGATTGGCTTCATGCTCACCACAGCAGAACTATGGCTATAACCGGCTCCTCTGCTGAGGGGTGACCTTAGCCAACCTGCTCTCCACGCTGCGCCTAAAGACACCTGTCCTCAGGTGCATCTCTAGCTTGTCACCTGCAGTATTTCACCTTCAGACACCCAATCAACATGTTTTGGTGGCATGACCTAGTAGGGAAAAAAGAAACACTTCATGAATATACAATTAATGCATACTTAATATGTTTAAAAAATACTTAATAAGCTTAATAATACTTAATTATTATCTTACTTGTGTACAGCACTTAGGTCAATGACATTGATTTAAAAGTGCTCTATAAATAAAGCTTAAAAACAGCTGCTTAAATCCAATACAGGTGCCGAAGTGATGCATGAAAATCCATGAATATCCAAAAAAAAAGCATTCAACATACATGACAGAAGTTGTCTTTCTCAAGAAGCATTTTAACTCTCGCAGACGGGCTCGGTACAGATGGGAGGAGCTTCTCTGTCAGCCTGGAGAAAGACAGGGAACACCACACCTCAGTACTCGAGGGCCACATCGGACCGGAAGAAGTGGTGTGATCTCGTATTTTAGCATTTCAGGAAATGCCTGAATTATAACCCCAATCCTTCCCTGGAGTGTGTGATGTGGCTAAAGAAAGCTATAGTGTGGAGTGCAGGTGGTCTGGCCCAGGTCTCAGAACCCTTCACTACAGAGAGCGACGCAGAACAAACGCGTTAATATGAAGTTCGTTGAACACCGACACCCTTTGCTTGATATCAGTACTAACCTGACAGTTATCATGGCAAGACACATTTTCAAGTGTGGGGACACATGTAGCGACTTCACTGCTGTGCTTACACAACCCATATCACTAGAATAAAGCATAATATGGTCAGCAAAGATTGGAGGCCAGTCTCAAAATGAAAAGCGTCTATGAGTGGACCGACGTGTTAATCTCACAGCTAAACCTTTTAAACAGAGCAGGGCTATTTTTATTTAAAATTGTTTCACAACCTGTTTATGGGAAATGTGGTGACATTAGAACAACAGACAGACACACAGCCTGGCCGTACCCTACAGACAGTGTGGAAGACCACAGATGTCAGTGACACTGAGGTCTCTTCATACGTTTTTTCACGTTTGACATTGAGTACCAGTAACAAGTTTGGACACACTTACTTTTTTTTTTGCCATTTTCTACATTTTTGAAAACAGGCATGGTACAAAACCAGTAAAATAACACGTGATTGTGCTGTGTCGTTGACTATCTTAGATATTAGATTCTTCAGTGTAACTATCCTACACTCTGATGGCAGTTTTGTAGGCTTGAGATCAGCTTCTTGAAGACACTCTCATATTTGCAGAGCACTGATGGGGTGAGGACCTAAAGCTCTGAAAGAAATGTTTCCTGAGGTGCATCTAAAAGCGTGTGTGTGTGTGTTTCGAAAGTGAATTCATAAATAGACAAACAACTTTCCCAAATAACATTTGTCTTAGAAACAAAAATAAGCATAATCATAAAATGGCTTCATTACTATTAAAAACATGCATTCAGTCAGGTGTGTCCAGGTGTGTTCCATCAGTGAGGCTGAGCTCCTCTCAGAAAACCAACCAACCAACGAACCAAACAAACAAACAAACCATACATACATATATACAAACAAACACAAAAACAGAAAACAAATGTACAAACAAGAACCAGAAGTACTAAGAAAGAGAAAACAAAGAGATTTTACCTTTGGAACTTGCACACCAGCAGAAAAGTCAGAAGAATCATGGGAAGTATAAACACAATGCACGCTATCACCAGTGCGTTCAGGCGGTAGGGGCTCTCCGTAGGACCAACCACTGATTCAAAGAGCACAGACACATGCACCATCACGACCCTCACTATCACCATCACCATCACAACCCTCACTATCACTATCACCACCCTCACCCGTGATGCCTGGTGTGCTGCCACAGGACTCACCCATAACTGCACTCCACTCACTCCAGTAAATGGGAGAAGCACAATATTCAGACATTTGAGTTCTGATTTTAATTGCGTAGGACCTCGTCGGATCGATGTTTGATTTATTTAAAAATCTTTCCGTTACGTCGTGCAATTGGACATTCTTGAGAAAGAACAAAACGCATGGTAATAAGAATACCTGCAAGATGTCATGGTAAAAAGCATACAAGAACTGCAGAAATATGTTAAAGAGACAAAATCTTACCTCATCATTTATCTGTAGTTCATACACAAAACAATCTTCAGGTTCTTTTGGCAGTGACCACCGTATCTCTATGTATTCTGACCGCACCAAGGTTATGTACATTTCCGGGGGATCCAACTTTTCTGGAGAGAAAAAAACAGCAATAGGGCCATTTGAAAGATGCCATTATGATGATTTTATATATGCGATTACATTACATAATCTTTTAATGCAACTCAATAACATGCATCTTGTAATGCAAAATACATTTAATTATGCACAAAGATAGTAGTACAAATTAGTTAAGAAGATGACATGAGTAATATAAAGCCTAAATTTGGACATTTTTATATTTTGCATTGATACAAAAGATAGTTTTCATCAGGATTTCTTACCAATGTCATCATAGTCGAAATTTCTTTGAAGGGTACATCTATGACCAGGTATTGAAATATTGAGGAAAAGTGTCATGCTCTTGTCTGAAATAAAGCTCCGGCATTCAATGCGTTCTTTTGCCGTATCTGAGATGCAGGATAGATGACGGTCCGCTCTATGTTCGCTGATTCAAGAGCACAAGAAAGTAACAGTTACACTGTAAAAAGTGACATGACCAAACTGATGTTGTGAAGAGCTGCCACAGCTATCGTATTTCATCCAGGGATGAACAGATAATGATATCTAACAACGTCAAACATTCAATCATATAATCATGGAGACTTACTACAACGTAGCTGAGTATTGTGTTTCCTTAGGAAGCGTCTGTGTGCTCCAAGAGCAATTTAACTGATCCAATTTATAGACCATGCAAGTGATGTTATCCCAAGAAAAGTTATAGTTTTTAAGAAAATTATCTGAGAAATGACAAGAGAGATTATTAAAGGTTATTTTTATTAAAGGTTAGTTATATATATATATATATATATATATATATATATATATATATATATATATATATATATATATATATATATATATATATATATAGCGGTTATATACTATAGATAATAGATAGCTACACTGGAAATAAAAGATTAACTGCTTTAGAAAGATTAAAGATGACTACATTGAGAGCGAAACTAAGTAAGCTAAAAGCTAAATACATATTTTGTCATTTTGTAAAAATTTAATTCATGAAAAGTAAATAGCTTCTATGTGAAATAAAGATTACAAGAGGGAATGCAGAAATATTTTATAGAGTAGAGTTTATTTTTTAATAAACTTAAATGCCTACTGTCTTGGGCATCTGAACTACTATTCATCTTCTGTTCATTCATACATGTGACAAACTAGGAGAGAAAATCCAGATTAAGATTATTTCAGTTTCTGCTATATGTGAATAATTGCATATAACAGCACATCTGGACACTGCAGTGTAGTACCTCATTGGGTCCATGTATATCATCAAAACGTTCATAGTCTAAAAAGTAATTAATGAATGTGTTATATGCAGATGTTATAATGCAAATTGTTGCAGGTGGTTCCCAATATACAGGAACCAATACTTATTTTTGTTAGTAAATGACGACGGGGGAGAACAGCTACTAACCTCGGGAATCTGCCAAGGCCAAAGAGAGTGAGAAAAGCAATCCGTACAGGTTCATAGTGAAACTGTGACAGTGAAGATGGGCCATAAGAACCAACAATACGTGAAAAACGAACAGTTCACACTAGTGCTCTGAACCAATACCACAGTCCTAATGGCTCATGACCTGTGGCTTTCTATGTCCAGATTACCAGATTATGTCATCATAGTTTTATTATAAATCCTAAAGAAAACAAACAAATGCTTCAATAAATGTCATTATTTAACTATGACCATGTTTACTTTGTATCCCAAACACTAGGTCAATGGTTTAAGCTTACAAAATGAAAGAAAACTTCCAGAAACATAAATTAAGCATTCAAAAACGGAGACCAGAACAACAACATAGTCTCAGTATTAAAAATTTAAAGAAAATGTAGATAGATATTCTGCATTTATAAGTATAAAATGCAGAATAAAATGAATTTACCTCTCAGGGACATGGCCACCTATGCAGAGATGTGACAGAGGCTTCAGCAAAAGAACACAGCAAAACAGAAGTAGTGTTAAAGGGAAATGGGTATCAGAGTTTACTGGAAAGCATAGAACAGGAAGTTATAACACGGGGAGGAGTTTCCAACGAGCTCTCACTACTCAAAAGAGAAGACTAGTGCATTTGTAGTGTATGTTGTGGGTACATTCTTCATCTGTGATGTTTCACCGTGACAGTGAATGAAAATCTGTCTGCCCACCTTTTCTTACCCGGCAGACTCTAACGAACCTAAGCACTCCTCAGCCCAGACGACTGCTCATCACAAACCTCAGACATATTACCCAACCAACAACATAAACATGACATAAAGGCAGTACTGCCCATCCAAGCTGTAGTTTACGTTTGCAGCTTTTCTTGTATTTATCAATCGCTTACATTGTTTCCACCAGATCATTTGTATTTTTGTTCAGGCAGATGCTGACCAACGATTAATCTGTATGTCAGAGATATTTTACTTGCTAATTTGTGACTGTTTTATAAACATTTGGAGACATTCATGTCCTACATGCAATTCAGATAAGATGCTATGCAGAATACTAATAATGTGCTATAACGTATTTTCGGCATCTTCAATAAAGTTAAAAAGAGGGGCTTGTCCTTAAATATGCTCTCACTATATAACAAATACTCTAGATTAAATATAGGCCTATTTTCTCTGGTTCGAGGGAGGGGAAGACAAGACTGCGTTGTAAAACAACATTCAATAAACGTGGCGACAGATACAAAGATCGACAACGGAGGGCCAAACACGAAGGTGTAAACACACACATTAACGAGGGTAAAACAAGGTACGAGTGAAAGAGAACACTTGACAATGAGGTGGGCAACAGCGACGACGACGGCAACAAGCAAACACTGAACGACAAAGACTCACACACTGTACCAAGTGAGCCTATACCGGAGGGTGGAGGGGTGTACCGTTACATCTCTATACTAAATATGCTCTATAATTATATACTGTCGCTATATTAAATATAGTATCTATATTAAATATAGAGATCAATGTCTAGCAATATAATCAATGTCTAGCAATATTAGGATAGTCATCTTCCTCACGAACATAATCATTGCAATAGCTGTATTTGAAGGGTCCGCATACATCTTTAGCAGGTCTTCTTTGAAGGCATCTCAAGAATGGACATCTCACGAGTTTGCGACATCTCCACAGACGTTCCACAGACGTTCGCATTGTTGCACAACTGACCATAAATGATGCTGCAGTTATAATAGTTCGCCTCTAGATGGCAGTCTTTAATCATTTTCAAATTAGTAAATAGAAAATAAGGTTTCAACAATGCCAAAATTAATGTATATTAATGTACATTAATATCTGGTAATGTAATAAACTCAATTGGTAGCATATATCATTCTACACTAAATAAAAAACAAATGAGTATTGTGAGTATGAGGTTGTGAGTATATTGAACGGTAGTACTGAATGGTAGATAGTATATTGAATGCTAGAGGGTATACTGAACTGTACATGTACGTTTAGGTACATTAATGACAAACTCCACAGGACCTTATTCACACCATAGCAGATAAGTGAAAAGCCCACAAGAAAAAGTGATTTATTTGGCTCAAAGTGATTCAATAATTGGCAATGTAGCACTAACAACAATAGTGCACAGAGATAAATGAATCAGAAGCTAAAATTCCATAAGCATTTTGATGCCAGATAAAACAAATAAGAGTTTTCTAAAAAGGATCAATCCTAAAATCTAGTTTTAGACTGGCCGGTGGTTAATCAAGTCTTCAGATTTGATCAGCTTTTCATCCAGCTACCTGTGCCATTGTTTACCTCCTCTTGTTTCTAGTTACAAACCTAGGTATTTAGACAGAAACTAAGGCTTAAACCCCCTGATAAAAATCATTAACATGTGGTAGTTGTTGCTTAACTCACTTTGGCTTATGTGTGCATTTATTCATTGTGCACTAATCAAACTACGCCATCTCTACGGTATAATGGAGAAGGGGCTCCCACGCTAGGCCACCCAACTTAACAAGTGTAGGAGCTACTCAGTGGTACACAAGTGTCAATTAGAAGAGTCAGTTGTCAAGGTAAGTTTTATTTTATTTATTTATTTATTATTATTATTAATTTATTTTTTACAATAATTCATAAAAGCATATACAAATCAGAGAACACTCCTTCATGTGGCAACTGTTGCCATCGCATATAAACAGGGCTGGGTCAGGGGAAAATCAATCCCGCCCAAACAATAACATGGCCAAGAGAATAGTTACTCTATTGGGGCCCCTTCGCCGCACTTCTCCAAAAATTTGAAAATGATACCTGCTACAAATCTTACCAATGCAACACAGTCCAAACATCCCCCACAAGGGCACTGTCGGGGGTCCGAGAATGTCCACGCCTTGGCCACAAAAGAACAAAACAAAGAAAACAAAGAAAACAATGTAACATTTAAAGAGCTTTACTACTTACATTCCATGCAATGTAATTGGATACTGTTTAACACAGCTGTTGTATCTGGCTAAAAACCCTGCATACAATCATTCATCCAGAAACATTGTTCTGTTGTGACTGGATTTGCAGTGTTTCTAAATTTACAGTGCGTTTCTGAAATGTAGTGCACACTTTGTCATTTTGATTAATTGCTTTGCGTATTTGCAGCGCATTGGACTTTCAGGGCCACCGTAATTTGGAAGTCAAGCACACAGAAATTAAGGTAAATAATAAACATGCTGACATCCAAGAAAATTTTACAATGAAATGCATTTTACTTATTTTCCACTAGAGGTCACACTAGAGGTGCATTTCAGGAATACAGACTGACAGGCCCTGCACTCATCAGAGAGGACTCCTTTCTTCGTGGACGAGACAATATTTTAATATTGATGATTTAATGTTGTTTGCCATGTTTGCAGTATTAGCCAAACATTGCGCATGAAATAAATGTACCGTCGTTTAGTGTGCCATCATTGACGGATCAGGGTTCATTTCTCTGCGTCAAGAATTGTTTTTAAGACTTCTGATGAGTGGCGGAGGCAACGGGGTGGCAGAGCCCTTGCCCCTACTGCCAACCCACTGGGAATGGTCATTTTAAGAAAAAAATATTTGTTTCCTTTCGTTCATCATTTGTATATGGACCCCTCTGATAATGCCTGGCTCACTCTTTGGCCACCCCTTGAAATAACGTATAGCTACGTCACTGTCTGATGACTGCCCCGCCCAATTCCCCGTACAATCGCACAAATCAGTTTTGTATATTTTATATTGTGCAAAAATAAAATTCAAATTCGTGTACAAAAATACAAGTGCAAATTTTAGTTTACAAGTTCTCACATCAAAAATGCCAGTGCAACTTTTAGTTTACAAGTTTTCAAATCATGTCCTACAAGTTCTCAAGTTGTGTAACAGATTTACCTTCATACAGACACAGCTAATTAGCACTGAGAGTTTGAGAAGTGGGAGGAGAGGAAGCTCTTTTATCCGGGCATCGGCAAATGCTCGCGCCTGTTTGCTGAATATATTATGGGAACGTCATTGAATGCAGTACCTGAATGATTCATACACGTGCATTTCATCCACCTACCGTGATCTCATACTTACATGAGAGAGTAATGGTAGAGTCATTTCTGGAAATCACTGGCAGACCAAACTCAAAACGAAATTGAGAAGAAAACGGGTGACGTAGGTGTCTGAAGAGAATTGCCTCTGGGAATTTTCCTGTCTCTCAGACTATTATTTAAAAAAATATATTTAATCAACCACTAGATGAGATTTGGCAAATTGAGAAATAGACAATGTCATATAGGCTATACGTCTTCTGAGAAACATTAAAAACTGTTATAGACCCCCCACCTCCCCAGGAGGAAGTATAAATTATGTATCTGTACAAGAAAAGTCATCAGGTATAACCAATATATATAACCGTTATATATACTCTCCAAAACGTTAGAGTGACATTCACGACAACTGAGAATTGCCACAAATAGCCAAAACAACGGTCAAAACGTCACTGGAAATATGCCACATGTCACATACCCATTAACACCTACCATGAACAGAAAGCTACCCCGTGTCAGACAAGGATGTGGGCTGGAGACACGGACGTAATTTTGGGGGGGGGGGGGGGGGGGACATGTCCCCCCCACTTTTTCAAAAGCCGGCTTTGGTCCCCCCCAGTTTTTATGGTTAAAACCAAATATTTAAATAGCGACGAATCTATGTCCCCCCCCACTTTTGAAATCAAAATTACGTCCATGGCTGGAGAGAACAGGCCCGTTATCGCTCTCATATGACCAGTTACAGTTGTGGTTGCAGGTCTAAAGTTCGTTATCATCCTATATCTCTTATTTTATATACTGTGAGAATTTATTTGCAGCAGAGTAGCAAAACAAGTTTGCTTTACCGTATTTTAATGAATGATCATGTTATCGTTTAATAATAATTCAGTGCAGAGTGAAACACTACGCAGTGGGTAATTGTTTTCACAGATGCATCTCTTATATTTTCTTTTATTGTCACACCATCTCACATCCCTAATGGCACAATGACTGTACCTAATAATTCTGTATAAAACCGCGTTAAATCAAACTCAACACGGGTATGATTCATTTACGTCTTTCATGTTTCCTTGTTTTTTAGATGTGTGTTTTATTTCTCTCGACGTGTCGTTTCTCTCACCATCATCGATCCTCAGGCCTCACGGACTCAATCAAGAATCAAGAATAGCTGCAAATCATGTTTCTTCCGCTCCTAAGCGTCAGCTGAATTCAGGGCAAACTCCACATCTGTATTACTGAATGATTTTTGTGGAGTGCATCTGTACATCTAGTTTCACAAATCAAGAGCACGTGGTGATGTTGGCAGGGTTCATTTCTTTTGAAGCAAGATGAGAAGCAAGTTTGTAATCAGTGCCAAACGCTACTCATATTAGTCAGGTCCAGGCTGATTGTTCTATGAGGTTTCAATATGACCTGAATGTGTTTGTCACAGTAATCTAAAAAAACTTCCTTCACAGTACAATTTAAGGTGCTGGAAACAGTTTAGCTTTATGGCTGTATCTACTGGAAACAATGTTTGTCTAAAGGCTAAAATATGGGCGTTTACATTACCTTTTCATTTTACCACAGCAACCTAGTAAGCATTAGTGTGTGTGTGTGTGTGTGTGTGCACAGATGGGCAAATGCAGAGGACAAATTTCGATTAGGGTGAAAATCACAATTGAAAAATATGGCACATTACATTACAATTTTTACTGTCTTGGGGTCTTGGTCCTCTCGAGGTTTCTTCCTAATCCCCACCCTGTCGCCTCTGGCTTGCTCATTAGGGATCTGGACCCATACTATTGTAAAGTTGCTTTGTGACAACGTGTGTTGTGAAAACCGCTATATAAATAAATTTGACTTTGACCTTGACTTTGACTGTGTACTTAGCAGTGGTTTGAGCTCTGTAAATGTACCAGTGAATTTGCTTGCCTGTTAGCCATCTTGCTAGATATCCAATCGTTTATGTAAATCATTACATTTATATACAGTCATTTACATATTCACTTTTTGTGAATGCATTATTTTAAATAAATGTCTAAATCAAATTTAAGGGGAGTTAATTTTGTATTTCAGGATGTCACCAAATTTCAGAAGGAGGTGAGTATAAGTTATTTTATCATTTATGATAAAAATAATAAACTTAACACATTCTTTTTACTATATAGTGTGTATTTAATAACATAATCTCACGTTTATCAAAAAAGAATTATAAGAATCCTTATAATGTGGATGACAGCAGGTGTATTACGCCGTGTTGAAGTATACTGTATTATTATTGCAGTAAGTGCACAATCCCACAACACGGTTCTAGAATTTCTGAAGCTTGAAAATAATTGACTGGGTTCACTGCCTTTGCTTGTGTGTTTAGATAGATGCATGTGCAAGCAAGCATACAGAAAAATGGGGTTATATTTTTTAAAATATCTAGAACCTTCCTGCAGTTTAAGCTGCAGGAAGTTCACCTGTGAGCTCACACATCTTTCACACTGAGAACTGTGGTTAATCGCCAGAGGTGTGAAACACACACTGCTTCACTCTAAACCATAAAACATTCTCATTTTCTGGGTCATTCTTTTGCATATTGTCATATAAAGCAGTCACATGTTGATCAATAAGATATTAATAATTTAATCATATTTCAAGAATCTGTTATTAAAATGTATGCATCATTGTAATTCAACAAAACAACAAAAACAATAGCAATTATTATTTACTAATCATGTGGCACTATAATGGAACAGTCTTATCACATAAAACAACCCAGAACCAGGTACTTAACTGCTATCTCTATTTATACTACAGTACTCTACAGTTAGTCCCTGGAATCCACTTGTAGGAAACATTCAAAATTCTGAGTATTTTACACCACCAAGCGCTGTGGTAAAATCTGTGGTGTAATCGAGCATTCTTGGTATTGAGCATTCCCACTTGATAAGATACCAGTGAACTCTTATTTCTGTATCATTGCTGGGAAAATAGAGATGGACTCTGATGACATCTCTGCTCATGAACACATTCTTTATTGAGCTACATACAGTAGAGACGGACAAAACAGGAACTAAAACACATGGCGCAAAGATGGTAACGGAATGATAAACTGACCAAATAGACCGCGTATAAAGACCAAGTAATAAAATCACACATTTAACACATTAAACACATCAATTGAAACTAATTTACAACTGCGGGGAGCACATGGCATCATGGGAATCCCAGTCATGTCTTCCCTGCTCACTCTCTCGCTGTCAGGTGCCACACACCACGAACTAATAAAACAATATATTGAACACATTAAAAATGTACATTTAAGCTTATTATAAACTGCGGGGAGGTGCATGGCATTGTGGGACTCCCAGCCATCCCTCTCACTGGCAGACACCACAGTATGTTGAAAGATTATCAGAACAGAAACAACTGAAAGTTCTTTCGAGCAGCTCTTGCTTAACTTTTCTCACCACTTTTCTTTAACCTTTGCCCACCGTCTGTACGTGCTTCTTGTTTTTGCATCTTCGCCTTCACTTCTCCTGTCTGTCTTTGAAAAAAAAAAAACAAAAGAGCTGTGTCCGTTTCTTTTAGCAACCTTTGAAGTCACTGATTTATCAGGACACTGCTGTCATTCTGATTCCCTCTTGTGCTGGGCAGCTCGGACAAATTGGAGTTGACGGTCTCGTCCCTCTGGCGTCCTGCGCAGCAGAAACAGCGTCTGAGTGTTCTCCTCAGGGCCTGCCGGAGCTCCGTGGAAGCAAAGTAGTACACGAAAGGGTCAAAGCAGCAGTTGAGGCTGTTGAGGCTCAGCGTGAGCTTGTAGTAGGCGTACACGCTTTCTCCCTTGCCCTTAAAAATCATGTGGATGGGCTGAACGATCATGTTGGGCAAGTAACACACGATGAAGCACAGGGCAGCGACCATCACCAGGGCCTGAATGCGCCGGTGAGAGCGCTGGACCCCGGCGTTGAGCTTCTGTCGAAGGGTGCGACCCACCGTGCAGTAGCAGGCAACCAGGAGGACCATCGGCACCACGTAGAAGACTAAGTAGATGGTGATGAAGTAGAAATATCCTTTGGCTCCTTTGAAGGCAGCAGCGGGAAGCACGTCGAAGCAGGTGGTGATGTGGAGCTGTGGAACGAAGAAGGAGAAGTTGTACAGGACAAAGGGGAGCTGGAAGGCGAGCACCAGACCCCAGATGAAGCAGCAGGTCAGGACGGCGTTCCGGGTGCTCCACACGTGACGGGCCTTCAGAGGGTGCACGATACGGCAGTAGCGCTCCAGGGCGATGGCGCAGGTGCTGAGCACAGAGGACTTCAGGTTGAAGTAGAAGGCGGCTGACGAAATGTTGCAGGTCACCGCGCCGAAGCGCCAGTCGTTGCCGCGGAAATGGTAGTCCACCTGGTCAGATTAGGCGAAACGACAGAACCCTCAGTGCATAATCTGTGTTGCGATACGTTTCTGTCAACTCGTCAAAGATGATCGGGGCCCGTGTGCTCTTACTTGGAGCGGAAGTGTGCTGATAAAGAGCAGATCTGATACACAAAGGTTGATGGAGTAGATAACTGTAGGGGTTGAGCGCTTGGGAAGTCCACAAAGGAGGATGAGAGCAATGAGATTGCAGGGAGCTCCAATAACAAACGCCATCATGTAGATCACAGGCACGACATCAGTCGTTAAAGGGCTGATCAGTGCCTCCAGAGTGACGTTTTCGACTGAATGGTTCATATTCGTGCCTCTGTAGCGTGCTGGTCTGAAGTAGCAAAAACATTTTAAATTAACAAAATGTGAACATTTGTAAATATTGAATATATAATCGAAATGCATAGTCTTTATTAGGTGTAGTGCTGTATTTTATCCAGCTGTAATCTGCACAATTCTGACCTGGCAGGTGATCTGCTTGTGAGTAACTGTTGTGTTCGAGATCACCTTAGCTGAGTTAAAAGTAAAATAAAGGTGACATCAAGACGACCCCAGGGAGGTGACACACATACGAGAAACTATCACGGGATATACGGGCTGAATCCAAATTCAAAACATATTGAATAATTAATACACATTTTAAATAAAAAGAATCAGTTATGAAAAACAATCAAACAAGTGAATTCTTTCATTGCATCTCATTAATATGCACAAGGTATGAATAGGTAAATTAATGCACACTTTGTTTTGTATTGTAGTACTTCAGATATTACTACAAACGACTCCTATTGTTTCACCTGGTTTTAACATTCAGAAACTCCAAAACTGACTGATTAATTTATCAAATGCATTACATGACTAAGACAATTATCAATAAATCAATTCAAACAATTAATGTGTTCCAAAAACAAACTGCGTCCAATTTTGGTCGTATCCAGAAAGACCAGTTAACCTGTACTGTATATTAACCTGTACTGTATAACCTCCGTTGTAGGTTTTTGAATTATTTGTCTTGTCATCTGTGTATTTGTTGTCATGGTAATAAATGTTTTGTGTGGTGCACCCCTCCCTCACCACCGTGACTATATGGTTTTAATAAAGTTGCATTTTACTAAAATGCATTCGTTTTAGTGGGCATATATGAGGCTGAAGCAGTTAGCCTTGCATCCGTATTTTTCAACTGACGTTTTAAAATAACATTACAGTCATTGTGTCTTTTAGAAAAATGTATTTGGGGAGAGGTGGTATAGGCCCTGTGATGTGACTTCTACAGAAGTAATGAATGTGAATACTTTTGACATCTTTGCTAACAACCATAGATCAAATATGTGCATCAATCATACTTTACAACTGCTTATAACATATATAATTGATATGGAAGGTGAGGTGTATACCAACTCCTCAGTGTGTATCATCAGACCAATTGCAGGGTTTATAAATAAATACAAATATAAACTGGGCTTATAAATCCCAATGCACAGAAGTCTTTCAAAATTTAATGGTGCTTTTTTGGCAATGTTGAGTGAATTTGGCACCGATTTGCACCAAATCTCAGGGCAGAATTTCCGTTCTGGAAATGACTTTGAAGTCAGTGATTTGATCAGACGAAATGAGCTGGCACTGAATCACTCGAACTGGTTTCTGACGGAACGGCCGTAGGAGAGGCGTTAATTCCGGAGATTAGTGTGGAAGGGGCCTTGAAGGCTGGATTAAGCACATCTGATGAAGCAAAGGCAAGAGAACTATGCCACAAGTGAAGGGGATTTAAACAGCGTTTGTTCTTTCATTTCTACCGAGACACGGCCACTGAGATTAAAGGAGGTCTCCATCATCACAAAAAGAGGAAGTGAATGTACGTAATAACGATTTTCCCCCCCAAAATAACAGGGTGAGTAACACAAGCATGTTGTATGAAGTATGATGAGAAAAAAATCATTTTGGGGAAGCAACGTTCACACTACAGACTACCTTATGTTTTCATTTCCACAGTTTCACCCTGTAGTTCTGCATATTAAAAGTTACAACAGACCGCCAGATAGGAAAAAAGTAATAATTTCGTAATTTAGAGAAGAGGCTACTTCTTAAAATATTACAACAGTAATAATGATATTAAATAATGACAATAATGATAAGCACAAACCTTAACATAACCATAAGTCATAACATTTTTTTTCATATATTAAATTAACAAGTATTTATGTCGATTCACACACAATTACTGAAAACACTACACAGTTAATAACAAAATCTAACATTTAACATTTGTAACATTTCCCCAATCAGGTACTTATATGCACCTGAAAAACTAAAGAAAACGAAGTCTTACCTCAGACGGTTGAAGAGCGCAGTGCGATGGCGCTCATCAGAAAGCACACGCTGTCGCCGCAGCTGCAAATAAACTCTGTGAGAACGTGTCGCGTTAACCTGTACCCTCCCGTTATCTGATCATTTAAACATCACTCGTCACATTGAAATTGAAACTGCCTATCCACAGACGAAAAAAAAAACCCATTCGGTTACCTCAGCTGTGCATCTTTTACTCTAAACAAACAGTAATAGAAACAAAATGAAAATGTTCTAGGGATGGGTGCTTGTTTTTTTAAGGAACCTCAACGCAGTACAGACCTGACCTTTTGCTACTCCGCATAGTCACTTCTAACGGAACTTGCCACGAGTGTACTTACAGCCAGGAAACCACACGTGTGAAGCGCAGAATCCCAACGGCGTGTCTGCAAAACCCAGCAATATTGGTGAAAGTCACACAAATCTATTTGGTTAATTTCAATCAAAGTTGCTCAGCGGGATTGAGGTCAGCGCTTTGTGAAGGCAGCTGAACCTGCTCCACACCATACTGGACTAAACAGGTCTAAAAGGTATTTACGGACCTCGCCTTGTACACGGGCCCAGTCGTGCTGAAATGGTATTTTCAACAAAATCATGCTACAACGTGGGAAGGATATACTTGACTAAAACGTTTTTGTATGCTATAACATTATACTCAACCGAAGCCAAAGGACTTGGACCAAACCCTGATAAACAGAGAATGATGTTACATTAAGTTTAATTTGGTTATAGTTGATCAGGGCAGATTAACAACAGGAAACAATGTCGTGAACGGACTTGCGAACTCTGGCGGGGAATCAGCAGTGGGCAATAATGAAAGTATCAAAGCAAAACCTGATACAACATGCATATGATGACACGTAAGTGCAGACGTGGAAAGTGTTTAATTACTACAGTAAATCACTAGTGTGTGGGTTTTTTTTTTCCTTACGTATTTTAACAGTAATGTTTAATAGTAATAATTGATCTGATGGTCATAACAGCCAGCCAACATGATGAGAGCAACCTGGTTCTCTTACCTGACCAGTCTTCCCCATGACAACAGAGCCGCTCCAGATTCAGGCTTTAGACATCAGAAAGCATTTTAAATATTTTTAATAGAAAATGCACTTACAAAAATGTTTTAGTGGTTTGTCAGATAATTTTGCTTCTCAAATGTTTTATTTCCCCAGTAGTCATTTTCTCTCAGCTCCATCTCATTATGATCTAGAATTATAAAGTTGAATTAGTTCAAACTAATTTGCTTCTAAACTATTCAGGCATCTGTGGTAGGCTAATTAGGATTTTGTCCAATATTGCAGAGCAAGGTTTTTTGCCTTGCTGGCGATACAAGTTCTGCTAAACCCAAACCTGAGTTTATGATGCATCCGCGAGACTCTTTAGTGTGCAAGACAGCTAGCAATGTAATGTTTAATAAAGTGTGCAAAATGACTGGTTTCAAGAACCACACTCGTATGAAAGTTAAAGGTCACACATTCACTCAATAAGGGTTTTCAAATCATGAAGGCAGCTTCATGAACAAATCAGCGTTGGACAAAATAATGCTTTATTCTATCAAATAAAATAAACCATAAGAGATGCTAAGCGTTACATTAGATAATTACAGTTAAAGAAATATACACAACTATTCAATGCTGAATTACCTTAAAACAGATTTTAAAAAATCTAAATAAAGTTTACAATCTTAAAAAAAAAGGCATGATTGGCCTACCTTCTAAAAAAAAACAAACACACAAACAAAAAAAGATACAACTAAGAAATAAATAAAACTTATTTCCAACACTTCTTTTTCTTTCATTCTTCTTTCACGATTCTTCACCACCATTTCTGAAACCCATTACACACGTCTGCACCTCCTACACGTTTCTTTTTAGACCAAAACACAACCAAAAAAACTGCTCCAGCTTTGCAGCCGCCCATGAATTCAGGCTGATGGCAAATCCCCCGTCTCATTGGGCAAATAATCCCCGGCAAACTCTCCCGCCTCCCCGCCCCACGTCCTCAATCCCTCTCCGGGCCTTCATCCCTGGCTGCCCAGTCGTCCTCGTTGGCGCGGCAGCGGGTATGGTGGCGACGGATACCTCGGAGGACGTTGGACTTGAAGGGGCAGTAGAGACACTGGTACAGCCCCCGTTTGTGGCACATGTTCACGTGTGTGGTGAGCTGCATCTCCAGCCAGAAGGTCTTGTCGCACTCCTTGCAGGCGTGGGGCTTGGGCACCTTGTGCTTGAGGCTGACGTGGTTCAGCAGGAAGCCCTTCTTCTTACAGCGCCATTTGCAGCGCTTGCAGTAGTAGTAGCGCGCGCTCAGCTTCACGATGTACTTGGCCACGGCCGCCTCCTTCTCCTTCTTGGCCGCTTGACTCGCCGCGGCCGCCGCCTCGTCGTCCTCCTCCTCCTCCTCCTCCTCCTCCTCCTCGTCCTCGCTGCAAGACCCGGAGGCTCGCTTGCCCTTCGGGGAGCCGCCCGGGAGGTCGGCGTCCTCGGCGCCGGACGCCTTGGCTCCGCCCTCCTTGGCTCCGCCCTCCTCTGCCGCCTTTCGGGTCATGCAGTGCTTGGCCTGCAGGTGGTCGAACAGCTTGGCGTAGTCGTCAGTTGTGAAGAAGCAGATGCGGCAGTGGAAGAGCTTGGCCGTGCGCTGGTAGATGACGACCTTGCCCAGGCGACCCACGGGCATGTCCTCGCTGTGCAGGGGGTGCTGGGTGCCCACATGCAACTGGAACAAGCATTTGGTGTTGCACTGGAAGTAGCAGAAGGGACACTGCAGGTAGCTGCCCACGCATCGCGAGTTCACCATCAGCCTGGGGGACTTCACGTCAGGACCTTCAGGTTCTCTGACGAAACGGGGCGCGTCAGCAGCTCTCGGGTCTTTCTGGAGTATGAAAAGTAAAAGAATGAGCAGTGAAGTAATTATCAAGTGTCAAATCAAAACCTCATGTGGGTGGGGTGGAGGGGACGAAGCTCACATGATGATCGTCAAGTAATCACATTACAGATCTTTACCTCGACGTGAACTGAGGAGCGGCTCGCCACATAATTTCCTTTATTCATTTTTGCAGCTTTGCCACATCGAGCAACCTAAAAACAAACAAACCAAACAACCCATCTCCATTATCTCCTTTGACGTTCAATGTACATTTTCATGATCATGAAACGTAAGTGCAAACAATAATAAGATCACTGGAATACATGGTCCATCTGACAGAGCAAGCACCGTGGCTAATATGGTGCAGGTGTGAACAAAGATCTCTTCCTGACTCCAGGAACATGCATTTTAGTCCACTAACAGTCTCCTGCTGACAAAATAGTAACTCACAACACATTTAAAATAATACTCTTTTAAAACATGCATTTGTTGAGTATAACATGTATCTAGCAACATTGCTGAGGGGTTTTGGTCGTTTTAATGGACGCTGTACTAAACCCTGGCCCACGTTCATAGTGCATTCGAGTGGCTCCTTAGTGTACATTTAACTAGCAAGGTAATGTTACTTTAAAAAGTTACACAACATGGTAATGTTCATGCGTTAACCTAGATACGCACTCGTCTAGTTAGTTCACCATCGTGCTCGGTACACAAGGCGCCGACCAGGATGGTTTGTTAGTTAGCTAGCTTGCTAAATGCGCTTAGATATACACACACATAAAAAAACTTACTGTCTGCATAGCTACTCTACTTTCCCAGATAGATAGTTTGCAAGTTTTCACATGAATCGATAAACAAAAATCCTCAGAGAAAATAGTTGTTGTTTGAGAGGGTTTTCTTTCTTCTTCGTAAGATTAACGGGACATGACGTCCCTCTCAAGGCGCAGCAGCGCCACCTCGCGTGCCTGTGTGAGTATAGTTTAATATTAACTGATGGTTTAACGCTTAATAGTTACATTTTCAGATTTTTAGTCGAGCAAAAACTGAAAATGAAGACCTGGATGTAAAGCTTTATCATTTAATTTTCCATTTGGTAGAATAAATGAAAAATTGGTTTTCATTCGTTTTTCCAATTTTACTGGTGATGGTATTTCTATTGGGTCATCCAGTATCACTGGTTTGGCACTGATGGTCTAGGGAGGCAAATCTTTGCACAAACCTCCATATGGCGACAGCCCATGGAACCCTGGCTGTTATTAGGTCCCGGGATTAAATCCTCAGGGCCCGTGTTGGATGTTACGCTAGTGCTGTGAGCCCTGGCTCCTCCTGCACAGCGATGATGAGAGTCTCCTGCTCCACCACACCCTAGAGGTGCAGTACTGAACTGAGATCTGAGTGTGGGGGCCCATATGAACACAGTGAGCTCATGTAGTGACGTCTGAAACGCTGGATGGGGTGGGACTGTTTCATTGGGTTGTCTTATCAGCTGCAGGAAGAGGGGAGTTATGGAGCATAGAATTGGAAATGTGGGAAATATAGAAGCAAAAAAGGCAACAAAACATTCAAAAGTCGCCTCACTGTACAGTATATGCAACATTTTACTGTATTACATTTTCACAAAAGGGAAACAGGTTTTTAAACACATTATTGCAGAAGTTTCTTAACGAATCATCGTTACATATCATCATAATCTTTATGGATGCGTTGGAGTATTATACAGTAATATATGCAACGTTGTGGTTTTGAACCACTGATTGCTATAATTTTAGAAAACCACTAGGTGTCACTGTTGATGCTGTTGACTGTTAATGCTCCAATGCTTCAAAGGTTTTGACAGCACAATGAGGAAGAAACCCAAAACCATTCACGAGGCCTCAGTTGCCCATCATCAAATGTTCAAGAAACCAGCCTGAGATTATCTGAACAAGCTTTATTAACGTAACAAACATGTCCAGAGCCTCCTCTTGCTTTCATTAGCTGGAAATCGACGAAAGGAACAGCCCTCAAAACAGCTGGTCCAATGGCTGTTATCCAACACGTGACTCCCAACCATTCTAACTGCTGTGTGAACAAACAACAAAACTATTGCTAAATGACTATCAACGGCACTAAACTAAGTCGTGTTGATATTAAAACGGCGACAGGATATTCTCCAAAGGGATTTTTGTCAATGAGAAAATTAACGGAATTCCAAAATTGCCTCTGTCGCACCCTGTGGTGACTAAATATTTTCCCAACCAGGTATGTGTGGTACTTTGTACATTTTCCTCCCCAATATCAGTGGATCATTTTAATTGTGATGTCGTTAAAAGAGATGAAAAACAAATGTCTCTATACGAGTCAACGTTACTGTGCACTGCACGGTCGTCATAAGTCTAAAATACTCTCCCGTCATTGTAGTTTTTCACTTAGTTTTCTTTTTTAATTGGTTTTTCAAAGTTTAGTTTTGTCCAGCTCTTAGTTAACTAGCAGTTAGCTGTAGCTGTAGTAATATGTTTAGAGAGTATGACAAACAATGGAAAAATATGGTCGATAAAATTTCGAACCCTAAACTAAAAATAGACTCTATTTAAACTATTTAAGTGTTGGATAGCTCTAGAATTTCAAAAGCTAAGCTAAAAACTAACATAACTTTGCAAATAAAACAACAATCAAAATCTTATCAAAATGTAAGAACTGCCGATGCCAATGAGAATCTTTCAACAACATTACTATTTGTTTACACTCTCATTTGGCAGTCTCCCTTTTTTTTTCGATTAGCAGATTTTGCAGATGCAAAGAGTTTTGGGCCTTATGTTCAACTTAAATCTCAATTGCTCATCTGATGTTAATGAGCTGCACTGCGCTGCAGGCTCAGAGTGCCGTGCCCGTCCCGGTCCCCGTGCCCGTTGCCAGCTAGAGTGCTGTTCCTTATCCTGTGCCATTGTGGGCGCCGTTCCCATGTTGTGCGCCAAGGGGACGATGGTGCTTGGACGGGGCTCCAGGATCCACTTCACTCCTGGCACACACTACCCATGCCCCAGGATCTCCAGGCTTTGCCGCTGGTCACCAGTAGCTTAGGCTCCCACACTGAATCAGCCTCAATCCTTCACTCTCGACGGGCCTTCCAATCCAGGTTTGGCAACCGTCCCCGACCACAATGCACCCCCCCTTCCTTTCCCTTTCATGCTCCCGTTCATGGACCGAATCTCACTGCAGCTCCAACTCCTGCTCTGATCCCAGCATCTGTTCCAGCATGTGTTTGGGCTCCATTCACGAGTACCGTCCTTGCCCCAGACACTCGCCCGTGTTCTGCCCCCTGCTCCCGAGTCCTGTTCCTGCCCCAGGCACCAGCTTGTGTTCTAACCCCTGCCACCGAGTCCTGTTCCTGCCCCTGACACCAGCTTGTGTTCTGACCCTCGCCCCCATGTCTTCTTCCTGCCCCTGACACCAAAGTTCTGTACCCAGCCCATCTCCTGTTCATGCTCTGACACCTGGCCAGGTCCAGGATCCCTGACTCAAGTACTGCTCTGGTTCTCCGAGGGTGACACCTGCCTCTCAAGTTCCCTCCAGCTGCCGGCCTCCTTCCCTGGGCCACTGAGCTTCAAGAACTGGAGGTTGGTCTTTCTGTAACACTGATCACAATGAGGGAGGACACAAGTACATACGTGAGAGTGCCTTATTAGAAGACCTATCCAGTTGGACTAAAGGTCTATATTTCTGGTGAACAGTTACACAGGGAAAAATCAAACTCACAAAGACTATCTAAGAGCAGTCTAGTCTGACGGCTCATGGGAATGTAAAAGAGATAAAGAAACATACCAGCAAAACAGAGAGGAATCAAACTCGAGACTAATGAGACTAACGAGAGAGGAACCTGATGGGCAATCACAACGAGGGGCCAGGGCAAAAAGCCGAATGCAAGGCAGAGCTGTGAACAAATCCAAAATAAAACCACAGAATGCTGTCACCATGGGAACCATGATGCTAAATAGCACAGGGGTGTTCTTTTAAATGTGAATGCCATTAGGTGAATAAACACCTACTGCAACATCTACTGCCACTACCACACCATGGTCACTACTGTGACTGTGTTGTCACCTAGGTGATATTTGGTCAACAGTGGTCTGGTGATTAGAAACGGAGCAGTGATAAATGGGCCAGAGTGTGTCTCACATTTTTTATCTTTAATTTTGATTCATTCCTTCATTCATCCATTCGTTCATTAACATAATGATGCATGAAAATGACTATAGATGTGTCTTTCCTTGGTCTTGATCTGTTTAATATATTAAAATCAATCATGTGTATGCAAATTGCAAAGTGCTTATTAAATGAAAATCATTTAAATGTATTAAACTCAACTGAACAATATTTTATGAAAATAATTCATTCTTGGGTTGTTACAGAAAAAAGACATACTGATATGTGAATTATGATATTTCCATGATTGAAACCTTTTACAAAATATGAAGCCATTAAATTGTATCCTAAATGATGTGCCTGAACTTGGTAATAACTGCATAATGAATAATAATTACATCTCTGGTTTGTGTACATATTTTTCTTTCAGCATGCGGTGCACATCATAAGATGTGGAGAAATCTCATGAACAATCTCAAGTTAATGAACAGGTCCATACAGTCATAGCTTGCAGATGATTAACACCTGACCGCATGTCTGTCACCATTGTCCAGATCACGTAGAGATGCACAGCGCTGAGTTTAGATGGGGTGCATCCCATCCGTTCTTCTACACTAAATGTCACCAACAAGATCCAAACGAACACGGAGGTCAGGAGCTTATTCAGTCTCACCCATCGTGAGAAAGGCTGAGAAAGTGTGAGAAAGGGTGAGAAAGGCTGAGAAAAGGTGAGAAAGGCTGAGAAAAGGTGAGAAAGGCTGAGAAAGGCTGGGTGCTAAGGCCAGTTATTCACACGACCATGAGAAAGGCAGAAGATGAACCATCACCAGGAAGTGATGAATGGATGATTTTGTCCCTGTATTCCCCAGGACAGTCCTTAGTTGTCACAAATGAGCCAGACGCATGTTTATTGCTGTGCTCTGTAAAAAGAGAGTAGAAAAAGATATCAGAATTCATTGCAGTTATCTTATTTGATTGCTTTTTTAGGATACATACTACAACTATGATGGCATGGGGTACAGTATTCAGGATCCTAAAGATTCACTGGCACCTTAAGGAAAGCTTAAAACCCCTAAGAATACACACATATATTTTTTCTGTCTGGAAAAAAAAATTAGCTGAGTCTCAGAGCAGACACTGAGCTGAGACATGCAGAAAGCTAACTGATGGCTTACATGAAGCATTTGAAAGCAGACAGTGGCAGAGTGTTGCTAGCCTATGAGTTCTTAGCAGCCAACAGTTTTTGTCCAAGTCCCCTTTAGATTTTTTTTTTTTACTCTGCTTTTCTGGAATGTAACTTTATCACCTTTTACAGTTTTGTAATTTATCTTTTTGTAATTTAACAGTGCAGAATATATGTCCTGACACCAGACACATTTGAAGTGTAATAGTGCTCTCGGCCCCGGCTACCAGGTCAATCCGTGGCGCACTTCTTTGTTCACACCAGCAGAGGGAGGCAGAGTTGCCGAAACCGAAAGGTTTCGTGTATTTGCTTCCATCAGTTTTCTTCATAGCTTGCCCTTCGGACATGCATGGGCACTCAGTATTGATGTTTCTACCGCATTAATGCAGCATATTAATAATACATTAATATTACATTAATAATTCTTTCAGTACCTCTAAAAAAATGAAAAAGACAGTGTTAAATCACTTGGGTGTGCAGTATTTCTTGCATTCACAAGTGATGTTTATAAAGGCTACTTGAGCAACAAGGTAACACAGTATAGCCTACAAAAATTTATTTAAGATGCTCCTCTTTGCTTTGTTATGTGGAGGCTTATTAGAACTCAGTGTATGTTTTTGGCAGCTATAACTCATATTGTTGACAACAGGGTATTAACGCGTTTACAGTCTGCTAACTTATTAAAACCACACCAGGACAGGCCACTAAAGTGCTCTCTCCTGGACCATGCGACTTTACAGCAATCATAACGCAGTAGTCTGTAATGTCTAACTGAAATAACGGCTAATTCTGTTAAAACGCTTCACAGTCATTGCAGGGTTTTTGCCTTCTTTCAACTGACATGTAAATCCACAATAAAAAATCTAAATATAGGCTCCAAGTAATACACTGTAATTAAAATTCATTCATCTGCATCTGTAACTGTGTAAATTGATACTTCCCAGAAAATGGGCCTCCTTCAGGTTTCCATTGTGTTCTCTGGACAATAGCATAATGATTGTGTGAGAGCTGTTGTGAGTAAATTGCATTGGGGCGCATGTTTTGTGAGGGAGCAGCTCTGTTAATGAGGTCTTCCGGGAGTGCACCATACGCTGATGGACGACGCCCGTAAATATCGGAATAGCGACCAGGGAAGTGAACCCATAACCAAACACGACTGTTTCTGGCCACTGTTGCCATGGCAAACACCTATCCATACTAATGATGTGAGGATTTTTAATGACATTGCTGTCCGTTTAAGAATGTCTGATAAATACTGACAGTCTTAAGACCATGAAAACACAATCAATGCTTTTTGCATTTGCAACACATTTCAAATATATGCCCCAAAAGTTATATATGCTATATATTTTTTATAATTGGCCACATATAATGTGCTCAAACATCCTTAAAAAATTTTTAAAGTAAAAACAAATCTATATGTATTACTGGTGTGATTATAATTTGGAATAATTTGACATGATGTTTTAAAAATTTTAGCAGCCGTGTAAGCAGACCACATTTTTGCCCATACTTTTATGATATTTTACAACACCTCTTTTAACACTCAGTACTTTTTCATTTTACAAAACAATATTATGCATTACAGGCCTCTTAACAAAGCCCAGTGCTGTTACATAAAGATTTATTGTTGAGTCAAGCTCTCTCTGCCTCGTACTCGCTTGCCTGCTCGCTTTCTCTCTCTCTCTCTCTCTCTCTCTCTCTCTCTCTCTCTCTCTCTCTCTCTCTCCTGAAATAGTCCTTTATTTCTAAAGGACTCTAATTGGTGGGGGTGGGCTTATTGTTAGATGAGCCAGCTCTGTCTCTTTATTGTATCATGTGGTTACCCTTTTAACTGTGTGTAGGAGCTCTCCAGGGTCCTGATGATATTTTGAAAGCGTTTACATGGTTGCCATGTGACACAGCACTTTAGAATGAATGCTTCTCAGTCTGCTAGCTAAGTACACATAGAGTAAAGGTAGTGATACATTTACGGTTACTGCAAAAAGGTTTTTTACACTGTGGTGTGTTTAACATGATTGTTAAAAATGAATAAGTTGACAAGCCATCCCAGTCACTCTAATATTAAGTAAACATACAGTGTAAAACGGCATCACAAACATAGCACAAAACATCACGTGTTGTCCTAAAATATTTATTTAAGAAAGCTTTAACAATGATAATGAGCCATCATACCATTCACCTAGAGTGTTCACCATATCTAGATATTGACAGGACACTCATGGAGAATGCAGCAATTTGTTTCAAACACTTACTATTACTATGCCCTCAATGTCTCTCATTTCTTGCCCCAGTGGTATTGAGCTGCTGAGCTGTGCACATCAGTCAGGAAAGACAGAGTCCTTTTGCCTGTTCATCCCAACACACATTACATCAAGGACCCTCGAGGGCTTCTTCGGTTATAGCGTTAGGCATGTGAACGCGGAGAGAGCAGAGATGTGTCAGTGGAGAGGCCCGCTATGTGCATCTTTATTCTGATGCACAGGCAGCACTGACTTCTACTGCCACAGAGGATGGCAGCTGTCCTCCAGAGTGAGGGCGCGAGACAAGAATGAACATTATCGGCATCTGAAGATGAACAGGAATGTGTGATAGTGGCAAGATTTCAGCACATTTAATAATAGCACTGATCAGCACCTAATAACAGGATGTTTGAGCAACTTCCATCTTGGCCTGTAATGAAGAGATAGCATAAGATTTCTATTCCTGGAGTAACTTCTAACAGAAACCACCACACTGACCTCAGACCAGCAAAAAGGAGATTCTTAGTACCAGATGGTTAGACGATGTTCTTTGGCGATTTGGAATTGCATTAGAGAAACCAGTGAGGTTCCATCACGTGGGTTCCTCTGGTTAGAAGCATTCACAAGATGCACATCAAAGCTAATTCATAAATCAATCTGTAACTGCTTAATCAGATCACTGCCTTCTGGCTTTGTCCAGAAACAGAGGCAACGTTTTCGTGCTCCTTACGTCCGGTTTCCGTGGTAGGACCAGCGAGCACACTTATGCTTGTTCCAAGGACAGCACACAAGGGGGAGGTGAGAATCTGAACTCTACGACTGCAGTACACACAGCTAAACTTTGGGACGTGTGTTTTTGTTTAAAGGCAGTCAGAGAAAGGGCAGAGAACCAATATGGGAGTTAAACAGCCATTGGTGTTATGAAAGCCAAACATCATATGCTGGTAGAGCTCTAACTCTCAGTCACCGTGGTGCCAATTTCAGCATGAAGTGAGCCCAAAGAATAGTGAGGATGTTTTTATAGGCTACCAATAGTATCATTTTGTCACGACACAAAATGATAGGAAGTTTTCACGACAGTGGAAAACAGCCTCGTTCTAACAGTCTAATGTTACCGATTCTGTTAAGCCTTTTTGAAAACTGTAATTACTACATCCCTCCCAGCAACTGACTATACTCACTTCCATCCCATAGAAAAGCAGAAAAGCACAACTGCATTTGTCCACAAAACGGACGCAAGGTGTTCCTCTCACCTCCCTCGCATTTTTGCGTCTGTACGACGTCTCCCCACCAAAGTCTCTTGGTCTCGAGCGACAGAGACGCCGCGGCAGGTGAGCGCTGATGTCAGACAGGCAACTCAAACGATACGGTGACGAGGGCAGATGATCTCGTTGGGTTTTATGCGCATTCCTCTATATCTTATTAGCTGAATTTCTTACCTTGACGGCTGGTGCAGCTGTTGCGCCAATGTCTCTGCGCCCCCCTTTGAAGTCTTCTAGAATATCGGAGAAAGCACACGTCGAGTAACCGCAATATGGACAGCAATGTGAATACAGATGGAGCCAAACACGGTGACGACGGTTTTTCGCTAGCCATTTCGCCAAAATCCGCGTAAGACTAAATTTCTGTCTTTCTGAAGCAATATGTTGAAGGCATCTCATTCGTGGTGATGTGCAAACCACGTGTCTACGTAATGGAAAGCCAATCTTTCATTTCAACCCCTCCTCCTACATCTGTTTCAAGCGCACAGGTCCAAGGCTACGTTGGCATATTTGTACCGGACGCACAACACTTTTGGGAAGGGGCCGACGATGCTCCATCACTGCTGTGATATCAAAAGACAAAGGCAAACAGTTTGAAGTTTGGAGGATTACTAAAGCAGGGATTTTCGTCCGGCAACCATTGGCTTTGTACACGAAAAAAAAACCCCTGCAGTTTCTGATGGAAATGTCTTCTGATTAAAAGAGGGAAAGCAACGTGACGCGACTTGATTTGGTGATGTGCTTAGTTTGGGTTACCGTTGCGGCGCTTGCACAGGATGCGTCCCCTCTTGGTTTTTGACGCTGTGCAGATCCACCCATACCACGGAGCGCCGAACTAATATGCTATGGTTTTCTGTGCCGAAATCCTTCGCATTGTATCGCTATCAGGTTAACGCCGTTTGTTTATCGGCCACACACCCACCCCCGTGCGACAAATGCGATTTAAAGAGAATATTTCGGTTACTGACTACCCGGGGAGGCGACACTACTGGTAACAAGTCGGATGAAAACCTAGCCATCATCCTAAAGTGTAACGAAATATTTCTCCACGTGAGCGAAAACGCAGACCAGCACGGGGATCACAAAGCGTTTTCTATGGTACAAGTGGTATTCCCATCCAGAAGAACTGATCCAACCGGGCTATTATGCAACCGCAAAGATCTCTTCTCTATGAGGGTGTCTAGGTTTCTGGATTGCTCTTCGCCCAAATCAATGTGGTTTCTTTGGAACATTTTCAGCAAAGGATCGCATATGCTGCAGTGTCTTTGTGGCAAGAGTCTTAAGAAAAACAAGAACCCAAGTGGTAAGCCCCGCGTGTACTGTTTTTCCCCCGACGACTGCTCGCGTGAACATTGCTCACGGTTATGGTGTTTTAATACAATCGCATTTGTGCAGCAAGTAAGCGCAAGAAGGGGGAGAGAGAGAGAGGAATAAGTTATTGCAGAACCCGCTGCTAGTGACCGAACCAAGGCGCAGCACGAAAAGCCTCTATGCATAAAAGAAATCCAGCAATACCATAGTCTCTTTGTGTAGGCGCACAACTTTTATACCGTAGGGTGTCTGTGAGCAGAGCCCCAATGTGACCCGCTCTGAGACTGCGACGCTTGTTGCTGTGTCTGCTATTTAGCTGCTAGTTTACCGCAGTCGTACTTCTTCAACACTTGGTGGTCAATACAGAATCTTTCGATCGGACAGAGGACTTAAACGTCAAACAAACAAACAAATAAGTAAACACATAAATAAACTTCATTTAGTACAATGTGCTCTGTCCGTCCAGCAGTCTAGTGGAGATGGTCTATGTAATAAAACTCACATAATCTGTTAGTTGGTTTCAGATCCTCGGGCCGGTTGCTGACGTTAATGGCAGTAAAACGATAAAATATTTACAATGCTCATGCGTTTTGCTGTAAAACATAGCTTGAAGCTTTGAACGTATGCCATCTCCATCAATCAAGAAAAAACCCTTTTGCCGTAATATCGCGTACACGCATCAACAGCACGAGGCTGTGGAATGTTTGATGCGTAAAACTGCATCTAAAGTAGGCTAATGTATTATTAATGCCATAATTTAACCAATGTGTCTCAAACCTAGATGCAGTATTTCTGAGAAGCATAGCTTGTTTTGACATCTAATCGATTCACAGAGCATTCATTTCAAAAGGAAAACGATTTAAGCTTTTTTTCCCCCAGACAGACACTCTTTAAGTTGACCGTGGACTGAAACGCTGGAGAGGTCTGGGTTCCCGTATTTGACGTTACACTGCAGTATAGTAGATCACAGCCACCGTAGCCCAGCCGACGCCGCGAGATTGACACGAGAAGCCAGTCTGATTAATTGGTTGTCTCGTAATATCACCCTGTTCCTATTTTACAAAGGCAACGGGAAAACAGAAAGTCACATGGACAGTCCCATGACGCATTAAACCCGGCAGACTGAGGCTAGAGAGCTTACGTCGTTAAGGTACACTTGGGTATGTTCTACATGTTCCCTGCAGAAGCCGTACCCCTTTATTGAAAATAATGCCGCAAACCCAACTTCCTTACGTGTCGTTGGACGTGTGAATGCGAAAGTGTCACATAACTATCTTTCTCATGTCACTGCTCACCCATGTGTCTTTATAAAACCTGTGCACTCGGTACCGCAGCTCCACGATAAATAGCGCGCGAGAGCACTTCCGGCATTTTGGGCCTCTGCAATGATGTAGTGCAGTTGTTGAAATGGTCCGAGTGGGATACTGTTCGGGATAATTTACTCTCCAGCTCCAGACGAGTTTGGTCCTGGTCTCCGTTTTCACTGTATTCACTGGCATTCAGGATGAGCCTCGCAAGCAAGAGTTCCTTTGATCTGTGAACTGTGCATGCTCAATCAAATACAATGTGTATAATACACGTGTGTTGGAGTGCGTCAAACCATACACTACATTCAGAAGTGTTATTTATTCTCAAAATGCTTTCATGCAAAACACTGTCTCTCTCCTTTCTCTCTCTCCTGTATCTATCTATCTATCTATCTATCTATCTATCTATCTATCTATCTATCTATCTATCTATCTATCTATCTATCTATCTATCTATCACACAACACGTGCAAATAACTTGCCATTTTTTGTCTGAATTTTGCCTTCATTTGTTTGTGTTATAGAGTGATTCATAGGACAGGTAGTAATATCACATTTAGAATGAGCTTAGCTGAGCTTAGCTTTCAACTTGTCAATCAAATAGTTGATGCTACTTAACAGTACAACCATAGTCAGCCATAGACTAGTTATCAGGGGTTCTCCAGTTGTGTCAGAATTCTAAAAACAATGGCCACTTTGGTCAGTCTCATCATCACTCTGGCCGTCCACTGATTGGCTGATGCAGATCACTACTACTTCCTGGTCCTACTTGAACATCTCTGATGTAGCATTTCCAGAGGTTTAGTAGTAAGGCCAATCGCTAAAATCTATATGGCACATCCACTTGCAGAATTCACATTCACCACCCATCAGTGCCAGTCTGCTAATAGTTTGTGATCGGGCTTTTGAACTCTATAGTTCTTCTTGCTGAAGGTAACAGTACAAAGTCTCTTAGGCTTAATGCTAGCAAAGCCCTGTCTCTGTAAGTTCAGTAGAAGCCTTTGGTAACACATTAAAGACAGTACAGACTAATTAGTAACTTTTCTGCAGTACTGCCTTAATCATCTCTTGTAGCTTTTTGGAGAACAGTTGCATGTTCGCTGTGTTCAGTCCTTAACATGTTATACGCCTGTAGGCCCCTATATGAGTATCGTGGTATTTTCACTTAAACAAGACTTAAAACAAGACAACTTAAACAAGAGCTCTTGTTTTCTTGCCAGATCTGAATTTATAACGCTTGGTCCATTTTGTCCTTTGATACATAGCCCTCCTGTGTTTGAACCACTCTTATGAATGTAAATGGTCCAGTATCGATGGTAGTAGTCAATACTTTCTCATCTCCAGGCCCTTTAACCTCTTACAATTCATTGTGATGTTACACGAGCCCATGGTGGTCAAGCTGTTTCAGTAATATGAGTCTCCCACTGGGAATCTCTACTCTCTCATCTCTTGGGTCAGTGCAGAAAAGTAGACAGCTATTGTAACACTTTGGTTAAATGACTCTAATTAGGAACTGCATAGATCACACGTAACACACACATACCTTGCATATATGTCGAATAGAGACATGTCTAAGTGGTCCCGCCTCCCTCCTGTCAGTCATGTCTTTGTTTTGTTCTCCATGTGTTTGTGTGCCTTTTATTTTGAAATTCCTGGTTGTGTCGGTCTTCACACCCCTCCCTTGTTCTCTGACCCTCATCATTGTTTTCAGGTGTGTCTTGTTTGGTTCTTGGTTTAGTCTGTGTATTTAAGTCCTGTGTTTTGTCATTTGCTCTGTTGGCTGTTGTGTTTGTGGTTGTAAGTACTTGTTGATCTGGCTCTTTATAGGTTTGTCTTCTATGTCTTTGTTCCTTGTTAGCTGTAATGTTCTCCCCGTTTAATGTATTAGTGTTTTCTGTCCATGTTTGTTCTTGATTGATGTTTGATTTGTCCTTGTTTCATGTCTGTGTACTGTGTGCAGCCTTGTCAGTTTTGCTAGTCTTGTTAATAAAGCTCTTCTTGGTCTGCACTTGTATCCATCCTCCAATACCCCAGTAGTACCAGACAGTACACAACTGCAGGACATGTAGTTGCAGATGTTGACCTGAGTATTTCTGAATGTCCATTTGGGATTCATCAGGCAATTAAATGTGTGTTATGCATGTTTAATAAGGCCAAGAGGGAGGAGACTTTAGTATGTTGCCAAGCTTCTGAACACAAGCAGATTTTGCAGCTTAAACTAAAAGAAAAAGCAGTAATGTCAGGACTGTGCTATAATTCAGCCATATAAAATCACCCAAATGAAACATTTTAACATCTGCTAATACACACATCTACATTTTTAAAAGTTTGTCACCATACTGTTCTGTATTCCTTTGCCAGCTTTCATTTGAATAGGTTGTCTGTGGTATCTATTGTATACACATTTTTTTTCGTGAAGTGTATGACAATTACAGTTTCACATCCATTCCCATGTAATAAGCTGTTTTTGGTCCCCCAATCATTTCCTAGTACATTGTTGGAAGCTTTTTAACAGTCAATATGATTTTAGCAATGAAATACACAGCAGAATGTTGAAATAACACCTGAACTGCTGTGTGGAATTAACACAGAGGAACACTGTATGTGTTAACAGTGAGGAGCACCAGGGTGGCTTAAGCTGCAGATAAAGGAGTCCTGACCCTGAAGACTGTAGATGGTAGCTATGGCGATATTGTGATGTCGGAGGTTGGAGTGATGGCCGCTGAATAGTTTATTGACTGTTGTCGGGTCTTTGTTGCCTTACTTGCGTATCTAACAGAGTAGATCTGAGGTCACAATGAGAAGTCAAGATGTGATGAGGTTGGCGTTGTAGGTTAAAAAAACAAGAACAGAATGGCACTGACCCGTGGAAAACGTGGCTCGGCCAGCGCACGTGGATGTTTGAGTGTGAACTACAGCATGTTATTAGTGCAGAGCTACTTCACTGAGATGCCACTTCAGTGAAAGTTCACGTTCAGTGTGTGTGGTGAGACGGGCTCAGAGGAACTCGTCATTAACGTTGGACTCACATGCAGGCAAAGCAATATTCCTGAATGTGAAACGGCTCAGTAGCTCACAGCGGCTTGATGCTGAGCCTTACCGACAGGTCAGCGTCACGTGACACGTTGTCAAGGCATCTCGAGTGCTGGCTTCTGGGTGAAAATATGGCTCCTCCTGCAGTTTCGGAGGGCAAAGGACAGGTACTGAAGTGGTGCTTCTGTGGCCGGTGCTTTCATCTCACCTGTAGTGACGTGGACGAGGCTGCTTCCCTAAACAAACCACTCCAGTGTTCTGGTTACTACCGGTGGATGAAAACAAGGACTCCTCACGATTGACCACTGCAACCATGCTGAGATGCAACTGTGCAGATGATTATCTGGAGTTGGGAGCAGGGAACTGGAGTGTGTTGGGGGTAGAATGTTGGGGTGAGGAGTGTGGGGAGGTGGGGGTAGGCAGATGATCTGGCTGACTAAGCGTATCCTCAGACTCCTCAGAGGCTCCACGTGTCCTTCCAAGTTTTCCCACTCTGAGGCCTTTTTGCATTACTGGGTGCTACCAGTTCACCTTTCCATTTACACCAGGAACAGTTAAAGAAGTTTAAGGAGTTAACCTGATGAATTCTTACAAGTGTGCCACCCTCTTGCAGGACAAACGTGTTGCTACAAACATGTTGCAGTTTTGTTATAAAATGTTTTTTAGGCTTCACATATATACCTGAGAGTTATCCAAGCTGTTAAAAATGCACACAACCTGCCATTCAGGATTGGAAAAATATATCTTAAAAGTTCCCTCTATCTTCCAAGATTATCTTTATTGTCAATCTCAGCTCAGTCAGTGATTACAGCCGTGTCCGTGCAAATGGGCCAAACGTTTGCATTGCCAGGAAATCAGTGCTGACGTCGACATTTAAAAAATGCTCTGAAAAGTAATGAATACAAACATCAAAAGGACTGAGATCTATTTTTCCCCTTTCTTTTTAGCTTAGTTATTCCATCTTGTGACTGGCTTGGGCGTCTTTGGCAGACAGACCAGTTCAAATTTCTTCACCCGCTGCTCAGTGGGACACACAGTGTATTACACGGCCTGCTCCAAGGGGCTGCGTGAGAGCGGTGTGCAGTTTAACCCTTTGCTCTCCGTATGCTAATGCAGCTCAGCTCGACGCCGGGTCACGTGGTAGTGCCGACTGGGGAAGCCCGGGGGTGCGTTAGGTGTGCGTCGCCATGGCAGCAGGAGCAGACACATGTACTAGTCAAAAATGTCTGTGAATGCGACGCTCTGCGTTTCTGCATGAACGGCTCCTTAAATGTCATAATATTATTATCATTATTAAGTCTTATTTAACAAACAGCACATATAACATTTCAAAGCACAATATCATTATTGAATAAATGGTACTATCAGGGTCAATGGTAGATGAAGTATGTAAATAACAAGAACTAGACTTCCATTGTTGATGTTGTTCTTTCTTTTTCTTTTATTTTCTTTCTTTTTTTGAGTTTTTATCACTTCAATCAACTTTTGTTCAATTACAAATTATCAGAGACAGATGTACAAAAACATCACATTTAAACTGAATCAATTTTTGAATTGATTCAAGCAGGTGCAAAATGAAGCAAAACTTCACTTTTTGCAGTTCACGCCACTGGAGTTGATTTCCTCCTCCATGGAGGGTGAATATTGGGTCACAACAACCAGCCTGTTTTGAACTTTTAGATTACAGACATTCTGGAAATTCTCTGGCATTTCCTAACACTGCTTAGAATGCAAGGAGTCTAGACCCTCTGCTGGGATAACTGCCCTGCAAAATCAAATCCTCCACAACACCTCACAGATGACCTGAGGCATGTTGGTGGGTCACCAGTTGTTACACTGGGTATGTTTGCCAAAGAGTTAAACTTTTACCTGATGTGTTCACAGACTGTTGATTCAGTCTGGGTAACTGTATTGCTGGATATTCAGTAGTAGTTGATCCAGTAGTGCATCAGCTTCACGTTTATTAACCTATTTAAGTAAGATATGCCAGTGTGCCATACGTAGCATAGACAGTGTGCAATGTATTAAATGAAGGTATCAATGATTGCGATATATATATTGTGGTCTTGTGGTCACAACACACACTTGCTACCTGGATGGCCCAGGTTTGAATGTAAGCCTATCCAGATGAGCATATGATTTGCCACATATTCAGGTTTGAGTTTAAATACATTGGACAGGCCGAGTTTAAAAACAGGCCATGGCCTGTATACTGATAAGTAACTAGTAATGATGGTGATAATCAACCCGTTTACTGGTAGGTAACTGGAAATCGTGGTGATGTAATCTACCCCATACCCCATTATGATACTTCACCTTCCACATTAATGGTGATTTATGAAGTATGGTTATTTATGAAGTATGGTTATTTATGAAGCATGTATTGATTTAATGTCAACAAAACCATCCTGAACGCTTGAGGCATCACATTGGTGTCATATGAATATTTCATATACTGTACATTGTTTTCCAATCCTATGGGGTCTTGGGTTATTCTTTGTTGTTATAACAGTTATTTTACCTTTCAAGTACAATAGTATTTCTTCATATTTCTTCATGCTTTTTCATGTGATATGGGGGGGGGGGGGGGGGGGTCCCCCATTGCCAGCTGACGTTTTCCTGGCTTATAAACAAAGACAGAATCGGATGTGAAAGACAGTTAGGTCCCTCCGCCCCCCTCCGCCGCCCATACCCCACCCCCCCTCCTCCGCCTCCCCCCCTCCCCCACCCCCCCCTCCCCCACCCCCGCCCCCCTCCCCCATCCACACACCCATCTGCCCACCCACTTGTTGACAATCACAATCTTGATGTCCCTGTAACTCGTTTCCATTTGGAAATGATGCCACATGCCAGTGAGGTCCAAAGCTAAGCACGATTTTTATTCATATATTTTCACCTTTTCTCTACGCTACGTGTTATGAGAAAACGTCGGTGTGGAAGCCCATCTGTATTGTTCTCCTGTATAATGTATACTCAGGCCTATCCACTATGACATAACACAACAGTGCTGGACTGTTTATATCAACAGACCAAATAGTTGTCAACATGGGACTAGGTAATTCAATATCTCAGTGCCCGTGTCATGGTAATTCGGTAATTGCTGTGAGGTCACGTTCCTTGGTTCACTCTCTGGCTGAGTCAGAATGAGTATTGTTTGAGAGCTATTTTTGATCTACTACAAAGCAGAATTTTTTGACCCAGATCACTGGTCAAGTTGTAGCTAGTATTGAACTGGTAGTAAGTTTGAACTTGTAGTAACACTTTTCCTCTCAGTTTATTGCTAACAGAAGCTGGACCAAAAGTGCTCTTGACGGTGTTGGGATAAAGCAACTGTTAAGTATTACAGAGGGAGGACTGAGGATTTAGGTTTGAATCAAAGCACGGCCATGTGCATCTGCAGATTGGCCTGCCCCTGTCCTCTTAGGTGGGGAAATATTGCAAGATCTCTTTCCGTTGTTATTATGCCAGCATGCCAACCAGTCGTGAGTGTTCTGCAGGTTCTAGTTGAGTTGCAAGTCTGAGTACTTACAAGTCTCCCCCTAGCATGGTGATGTGCTAAATGATGCTTTCTGGCAGATGGTTGGAAAAGAAATAGTGTCCTGGCCTTTGGCCGCCTGACTTGCAGGTCAAGAAGAAAGACCTAGTCTTACACATTTACTGAACACATTTACTGAACCCTCAACACTCTAAACACAAAATGCAAAACTTCAGCATATCTCTTGCAAACCATACACTACATTCAGAAGTGTTATTTATTCTCAAAATGCTTTCATCCAAAACACTGTCTCTCTCCTTTCTCCCTCTCCTGCCTCTCTCTCTCTCTCTCTCTCTCTTTCTCTCTCTCTCTCTCTCTCTCTCTCTCTCACACACACACACACACACACACACACACCCTACACTCTCTATTGCACTCTGATAAAAATGCAACAGTTTGCTCAGTAAAAAGGATTCTGCCTATTGCTTTTTCACTGCTGTATTTTGTCACGATCCCTTTTTTTTAAAACAGTGGCTCATCAGCCCTGAACTCTGAACACAAGAAACAAGAAAACGCAAACACACACCGCAACATCTCAGAGCAGGAAACGCTGCATTCAAAACTCCATTTTAACATGGCTATCCAAAATGAACATGTTTGCTTTGCAGGTAAATTCTTGTGTGTATGATACACAACACGGTGCCAACACCAAAACCTTATCTACACAAGCAAAGCTCATCTATTGAGGAACGATGACTGATGAAAGTGTTGTCTGGTGTGACATGAGAAGCATCTAATCGCACATACCAGCGTTCACAATTGCTTGCTTACTTTGTATGTGTAAACAGTGATGGCCTTCTATAATTGACCAGTCATCACTCAGTTCTGCGGATGATCCAAACACTTGTGAAAACCACAGTGAAAAGTCGTGATGATGGGAGGAATAGTGAAGGGACCTCCCAGCCTCCATCGTGCTCAGACCAGCTGTCCAAAGTGGTCCAGATCTCATTCAGAGCTCAACCAGATCTCATCTCGCATTGCTTACCTTGGTCTCCCTTGTCCTCGTTCTGCGTCTCATCTCATCACTCAGTAGAGCTCACCTATGGCCTATTTACACTGCTTATTAGACCATCTATATGACCTATTTATATCGCACAACAGTGCTTCTCTAATTGAACACAAGAGGTATATTTACATATATATATTTATTTAGATTTAAATTGTTGTGCCCAGTGTAGTGAACTGTGAGACTTTATATTTATTTCATGTGTGATCTAAAACTTCAGAGTGAATGTGTGAAATAGTTTGGGGATTTTACATGAGTTTCAAGTAGGTCGAAGCTTGCAAACAACTGTGTGTACACAGAAGCCTGAGCAAAGATTATTACAGTTGATATATACAATATCTCCATACACACAAACATACACACATAATGTACAACTGCACCTGGCTATTTAAGTTAGTCAGTCACAAATATGCTTCATTCCTTTTCTAGAACAGTGCGTTTCAATTGGCACTTGGGTCAGTTGTAACCTACATACAGTACAAATAAAAACAGTAACAGGAACTAATTAGGGAAAACTGAAAATATGGAGAAAGGCTGTATCCTGCATCCTGACTGTTGTAGTATTGTGTAGAAAAAGGTTTTCAATCTGTTCCCCTTTTTCTAAATATCCATATGATATTTGGAGTAAAAAAAGAAGTCGCCTCCATCCTCCCTCACGCACGTACGACATGGCCGATGATCAAACATAGTGGCCTGGATCCCATCTGACACCAGGCTCCTTGCTTTTCTTCCTCACACTCATTTTCTTGTACGTGTAGCCATGACACTGACACCAACTGTTACCCAGCACAGGAAAGCTCACCTGTGGCCTGCTGTATTTTGCTGAAGCTCTGATCTGTCTCCTGTGCTATATTTAGTGTGGAGGACTACACGTGGCCAGATGCTAGATGAGGTGTTTCGAAATAAAACTGAGGGACTTTCATTTTTTAATGTTGTGGCTAGAGATGTTCATGTAAGACTCCAAAAAATGAAATATCTATTTCCTTTTAAGTATTAAATTATTAATTTCTGTCATTGTAAATTACACTGTGCAACAAACTTTTAGCTTGTAGTCCTTTGTACACTGAATGTTTTTAGAATCTTACTATAAGTAAGTAAGAAAGTTATTACTTTTTAGGGATGTACAAAAATACATCTATATTTGCCTGTATTTGGCCTTAGGAACATCTCTCTTCAGTGTCTAGCAGGTATTTGCTAACACAGAGGGGCAATTTTGCCTAATACCACCTTCAAAATACCTTACGTAATTATATGCAAATATACTGGGGAAATCATATGAACAATTCAGAAACTCAGCATGCAAAAATACATGAGAAACGTAAAATAAATACAAACACATGCAAAAATCTAGTGTTGTTTATCTAGTGAATGTTTATCTAGTAAACATTCAGAAACTGTTATTCAGTAAAAAAAAATTATATATATATTCCCATGTTTTTCATTATAGAGAAAAACGTTTCCACACTCTCATGTTTCAAATGAAGAAGAATGGAACTGCCGTATAGATTAATTAGGGGTCACGTGCAGTGCAGCGTAACCTCAGCACACGTGACCACATAAAGCATAAACCTCTCTTTACCTGACCCCTGTTACACAAGGTCTGGCCTTCTGGAGCTATTCAATCAGGCACCAGAAGTGACTGAGTGTGTGCTGAAAGGTCTTGGTCTTGGTCTTGGTCCTGTTCCTGGTCCTGGTCCTGTTCCTGGTCCTGGTCATGGTCTGTCCACCATGGTGTGAGTGACCGAGATCTTGAAAGAGCTATTCGCTGCCCCATGTCTTGCTGACAGAAGAGACAGGGACTCTCGGATTAGAGCCGTGCAAGTGGGAGGTGTCGGGACTTAAACCGCTGGCTCAGCTGCAGATTAGGCCTTGAGATTTTTTTGAGACGCCGACGGCTGTTTAATGACAGCTTGTCTCGCATTGGTCTCTGATTGAAAAGTTTCATGAGCTGGAGTTTTGTCCAAAATGTCTGTAATTTACATTTGGACCTGTGTCCTTTTCCTAGGTTGGACAGGCAATTCAGATTTATCTCTGGCAGTGAATTATTTATGTATTAAAATATCTTAATGTTTTTTAGTGTTTGTAGTCTGTTTTATTATTATAAACAGGAATTATGTTTTGCGTGAAAACTTAATATCCTTTGTTATGTCATTAGAGAAATGCCTCTTGGTTCTTGAGTTCTTGACTTCACTATCACAAGTGTTATATACGTCATCGATGATATGATGGAAAAGGTGTGTGTTTGAAGACCCTGGTGTTCCTGCATGGGCTGCATGTGTGGTGTAAACATGCATCACATCATATGGTGCAGCTTTTACCCCGTGTGCATGTAAATGGTCACCAAAGGAAATTATTATAAACAACACAGATGTGGACATAATAAATCATAAGAAAACATCTGAAAACGGAATTTTTGTTTATTGACTGGCTCGAAACTCTAAGTAAGTCATTGAGTTCATGGCCAGTTTTTTCCAGAATGTTTTTCAATGGTCTCTTTACTTGACCTTTTAATATTGCTGTGTGAGTTCGCCGAGATTCAAATGTACTGAATCAATAGTGGTTTTTCACTGCCGTTCAGCTATTTCTACTGCCGTTCAGCTATTTCTAATGCCGTTCAGCTATTTCTACTGCTGTTCCGCTATTTCTAATGCCGTTCAGCTATTTCTACTGCACGTACTGGATGCCAGAAGCAAGGGACTAAAGTTTCTTGCTATAACCACACTCAACACTGCCAGTGAAAATCACACAGAACACCAACCCAACTCGAGGCTCGATATCAGAGCTTCATCAGCACACTCCTCCTCTTGTCTCTCTCACCCTCTTTTTTTCTGCCTCCCTCTCTTTCTACTCCCTCCCCTCCTCTCTTTCTCTCTCTTTCTCTCTCTGTCCGCACACTGTGTCTCTTTCACCTACCCTTACACCAACCGTCTGACCCCATCCTTTCCTGTGACGAGCGATAAGCAGAGCCTCCTCGCCTCCTCGTGTGTGTGTGTGTGTGTGTGTGTATGTGTGTGTGTGTGTGTATGTGTGTGTGTTATCCTACAGCACTGTGTGTGAACGTGTGAGTCTTTGAATCCGGTTCAAATGATGTCCATAGCTCCACCAAGAGTGGAGAATTGTGGGATAAAAAACGAATTGTGGAATTTAAAAATGCCCCTTTTCGCCACTGAACCAGGACCTGTCCCTTATACTCAAGCTCCATCAGACGTAAAGCTTCAAAACTGACTTCGGGTCAACGCAGAAGGGAAACTGACTTACACAGATAGATCCTTGACGTCCTACTGGGACGAGCTGAGACAGAGCAACACACATCTTACTCTCTTGTCAAAGAGGCTGTGGGTTTGTGGCGTTCTCAGACTCTGTCAGGGGATGAGAACAATGATTTAGCCTACTGTGCCCAGCCCACTTGGTAACAAAGAGAACTTGACTAGCTGACTCACTCATTCTCTCACCACCGGGTTGAGAGCTCCTCAGAGTTTGAGGTGAACATGTGTCAGAACAAAAAGTTTCTTCGTCTTCATTTTGATACGATTGTGGCCAGGTGCAGAGCGAGGAATGAGAAAGATGACATATGTACACACCCGGCCGAAACCCTGCCATCTTGTGAAAATCAAAAGCATAGTGTCACTGGCCTAAGATGTCCCCTTCTTACTATTGTCTTCCATTATAGTGTCACCTTAACATCATAACGCAGAATATCTGACTACAAACAAATCAACTAATAAACAAAAAAGCAAAGACTCTATGGTATGTCTTCCTCTCTGGCTTTGCTCTCTTTGTCTCTGTGTGAAAATTAGTGTTTTCCATCAGTGTTAGTTGGTGTATTTGGTAAATGTTAGGTTTCTCTTGGTTCTATGTTAGTGTATTCTGTCTAGCTTGGTTTGTTTTGCTTATTTTGTTAATAAATCTCATTACCATCTGCACTTTTGCCAAGTCTCCAACTGCCCTGTGTTACACTCGATTTCTTGGATAGGCAAGTGTATGTAACCCTGTCCTGTAGGAATCAGATTAGGGATTTGAAGGAGTTTGCTTTTGAAATCGGTGTGTCTTAAGAAGTGTTAGCAAGGAAATGCTGATTTTGCATTCATGGACTCTTTTTGGCAAAGCTCATATTGATGTATGAAACGTAGCAACACCATATCTGTGTTTGCATGACTGTGTGCGTGTGAGATTGTTTGTTTGTTTTCATTCCTCCAGCACTACTCGGTCTGCTTCATGTTAATCTGGGACTAAGATTGTTCTGTAGACATGATGGGACCCCCATCCCTCACACTTATTCTAACTTTGTTTGTCTCTGTCTACATAATCAGAATATCTAATCCTATTGGATTTTGAGAATAGGCTGGATTTGTCCCAGTCTTCATTTGTTTTAGGGTGTTTAATGACAACTTGCATAAACATAACTTGCATAAAGATTTGAGCACCTTTTAATGTTCACGTACATGGAAGAAAGAAATCCTAATAGTACTTGTACTGGATTTAATAATAATCCTAATTTTGGACTGCCCTGCCCCCTTCATAAAATGTTACTGAGGTACGATGAGGTAAAACTATAACAAAATTTTTCTGAATTATTCCTCCCAGGTGAATGGTACTGCACATTTAAGTATGTCAAGTGTGCACTATGGAGAGTGCACACTAGATCGGGCAAATGTGACGCTGCCTCTCCGAATTGAGTGGCTCATGGTGAAGAAGTGTGTCAAGTGCACACTTCGAAGGCCAGATACAGCATGGAGAGGAATTGCTCCTGGACCGCGCAGGAAGCTATATGGCTATTTACAGTTAGGGTGACATGTCTTGAGGACGTCCAGCACACACCACTGAAGGTCACGGGCACTGAAAATGGAGCATGTCCCACAGGTAGCCACCATTTGTTTGAGTTTAAGTCCACCTGATCCACTCATGCTGTGCTGATGAATTGTAGTGATGGTAATAGACCCTGTCTTTCCTGCTCCCCATGGAGGAACCTGCTATTGTGCTCTCAAGTTGCTGGATTTTATCTGCTAGTACAACTCATTTTCAAAGGAGAGAGTCAATCAGTCAGACCAGTCTGGAAACATTGATAGTTTATTCAAGAGGAAGCTTCAGATGTTGCCTGTCATTGCTCAAATTAAGCATTTGTCTGAACACCACCGTTTTAGATAGATTTTCACAAAATGCTATGAATGTACCCATCAGAGGCCTCTTTGAAGTGTAAGAGCCAGTGTGTAGGAGCAGCATGTGATTCTCAGCTTTTTGACAAGAGACAGTCTGCCAAAATTGAATCTAGATGTGTTCAAAATTCTAAACTGTGACCCCTTTATTGATGAAGGACATTCTGTTTAGATGTATCATATATGATTACTGGCAGGGTTGCAATTACTTACTTTCTGAGGTATATGCAAACATACTATCGGCGCCCCCGAACGTAAGATGGACACAAATTAAGTATTATATCTCATCGATTCGGCGCCCCCTCTAGTGCAGCGCCCCCCCTATGCATCGCATACGCTGCATACCCCATTTTTACGCCACTGATTACTGGTATATAATAATATTTGATATTACTGGTGTTTTCAATACTGGTGAATTGAGTTTGTATTTCTTTTGGCTCCAGATAACAGATGCCCTATGACTGATAGTGAATCTTCCTCAAAGTAACAGTGTTAGACACTAGATGTCTAGCCAAGGTCCAGGATTATCTTCCACTTTATCTTCCTCTCCATCCATCCATCCATCCATCCATCCACTCATCCACCTATCTATCTGTCTATCCATGTATCCATTCTCTTTTCTCTTTTCCCTCCGACAGCAAACCACCTCCCTGCCAAGGGCCGGTTCCACTGTCCCCAAAAGCAAGTGCTCAGTAAAACTCGATCCTATGCGACATCCTATGCGAGCGTTTGGCAGCCAAAAAAGTCTCGCCACATCTAGAAGACCTCTAGATATCCTCAGCGAGCTGTCCCTTATGCTGCAGAATGGAAAAACTAACTTGCAACTCACTTCTTCCAGTTGTAACTGACCGAGCGCGTTCAAAGCAAATATATGCACTGCTGTTCTTGTTGCTAATATTTGTGCGTGCGGTCACCTCTCTGCGGACGTGCAGTGCTGGGCGCGAGTAGGAAGGGTTCTGGACGGCGTTCACTTGTGCAGATCAATGTTTGTTTGCCAGGGGCCTGCCAGCATCCTGCCTCAGAAGACCTGTAATAGAATAAGCATTGACAGTCAGGATGCATCTCTGGCAACTGGCCACAGAAAACTGTATTAGCGACAGACAAAGGGAGAGAGACGGAGAGAAGGAAAAGGAGGGAGGATAGGACAGAGAAATAGAGAGAACGAGAGAGCAAGATTTGGTTATCGGTGTGGCACGCACGGTGGAAGTAGAGGAATTGCGCGTTTTGCTGTCACAGATCACTTTAGCAGTGCTTCATATCGGCCTGGTCCACTTCTGTGTCGTTCGGTTAACTCTAGAATCACAAATGCAAGTGTCACGTGTACTGTTGGGCACTCCCCCCCCAGTTCAGTTGAGCTGGAGATCTCAAGGAGGTGAACACACCCACCTTCTCTCACAATCACTTTATTCACCCTGTCCCTGGAGCTCTCCTAGGACCGCACGCACAAAGGGTTCCAAACGTGTGTCCCGTCCGACAAACCTCAGGAACGTGACAGGATTGCCAGCAGGGCGGCCCTTCATGGACTAATTAAAACTCGGCTGTCTGGGAGCCTCTGCTCTTCTCTCCCGCCGTCTCACGTGAGCGTGAGCAGCGACGTTTTGACACCCGTTTCACATCGTTTATTGTTTGCTGAAACCTTTTCTTAAATGGCTGCTCGTGGCGGAGTGTGGCGAGAGGGACGGCTGACAGGGAGTTATCGATGGGTCCCCGCTCCCCAGAGACGAGGCGGAAGATGAAGGATGGAGGGGCGGTGCACGGCGGCTGTGGTGATTTACACAATCGTGAGATGGGCTGAATAGAGATGCATTTGGGGAGGGGGTGTATTTAAGAGCAGGATTAATGGGCCATTGTATTTTGTGCCACACAGTGAGGTTTCATGATTCACTGCAAAGGAGGAAGAACCAGCATTAACAAATAAAACCTTGATGGTGTCTTTTGCTCGGTGATTATAGTAGACTTGGTTTAATTGGCAGGTGAAGTGATGTAAACTGATATTTGAAGTTGGTACAGTGAGGGCAAAGCCTGATAACCCTGGGAAAGATTGTGCCACACATATGGCTGTATGTGATCATGTGTGCTTCTTAACAAGCACTAACAGCTTAAAGGCTGCAAACTGAACCATTATGAGTTTTATCAGAATGACCCTTAAGGACAGAGTTGTTCTCTTTGGGTACAGGAAGACAGCCTATTTGATTTAGCCGATGAGGAGCTTGATAATGATCTGATGACTCCCACTGACCATGTGAGTGAGAGAGAGAGAGAGAGAGAGAGATAAATCTGCACAGTAATGAAAGGCTGAATAAGGACAGCAAGGTTTCTGTCTGACTCATCTGTATACAACTTTATTCAAGAATATATAAAGGCTGGATAAGGGGAGAGGGAAGTTCCAACTTTCTTGGCATGATTAACCATAGCAGTAAGCTATAACTTAATATATATATATATATATATATATATATATATATATATATATATATATATATATATATATATATATATATATATATATATATAACTGTTATATTTTGCACTTGAAAAGTTCAGTTCCTCTGGGAGCCACATGGAATAGTCCACATTGTTGTATGCAGAACTCCATAGAATCCCTTAAGAAATCTGCATTAAATGCACAGAAAACTTCTCAGCAAATAGACATTCTGATTAGAAGTGCTTTGAAATGTTCTCCGTTCACATTAGAGAAGTGGGCTATTTTTAATGCAATTCTGGAGACTACTGGACGCCTAGGGACTAAGCTCTTTCTTACTTACACAAGTGCAGATGAGTTTGGTGAACTGTGAAGAGCTGAGGGATAAACTCAATCTTCCCTGACAAAATAACAGTAGCTGACAGTGGTTCTCCATCCTCGAAGCACGTTTGTCATTCAGATGAGTATTGTCACCTGTATTGCACAGAAGAATTAACTACCATTTTTTCCAGCCTTATCTAATTGACAAAGCTGGGAATCGACCTTGGTCACACATCGAACACACTGCCATTTGCTATGGATGGCTAAGTTATACTCAGGGTTTAGGGTCCACTCTTCTATCTCCTACTCTCTTCTCCTCTCTCCTCCCTTCTCCTCATCTCTTCTCCTCTCTCCTCCTCTCTCCTCCTCTTGTATACGATGTGAAGATTTTCTTCTCCCCAAATCATATATCACACACTTGGGTATTCGACTGTTAACAGATAACGATCGTTCGCATGTTGGAGAATGAGATCAAGAGCTGCTAGAAGCTCACGACCAGGCCGCGAGGTCGGCAGATGTGATCGGCTTCCCGCACGCGCACGTTTCGTGGACGGAGCACAGAAAGTTAAAGATTTATCTGCCAGCTCCACTGTCATGGAATGTTGTTTCATTTCGTTATGTTAATTTCCGTGGTAAGAAGGAATCGTCGGTTGTTAGATACCCGCGGCCCTCTCTTGGTCACAGAATGACAGACAGGAAGGTGTCATTTCCCTGGTTGATGTAGGAGAATAACAGCGGTCAGGGTTTAGAAAGTTAGTGAAGACCGTGTTCCCATGCAGTCCTAAAGAATGGCGGTGGTTAGGCCGCGAGATCACGTCTTCACGTTGTGCTCTGAAGCCTGACGCACAACGACAACTTCCAGCAGTGAGCTCCCTAGTGTTGCAGTAATGTCTACCTTTATGGCCAGTTGATCACAAGTCAGCGCTGTTTGAAAGAGCTCAGCACATTTTGCAGCGTAAGGCTGTATACTGCAGCGTATTGCCAGTAATTAATCTTCCCCATGCGACCAATACGAGCCACGTTCGAACTGTATGTACAGTAGACCCTGGACTCTGGGGTATGTGTGAACACGTGGGTCAGCTGTGTGTCGATGTGCACAGTGCATAACCTCATCACATACATATGGATCTGTTATGATATTTAGATCCTACTTTAAGATCAAACGTGGAAGTGTTTATGGAAAATGGCTGGTTTGTTTCTTGTTTCCATGCTCTCTTCTAAGCATGCATTGGTGCGCTGGTTCCGGTGTCTGGAAAAGCCCTTCCTGTGCTCATACGTGACCCATCACGTGACCCATCACGTGACCCATCACGTGACTCCCCGGACATGATTACGTGTGCCCCTCTGAGGGTCCCTGCTCTGCCCAGAACAGCAGGATCATCAGGCACGGGAGGAGTGCTCTTTATTTATATGGGCGTCCTAGACCTTCTCTATATTTCATCAAATCACATCTGAATTATTCACAGGTGTTGTCCCTGTGAACCCCTCCCCCCCCTCCCCCCTATTCCCTTTCTCTCTCTGATGTGGTGTGCAGCCTACAACACAAAAGCACCAGTGCCATTGAACCCTGTTCTAATAAGGGGACCTTTCCTCTTGACACCGTTCAGCTGTTGGGGCCGATGCTCTGAGTAACTGAGTGCTTCAGAACATGATGAGCTTGATGAAGAGTGATGAAGAGTGATGAAGAGGGTGATATTTTCCTTCATGAAGCGACTGAGTGGGATTCTGCATTATGTATTTGCCTGCAAGTGGCACATTTGATTTGTTTAAGACGTGTCTGGTAAAGTGAGACAAATGTGTTTCTCTTAAGATCAAATGTCTACTTGTAGTGGCCCTGTTCAGACATACTGAGGCTCGCTTATGAGTCTGTGGTTTGCATTGGTCTGTCATGTGATGCTGGCATCCTCGATGATGAAGTATCTCTTGAATTTACTAGAGCTGCTGCCCCCGTACACTGAGCAGATTTTCCTCCAATCAGAAGATCCTTCAAATACGTCTGGGTTGGTTGGGAGAAGATATATATATACAACATGGCCCCAAAAAAGGAAAGTTACCGATGTTTGAATGCAGCTGTATCTTTTAGTTTTGATGATAGGGGTGATGATATAACGACCTCATCTACTGCTCACGGTCTCTAATGGTATCACATTATTGGTGTCATCAGCTGGAACTGCCCCACATTCTTCATCAGAACACTCATCATGACTAATATGACATCATTAATATGACTAAATAATGCATAGTGGAATACGCTCACCACGGCCACCGTGGCAGACCAAAGCAACAGATTGAGGCACACCAAGGAGGGATGCTTCATATACTCTCGTTTTGTCCAGGTTTAGTCAGCCGATTGTTTGTCGAGGCCGTGAAATTCAGCGGACCGATCACATCGGTGCACCTTTTGGGTCGGACCTCATTATTTATTCAGTGCTTCTTCTCAAAGGCAAAGTGACTTAGCAAAGGCAGGTTGTTTGCATTGTGGAGGAGACTCTAAAAGTGCAGAGATCCAGAGAATCTGTGTTCCAAATGGGCAGGTTTGTCAAATGTGTTCATAACTCCTGATATGTTGCTTTGGATGCCTGTAGAGAAGAATCAGGCCAAATATATATATAAACTTTGCTTTATACCATTGTCCAACTACTGTCATTTTAGTGTAATTTATTGTATTCATAAAGAGTAGCAGAAGTGTCCTCCATGGACCATGTAAAGCAGGTCCATACGCCCCCAGTAGCTTCTCCGTCTCTCAGCCAGCTTTGTGGCTGCTTGGAGGTGTGGGCGTCCCGCCGGAGCCCGGCTCTCGCAGGTTCAGGGAGCCTCTGATGAAATGGTCCACATGGTTTCCAAACTCCAGAAAATTGTGAATCTGACCCTGAAAAAAAAATGCTACAAAAACATTTAGACCAATGCTAAGCATTAATGGAGCCAGCCTGTCCCTGTAGTTGTCCCACATCACTGCTGTCTTTGGCTGGGGACAACCATGTAAATGTGTCATTATAATGTCCCATGCATTAACAGACAAGAACAGGAAGTTATGGTCCCTTTCATGCCGTGGCCTTGCTGCATTAGAGAAGTGTTCTCAGAGAGGGGACTGGTTTGGATCGGTTTGGACAGGTTTGGACTGCCTTGACCCGCTGTCAGCTCCGGCCTCAAGGAGCTTATCAAACCCCAGCATCAATCTATTTAATTTGATCGAAGTACTCCGACCCCCACCACCACATCCACTACCTCTAAAACATATTTACAAATCTGTCAGTGGCTGATTATGTGGGAGCATTTATTGATTTATCAAGGATGTATTGTATGTATCAGATCTGTATAGAAGAAGACTTTGCTATTGTTTGCATTTAAGGGAGTTTGTAGTGAGGAGATACCACATGTACTGAAACGTGTACGGTTGCCATTCTGTTACATATCTGGATATTATATTACATCTTATCTTATTGTACCAAACTGTGCTTGCTTTTACTAGAGTTAGCATAGCTTGGGCAGGAACAGGGCACATCACCTGTGTGTAAAGGAGATTAGCAGTAATGGTGCCTATGGGAGTTACAGTACAGCTATATGAAATATGGCTCATTTGTCTACTGTGGACACATAGATCATTACCTTATCGTGACCTGAGAACCTCGTAGAACTTGAGTGGTGCGCTTTATGAAGGCAATATTTTCATCTGTCCTCACAGCGAATGCAGGAGATTTTCATTCCCCTGGTGAATGGAGTTGCAGAAAAAAAAGAGATACAGAGGCAGGGAGAGGAGGAGAGAGAGGGAGAGGGAGGGAGGGGGGGCAGACACGGAGAGGGGGCAGACAGAGCGGGGGCAGACACAGAGAGGCCAGCCTGATTGTTCATGACTATCAATGTGCACTGATCATGCCATGCTCTCCCCTCTGCAGTACAGTGACACGGTGTGGATGATTACTGACGGTGTTCTCTCTTCATTCAGGCTGTTGCCAAATCACGTTTTTAAACTGCACCACTTGAGAGAGGCAAGCTCAGAAAAAAAAAACAGACTGAACAAGCAAACTGAATGATCTCCATTTATCAATGAAGCCTTTTTTTCCGAGGCTTTTCGATCATTCTTCTTTACTATGATTCTGTTGTAAATCTGTGGATGTTTCTTAATACATCTCTCACCAAAGCAAAGCAAAAAGCATTCTGAAACAACCCCACACCACTGCGAGGAGTTTACAGGCTCGTATGGTTTGAGAATGGACTGCATGTCCTCAGCAGATGTGGGCGTATCCGCTGGCGTATCCAACGGTGACGTTTGTTTGGTCGTTGCTACGTCAGCGCACGTTCTGCAGGTGTTCGCCTCAAACTTCCCTTTCTGGGACTTGGGAGCTCCGCTCAAGCTGTGTTGCTTGGCAACAGGTCTGGCGAGTGGTGGTGGTGCGGGAAGGTGGGGGGGGATTACCACTGCAGAGGGACTCTCCTCCGTCAATTAAGCCAGAGAGGGAGGGGCCAGCGGAGAGGAGACCGTGACTCAGCAAATCAACATGCGGACGGGTGGGCGGGCGGCCCCTCCCCACCTGTGCATAGGCGGCGATGCCTGGGGCCTGTGCGTGAGCGGAACAGGGGAAGCCTGGCCAGAGGAAGGGAGAGTTGGGCTTTGGATGGGAAATGGAGACTCGAAGCAGAATCCAAGATCTGTAGATCTGTAGGTCTGCATTAGACGAGAGACGATTGCAGTCATAGTGCTGGTGTATGCAGGTTGTTTTTGTTTTGTTTTTGTCTCCACAGTGTTTAGGTGTTTCGGTTGGAACACAAAGGCACGTTCAGTAGGGCCTGTAATTTCGCTGCTTTACCACCTGCCTCCTATAGGGGGCACTCCTCCCTTTCTGCAGCACACCGGAAAAGAAGAAGCGCTGTCGCCTCTTACATCCCGCGTCTCATTCAGGTCCTCTCACACACTCCACTACGGGGTGAATGGGGGGCTAAGCTCCGCCCCTTCTCGCCGTACTGAGTCACACGCTCACTCGCTGCCCTTTCTCTGCACTCCCCCTCCCTCCGACCTCTCCCCTCCCCCACCCCTCCTCCCCACTGAGTGACCTAATTAGCTCCTCACCTCCGTGATGTCGTGTGTCAGCGTCCCGCCTGCGTTCGGCCGCCGGTGCGATCCGGGACGCTGGTGCAGCAGACGGCGCCCGACACACGCAGCCGGGATGATAGTGCCTCGCTCCCTGCACGCGGGAGTTCGGTACAGTACTAACAGTCACGTGTTGTGTGTGTGTGTGTGTGTGTGTGTGTGTGTGTGTGTGTGTGTGTGTGTGTGTGTGTGTGTGTGTGTGTGTGTGTGTTCGATTAATGGCCGTCGCGACATTCGCTCCACTTGGGATGACAGTGTGCCACAGCTCCACACTGTGGACATGCTCTCATGTTGTCTCCTGGAGCTTCACTGCATGTGACCTCGTGGTTTAACTGAGCCTCTCTTCTGGAACAGGTGCAGGACTGCCAACCAGGGACGGCTTCACCTGCACCACTGATGCACTTTATATTCACCCAGACACAAAGCACTGGAACTCTAGACACACCTGTAAACTAATCATGGATACAACATCAACTAAACTAATCACAGATACATCAACTATCCAGTTAGACCTGGTCTTGGTCTGTCACGATGGCCAGTTAGACCTGGTCCTGGTCTGTCACGATGGCCAGTTAGACCTAGTCCTAGTCCTAGTGCAGACCTAGTGCTTCTGGACATGGGGACAGGGCAAACTAAGAACAGCAACTCTGCCTCATTTCAGATAGAAACAGATTGTTTCTCTATGGAAAAATGTACCTTAAAATCACACTATGGACCTTAGCAACAGTTGTCATTGTAAAGTATTGTGATTCATCATTCTAAACTGTACTAATAGAACAGATAGAACAGTACTTCAGATGCAAGGACCACACATACTAATATAATAACTATGGTAACAATATACAAATGATGCCTGTGGTTATAGAGGTGGCCCTATAGAATATGAACCCCATACTGTATCTCCCTTGGTATGAGAACCCTTTGTAATGATTGGTGTAGTTTCTGAACAGAAATATAACGTATTACTTGTAAATGACTGAGCTTTTGTCACCTGATTAATTAAATAACCTTTTAACAGCGGACTTAAGCTGTGATGGGTGGAGTTTACTTTTCTACAGAGTGGAACTGTCTAAGGTGGATGCTAATTCTGTTGCTGCTGAACTTTGAGGAACAGACATTTAAGAGAACGGGGACAGTTTTATTACAGACTCTTGTTCTTCTTTCGTGATCTCATCATCTGAAACCATTCTGCTATGGCAGAGTGCGCATGTTCAGGTACACTTTTAAGCTTCCTGCGTACTTGGTCCATACTGCATAGTTGTGACGATAGAAAGCAAACGCTCCGTTTACTTTATTTTGTGCTCCATGTTTCCCTCTAGTGGTTTTTTGTAGTAATAACACCTGGTCGACCTCGCCCAGCATACAGGCCTCACAGTACTACAACTGTAATGGATTCTTTATGAAACGTATGAAGATATTTTTTTAACAAAACTAAAAAGATTATTCAGTTACTCAAGGACATTCAGTATTTTGCAATGACGTAAAAGTTATAAACTGCACATAAGAAGATGTCTGCAGAAATAATACTGTTAAAAATATCGACCAGTTTCCTGGACAAGTCCAGTGTTGTACTAAACTGATGTGTACTTAATTCGCTTTAATCTCGGTTTCGGCTTAATCTGGTTTGGGAAATGGCCAGAATAAACTATATGTTACAATTATTGTACTGCAGTAATGTGAGTATTTGTTGTATAAGTTCGTATCACAGATGACGTTTAATTAGCTCGTCAATAACAGACGTCCGGGGAGTGCACTCAAGTAAATAGTTGGGGATAGTTGCTGTCCGTGGTGCTAAGCCGAGCTCTTTGACATCAAAAACTAATCCCATTTGAAAGACGGCGCCAGACATTTTCTGGTTGGCTTCACATCTCCAGCTCTGACACATCAAAGCGCCCTGTGTAAGTAACTGCGCCGGTGCTCATCCCCGCACGGAAAGACGAGTCCGAGGGGAGACCTTGGTGAATAGTGTGGGACTGATGACGTTAATGAATAATTAGACGTATTTTCTGTTTGGCCACAACAGAACGTAGCAAGCATACTTTGTGTAGTGATTATATATATAATGTATACATTTATACACACTATACATATTAGTCATGCATCTCTCTCTCTCGCTCTCACTGAAACACACACAGTCACATACGAGGACGCACTCGCGTTAATCTATCATGCACGCGCACGCCTCCGTGCGCGATTGTATATCGTGATTATAACGTGACAAGGCAGAATTGCGGTGACACTGGCTGGCTGTCCACGCGCGATGACAGGATAACGGAGAGGAACCGTTATCGCAAATGCGCCACGTTTCCATAGCAAACCCAAACGGTAGATGGCTCTCGTGAGTTTCATCTTGTTTGGCTATTCGAATGTACCTGAAATTTTGGTGACCAAAAGCAATTTATACTGTTACATTTTAAAAAACAGAACAGTCCGTTAGACAACCTGAAGATTAATGTCAGACAAATGACGTTCCGGGGTGCATTAAATAATTTGAACCCGGATGATGGGAAGATGGTTCCTGGTTGTTCTAGGATGAAAAGTCATAGCATCCAAATTATTACCACGCCAAATATTAAAACAATTTGCTTCATGCTTCTGATCTTCCATCTTGACTTCTTATGTGACAAAGCATATAACGTTGTTGCGCTGTCCATGGTCCTGAGTTAACGGCATGCAAAATACCATTTTACATTGGTTCTGACCTCCTGACCTATACATCGGTGTAATAAAGTAAAACCCGGGCTATCCTAAAATGTAATCTTTGAATCTAATCACCTGATGGCATTCCGTCTTTAGCAGATGTTCTATAATTCACAGAATAGATTTGCATTTGTTTAAGTTCTCCCCTAATAAACAGTGTGACAGCTGATCAAAGACATAAGACCTTTATAAGCACGTCTAAGTTTGTGTACCGGCACACATGCGCGTACGCGATTTGCATGCCAATCAATTTTTCTGGTTTGATCAAGTTCAAGAAGAAGTGGTATTTTTCCAACACTATCCTAAGGTCATATTTCCTTACCAACTTATGTATTTTGGAATCATTCTATTCGCGGACATACACTGACCATAAAGCGGACGTATTGGCTTAGACTTGTTGAATAACCCAATGGGTATATAGGCTAAAGCTACACCCGCAGAATTTCAAATGCATAGCCTCTGTAATGTATTTCCCCGCGATATGAGGGGGGGGGGGAGCTTCACGCAAATAGGCAACGGGAATTTAATCGTTCGTAGTGTCGTGAACTTGACGACATTCTCTCCAAAATGTAATACAATTGCTCGAGGCTCGAATTTTCCTTCCATATATGTTTTTTTCATATGAGGGACGATGCGGGTTTAAACGGGTAGAGCCTTCATTCTCTGTGGGCAACACTGATGAAGTTTTTGTAGCGTAAACGGAAAATCCCGCAGCGTAACCTGAGGCAAAGTAAGTGCCCCACCCCTCCCCCAACCCCACCTCTTTCTCTCTCCCTCACACTCTCTAACTCTCTCTCACTCTCTCTCTCACACACACACGCTCGCACGCACACACTCGCCTTCTCAGTGTATACTTCGTTCGCGTTTCTCCCAGACTTTTGCATTGCGACTCCCGTCATTTACATAGTGAACTTGGTGAATATGTCAGCCACAATACCATTGGCAACAGTGCCACACCCGGGAGACGGCCGTGCGTCCTTCAAGAGAAATCATAACGTGGACATAAACTAGTCGGTTGTTCGGGACTACACGCGCGTGCATGGTTGCGACTATAACCCAGCTGTGTTCACCTGTGGTGCTTCACTATCCAGCGGGGAAAAGGAGGAGAGCACTGGAAAATCTTGAAATATCGCTTTACAGTCAGAGGTAACATATCTGGCGGGATCTTTGGAAGGGAATAAGCTGTCAAATGTAATTCGCCTTTAACTGAAAGCAATGTGGAGGCATGAGTGTTTATTTAAGAAGTCGGGAAGCGTCATATGCCAAAAAGAGCTTTTGCCGAAAAATTTATGACAGTAAACAAAGGTTATGTGGAGTCATTCTGGAGATAAAAACGTGTTTTCTGGTTTCACTGTCGAAATGTGGTGCCCGGACTTTCTCGAACAGCTCTAAACCGATGGATAAAGAGTCATTTTAGCTCTGGTAATGAATGGGGCAGTAGCCGGACTCCGAGGTGGAAAACGTTTTGTGTAGTCTGCTCTACGTGTCCGGAGGTGAACGGGGGTTCGTTTTGCATTGTTTTGGCGTTTTTGAGACATGGCAGCAGCGATTGCCAGCGGTTTGATCCGCCAGAAGAGGCAAGCACGAGAGCAACACCTTCACCGACCAACTACTCACCGACGAAGGAAAAGCCCCAACAAGAACAAGGGTCTGTGTAACGGTAACCTGGTCGACATCTTCTCCAAAGTGCGAATCTTCGGCCTCAAAAAGAGAAGACTACGGAGACAAGGTGTGAGCAAAAACGGGCATATGTATGTAGTGACGTGAAAGCGCGCGGGCTGACAGTGTGCTCGGTGCCGTTTTGTTTGCTGTGTTGGTGCTGTTGCGTCTCGTGCATAAATCCGTTTATTCCACGTTTGCATTTTAATTACAGTTAATGGCATAGTACACGTATGACACGTATTCCTATATAAAAGGTTGTCCTTCTCATATCTCAGATTAAACCTGTTAATTAGGCTGCGCGATAAGGGAATAAACGTTTCAGTTTAATTATAGTTACAAGTTTCAATCGGAATACAAGCTAATCTACGTGAGTCCGATTTTGTGAAGACATGAGACATAAGGTCATTCTCTTATACATTGCTGCTCTTCTAATCCAAGTAAAAACAGTAAACAGCTCAGAGATGTTTCTTCTCTTTCTACAGATGCTGCACTTGCAAGCATTTACAAAAATATTGGTCAATTTTAAGTAAGGTTAACGCATGATAAATTGAAATCAGTGACACATTTTGAAGATTCTGGGACTCTGCATAATACATTTGTAGATGTAATATGTATTAATAATTTCAAGTAGTTACCTTTAAACAACACTACAAATTAATACACCAATACAAATATGTTATCTGCAGCATGAATACACATAGCACAACAATGTCAGTGTAATCTGTAGTGTATATGAAAAAGCCAATTTCAGTTTGACTGGAGCATGTGAATTTTGGGTGGGCAACGATATGTCAGTACACAACAGTGTTTTGACTGGAATCTAACCGAAGTTCACTGGGTGAGCCTGATTTCCTAATTGGTTGCTTCTTATGCTTTGAAACCTTTGCATTATGACAAGGTACTTTTGCCTTTATACTCAAATGCATTCGAATTTGGTCTAAAAAGTGTTGATTGTGTGCTGATCGCAAAGTCCCACGTGCTTCTCGTCTTGGGCAAATCGTCTTCTCAAACGTATTGGTGACTGGTCACGGTACGGCCTAAATTGGAGGGCGTGGTCATGAAACGCACTTCTCCTTGAGAATCGGAGTCGTTAAACCTTAATTAGCCTGTTCTCTTGATGGTCTTTTCCTAGTATATGTCAAACAATGCATTTGTCGAAAATGCATTTAACAGATTTTCAGCTTCCCACAATACCTCTGTAGTTATCACTATGTGGATGTGTTTTTTTGATTACTGAATGCCGTTGTTTTGTCAGATGTAACCCTTTTGGATTAAACTCTAGTCATTGTTTAAAAAATGTAAAAATGTTGTGCTGTTGTCATATTGTATGTTTTTATTGCAGTATAGTGAACTTGTCCCATTCCAAGGTATAAACATACGCATATACGCATAATAAGAGCCAATTGTGGCCTAAGCATTGGAAATTCTGTCAATATTACACCGTGTTAATCTACCCTCTCTGATTTATTAAATGCCCTCTGCTGTTTTGCTTGTCAGGGATTTATATTGCTCGGCCTGGCTCATGGCCATATTTAATTTTTGATTATCTTTAGGTAGATATGCCGCCCATGTATTGGCAAATCGTACGTCTTATAAAGCCTCAGCAGATGGAAGCTTTGGCATGTTGTGGGCGCTTTTGGTTTTTCCGCCTATATTGAGGTGTGTGTGTGTGTGTGTGTGTGTGTGTGTGTGTGTGTGTGTGTGTGTGTGTGTGTGTGTGTGTGTGTGTGTGTGTCTGTCTATCATATCACAATGTGAATAATAAACATGGTTAGTATTTATGTGTGTATCTGAGAGAGAGAGAGAGAGAGAGAGAGAGAGAGAGAGAGTGTGTGTGTGTCTGTGTGTGTGTGTGTGTGTGTGTGTGTGTGTGTGTGTGTGTGTGTGTGTGTGTGTGTGTGTCTGAAGCCTGGGGGGAGAAGTAATGACAGAGACAGGCAGTCACGCTATAACAGGTGACGGCCATTTTGTTAAAGTCTGGTCGTAGTGCCACCCTCCATGTAAGGCAGCTTTAAAAGCCTGTGCGTTTCACTAGCATAACACACAAGAACCTAATGGCCTGAGACCATGTATAAAATGGATAATGTGGTAATAAAGAGAGTTATGGGTTATTTAGCCTGCTCAGAGTCTGATGAAAAGCGGCCTGTCACTCAGGTTGATTGAGTTTTGAATATGGTTCGAGGGGTAGTATATTGTGTGTGTGTGTGTGTGTGTGTGTGTGTGTGTGTGTGTGTGTGTGTGTGTGTGTGTGTGTTGAGGGTTTCACAGGAAGTCATTCATTTTATACTCACTTGAGATTTATCAAGCCAATTTAACTGCAGCTATGACAACCTGTTCACTGCAAGGCAGGAGCTACACACACGGAGACACCTCATCATCGCTCACACACACACACACACAAACAAACACGCACGTGAGAATATACAAACAAACCCTCAGAATACTGATTTTAGCGGTCTGGGTTTCTCCCTCACATGTCACTGTCTCTTAGACACACCCCTCTATTGAAAGGGTTTCTGTGTTTCGTTCTTTCCTCCTTTGCATCTGCTCTCTCTCTCTCTCTCTCTCTCTCTCTCTCTCTCTCTCTCTCTCTATCTCTGCATTGTAAATGAGTGTATGCTAGCGCAGCATCCCGCCTATCACAAATACATGAAACTGATGGATCTCAAGTCTTTCAGCTTAGACCTGTATGAGCTTGTTTTACTGTCACGTCCCCAGATTTTGTAAAGCCGTGTGCCCCTTTCTACCCAACCTGTTGTCCCATCATCAAAAATATTATTCAATGAGACGTTATGGTGAAATGGATGCAATTTTGTGGATGCAATTTTGGATTTGCCAAAAGAAACAGATTGATAGGCAGAACTGTCATGCTGAAATTCACACAAAGGTTTGAAAGGTTGTGGTGAACCTCCATTAAATGAAGAGTAAAAGCAAGGCCTTATGCAGCATTAGGGCGGTCTATTGACCTTCATGCCAGGCTTGTTGTCATCCTAAACTTTAGGCCATGCCTTATTGAAAAAATTGTAAACTGCTGAAAACAGGCAAAACACTAGATGTGTTTCAAAACAGGTATTTGTGATACAGCGCTATACAAATATATTTGATTTGATTTTGATTTGATTTCATTGCATTTTCCTGTTACATATTATTTGATTATAAAATACTGTAAAATAATTACATGGGTAAATCTATTAGGGCAAAATATAAGTAAGCATTTTTGCTATTTATCAAATTATTTACATCTTTTATTCTGTATTGTTTTTTGGGCACAGGAAGCCTATCAAGTGGAATGACCTCTACAGAGTTTTACATTCAAATTAACATGTGCAGTATTTAGTAGGTACTCTTGTCCAGACTTACAGTAACTTACAGCAGTGTTTTGTTACTTCATTAGGCAGGGCCACCATTAAGCTATAACCCTGTTAGAGAGAAACCCCACAAGGAAAACACACACAAATACACACAAAAAAGGTGTGAGGTATGGAGTGAGGTGAGCCAAGTATTTTCAGATAGGAGGGGACAGAGTATTTTTTTTCAGACAACTGCAGGAAGCCAGTGGAGGGAAACCAGCAGTGGAGTGATGTGTGTGAACGTGTGAAGATTGAACACGAGTCATGCAACCGTGTTCTGGATCAGCTGCAAAGATCTAGTGATGTGTTCAGGGAGGCCTGCCAAGAGAGATTTGCAGTAGTCCTTTCTTGATATGATAAAGGACTGGACAAGCAATCTCTGGAAAGAAGTGGCTGCATTCTCCTGGTGTTTCATAAGAGAAACCTGCATGTGCTTGTAATGTTAATAACGTGGGAAGAGCAGGACGTGTCGTCGTCCAGGACCACACCCAGGTCTCCTGTGTTTTTGGACAGCATGATCACCTAGTTTGGAAAGGAGGTTGCCAGATCTTGATGCAGGGAGGTATCATCAGGAATAATAACAGCTATTTTTAAGGAGCTTTTATCACTTTCCTCCTGCCTTTTTCCCCTGCAGGAGTTTAAAGCATGGATTTAAGACCAAGGTTGATCAGATTTCTCAATTCACTGACAAAGTTTTTGTCAGTTCAACCCAGACAGGTCCTTCTTGAACCTGTGCAAAAATGGAACAGATGTGAACGGTTTTGCAACATCAGCTTTTGCGATTTCTCACCTTTGTGCTGTTGCACGCTGAGGAGCCAAATGAATCAGTCAGATTTTCACGAGCAGCACAGATGTCACATTCGGTTGCGGTTTGTAAGACGCCCGTGGGGCAGCTCACCCTGCCGAGGGGCGGCCTCTACTTGACTCAGGGGCGCCCCCTGCTGTAGGAGCTCCTGTCTGAGCGAGTGGCCCCTGCCCTGTGCAGGAGAGCACGTGTTGTGCATTCGTATGGACTCCTGCCGGGTGCGATGGATGGTGAGGAATCCTCTCACCCTGGTCCTGCCTGTAGAAAGGATGCAGCTGTCAGTCCTATACACCTGCTAGTAGACTTATTTGGCATCCATTGCTAAGCACGATGACACATGGGCGATAATCCTGGACAACCATTCCAGGTGATAGAGGTGTTGAGACCCGTGTTAATGGCCTACGCTAACATCTGGAGGAAAAAGAATTTCAAGGCATCCTCCTGAGCAATAATGTAATAAATTATTGTTCACTCTGAGCTGCTGTTTATTTATAAGATTAAATTTAGATTTCTGATTGATTCAGGCTGATTGCTTCACAATTAATTAAATGTTTCAGTGAAAAATCTAGCTTAATACAGGCATAACCTGTATTGAGATGTAGGGCTACCACAGGCAGCCTTTGCCAGGGTGGGATGGACTCATTATAGACCCGCCCCTTTGCCTCCAGCCACATCAACTGTCAGAGCCCTGTCAGGTGGGAGGGGCAGAGGTTCAAGATGAGCTGACATTGTGACATTTGTTTACTAAAACACGATCATGAACTTGTGGTCGGGTGGTTCACTTTAGTATTATTGCGTTAGTGTCGGAATCCAATACTATGAATCTGATGGGTGGCTGTGCTTGATATCCAAAAACTGACCTCCGCCACACAATTATTGGACTCATAAATGACGAGTGAAGGATTTTAAAATGGCCCCCTTGTCTAAAAGGCAGTTTGATCTCCCCTAAACATTCATGGTCCATGAATATTCATTTTCCTCTGCGTTACCATAATCGGTCTCTGATTGTGATTGGGGGATGAGGCCCGGGAGGAACAGTGCGTCGAATGCCATCAGTGATGCATTGTTGGTAGGAGCTGGCGAGTGGGCGGGCTCTCCGGCACTGGGGGGGGGAGGGACACACGCTTTGATGTGAACATCTCATTTATACACCTCTTTATTTCCATCTCTCACAGCAGGGCCCTCTCTGATTGGTCATTACACTTTGGTTCATCCTGCTCAGAGAGTCGGAGAGTCTTTTTGTTATCAGTTTCTCTTTGCCATCCCACCATTCACTTCATGTCAGAGCTGTGCCAAATCACTGGCGTGCAAAGGCTGTAGTACATCACAGATAAAAGCTAAATATTGTTTTGCTCTATAATCTCTGCTGCTGCATCCGCAAAGAATTTGCATGTTTTTAAAAACAGAATTTTAATCGAATCATATTATTTGAAGTATTTGAAAGACATTGAAATAATGAAGCTAATTTGACTTCAAAACACATTAAGAAACAGTTGCAAAGCATTTGGTTGCTCTGATCTGAAAGCAGTCAGTAGAGTCTGGCAGGTCTAATGTGATGTTTATAATGATGGTACTGAACTCAATCAGTAGAGTCTGGCAGGTCTAATGTGATGTTTATAATGATGGTACTGAACTCAATCGGTAGAGTCTGGCAGGTCTAATGTGATGTTTATAATGATGGTACTGAACTCAATCAGTAGAGTCTGGCAGGTCTAATGTGATGTTTATAATGATGGTACTGAACTCAATCAGTAGAGTCTGGCAGGTCTAATGTGATGTTTATAATGATGGTACTGAACTCAATCAGTAGAGTCTGGCAGGTCTAATGTGATGTTTATAATGATGGTACTGAACTCAATCAGTAGAGTCTGGCAGGTCTAATGTGATGTTTATAATGATGGTACTGAACTCAATCAGTAGAGTCTGGCAGGTCTAATGTGATGTTTATAATGATGGTACTGAACTCAATCAGTAGAGTCTGGCAGGTCTAATGTGATGTTTATAATGATGGTACTGAACTCAATCAGTAGAGTCTGGCAGGTCTAATGTGATGTTTATAATGATGGTACTGAACTCAATCAGTAGAGTCTGGCAGGTCTAATGTGATGTTTATAATGATGGTACTGAACTCAATCAGTAGAGTCTGGCAGGTCTAATGTGATGTTTATAATGATGGTACTGAACTCAATCAGTAGAGTCTGGCAGGTCTAATGTGATGTTTATAATGATGGTACTGAACTCAATCAGTAGAGTCTGGCAGGTCTAATGTGATGTTTATAATGATGGTACTGAACTCCGCCTTTAGCCCCTCCTGCTGCAGTCGTCTTGGTTCGTTTCAAGGACATTTGGGATTCAGAAAGGTCACAGGACTTTCACTCGTTCTTAATTCTTAGTGACTCTAAAGATTATTAAATTGGAAAACATATAAAAATGATGACAATGATGCCTTGTGGGTCAGAAAACATTTCAGCGATTATGTATCATAAGCAGACTCTGATATCGCATCTGCCTCTGTGCTGCAAGGGTTTTAATCCAGTCTCTTATGTCTACAAGCACTGTGGCAAAGCACACGCATGCACGCGCACACACACACACACACACACACACACACACACACACACACACACACACACACACACACACACACACACACAGAGGGGAGCTGTGGGAGTTCTGTTTAAAGCGTAGTCACACAATCTGCCTGACGGTGTACTCCTGTCTGAAACCTTGCCATGTTCTCTGGCGGTCGTCTGAAGGGCAGACGTTTTTTTTTGGACGGAGAGCTCCCGCTTGCTAGAGTCCCTGTTTGCCTTCAGTACAAGCCAGAGGAGTTAATGAGATATGGGTCCTATGGTGGAGGGTCGATTTATGGTGATTAGTCTGAAACACATCTACGAATTCATAAAGCAGTTGTAAATCATTGTCTAGTTAAATACTGACCATTGTGGTCCAGCTATCTGCACCACCGTATTAACTCCTAAAAACCTCGTGTTTTACAGCGTGCCGTCTTGAACGCACGGCTGACGCCTAGAGGCAGGACAGGACACTTAATGTTGGACACAGTCTCGCAAACATCCCGCTGTTCCTGCGTCCTCGCAGGCTGAGATCTTGCGTGTCTGTGGTTGTTTGCGTATCGCCGTGCACCGCTGCGTGGCACGAGACGGCGCTCTCGACCAAACGGTTTCTGCCGTACCAAATGACACACCAAATCACACAGGTGGATTTGCAAGGGCTGTCAAGGCAAAAAATATTTCCCTTGGTGAACAAAAAAAAAAAACCCGACAAGACAGAGAAGAGCTTTGTAGAAAAGTCTCCATCGACGGGGACAGGAAATGGGAATCCCTGCTACTGTCTCCTTGGTAACAGTCCGGACAAGGGAAATCCTAGACAGGACAGGAAGAATGTCTCCATAGTAACAGACTGGGAGAGTGGGGGCTGGGGGGGGGGGATTCAAATGGGGAGGGAGTTCATAAAGGATTCAGGAATCTCTCCATGGCAACAGAGGCATTGTTCAGCATTGGGATGATTTAGGGTTCCCCAGACCAGGGACGAGGACATGGGGGTGAACAGGAGTAAAATATTATAATTTATCAGATCATCACTTAAATCCATGCGGTTATATATCTATTGTTATTTAACATTATTATATCATTATGCATTACATTATTCACTGTATTATTCATTATGATTGACTTTAATGGGACTTAATGGACCATTAATGCTGCATGCATCATCTGCATTATAGATAGTAAATCCCTTTTTTTAATTCTACATGTCTGTTACATAGTAAACAGATACTAGCCATTAAAGTTAGTGTGCTGACCTGTGGTGAGCCAGAAAGAAGTGAATAACCTTGAATTTAAAGATGGCAGCAAGGTCCTCAGGTTTGTTCCAGTTAGAGGCGGAGCCAGTGTGTTGCAATAGAGGCGGAGCCCATGCGTGTCAGTAGAGGCGGAGTCAAGTCAGTGCATGGCAAAAGAACCAGAACTAGGGCATGGCATTAGAGGCGGAGACAGTGTGTGGTAAAAAAAAAAGGCGGAGTCAGTGCATGGCAAAAGAGGCGGAGCCAGTGTGTGGCAATAGAGGCGGAGCTACTGCCATTACTCTGCCAGTTCTCTTCTACTGTTCTACTGTTCTTCAGTGGAGGGAGTGGGGAGGGGTTCTGCTGCACCTGGACTGTGTGTGTGTGTGTGTGTGTGTGTGTGTGTGTGTGTGTGTGTGTGTGTGTGTGTGTGTATGTGTGTGTGTGTGTGTGTGTGTGTGTGTGTGTGTGTGTGTGTATGTGTGTGTGTGTGTGTGTGTGTGTGTGTGCGTGTGTGTGTGTGTGTGTGTGTGTGTGTGCAAATGTGTGCTGTGTGCTGTATAAACATGTCTCAGGCAAAAGAGTTTTACTTGCTGAGCTGTGATAAGTTGTACTAGCTGAATGTTGGGTGACAAAAGTCAGTGAACATGCAGAAATCACTTTCACAATATCAAACACGTTAAACCTGTAGTGTATAGTGTAGCGTATAGTGTATAGTATAGTGTATAGTGTATAGTCATGCATCTCCCAGTTGTAAACCTGGCTTTAACTACTTTGTAAAACATGGCATTGAAATGGAAAAGTTCATATTTTAGCAATAACAAAATACAAAACAGCCACAAACAGACATTAAACAATGGCACAGAACCATGTCAATTTCTGCAAAACAGAACCTCAAATTTAAATATTTTTCTTGACTTTTTAGGATTTTGTATATTTGAATATTATGGAATATAAATGATACAGTAGAGGAGATTTCCATATAATGACTAAGGCTGTAGGTTCTGGAGACATTCTAATTCAGTGTACTTGTGCTGTTCTATCTATGTGTATTTATGGCCATTTCTGCTTTCATGAGTCATGAGTTATTTTTATTTATTTCATTTATTTATTTATTTATTTATTTATTTGTCCAGACCGACTAGATCCAGCCAGAAGAGTTGTTTTCGCTCACTGACTGACTCCCATCACTGAAACTCGTGTCATTTACTGACATGGTGCCAAGATATGTAACACGAAACATCAGTCACATTTCAACACATCAAATGATTCCTCAGACTCTGCAGTCCTGGAAAACCTATGACATAATTAGTCATACTACACTAACACTAAAGAACTAGTGTTCTTATGTATGAAGTGTAATATTAACATTTTTATTATGAGTGAGTTCCCTCCCATTGCTGAAATACTCATATAGAAATGGATCCAAGGGGCTTAATTTGTTAGCGTCCTTGTTAGCCGTAGATATAACTAAGAACGGTAAGTGTAAAGTACCAAGCAGACTAATATTTTGGCCCAGTGCACAGCAGAGCAGCTAATCATGCTAGCAGGGCTCTGAGAACCTTGCCATTTTTCTCAGTTTTAAGTCGCAGGATAACCACTCACATTCTGTTTCTTCCGGAGCTTTCCAAGCATTTCAGATGTCTCGCTACCGAGATTTGCACAAGAGACAGAACCGAGCTGGCCCGTGTTGTGCTGTTTGCGTTTGTCAAAATGCCTGCGCCATTAACCTTTCTTCAGAACTAGCTGTTGTGCGCCTAGCGCTCTTCTGCTTACACATACAATAACAGGACCAATCGATACTGCTTTCTGCTCCGTAGTTGATCTTGGGGTCTTTATAGAAAATCACTGATTCCCATTTGTGGTGCAAGCCCATGGTGCACATGACTTTGTGTTAACGGGCTCGTGGACTGAGATTTCCAGAGGTGGTGTGGTTCTCATTTCCTGTGCTCATATCCTGCTTCCCTTTGCATTATTTACATGTATCCCCCTCTCCTTCCTTTGCATCTCCTTCCCACACACACACACACACACACACACACACACACACACACACACACACACACACACACACACACACACACCCCTCTGGCCCTTCCCACCCTCCCATTTTCTCTCACCAAGGACCACACTCCCCAAGATTTAAACCCCTTCATGTCACACGCGGGGTGACAGCAGGAAACGCTAAAAGAAAAATTCGTTGGTTCACGGTGGTCATGGCGACAGGCGATTTGTTTCTTCTGAAGTCAGAGACGCAACAGGGACATCGGTGATCAGACTGGAAAGTGGGGACCGGAGCTGGGAACAGGGCTTCTAGGCAGTTCTGATATGAGGACGGCTCCCACGTGGGCTCCGTTCCACCACCGGCCTTCTGTTGAGCTGCCAGTCCATATTACTGTGGATAGGAAACAACTCCTTATCTGTTTTTTTCCCCTCTGTTTTAGATTTACTTTCAAATCAGTGCAACACAGGAGGAGCTTATTTCGTTGGCATAGAGACAGACTGTTCCAGAGACAGCTCCAGATTCTTAAGGAGATGTGTTTGGATCACACCAACATGGAGATGTCGGTTTTATATTTGTTGATTGGAACTGAAAGATGTTGAGGGTGTGTGATGAAGGACAGGGTGGGCGGAGTTAAGTCAAATTTCAAGTCTAATTTCAGATTATTTCGTAAACCATGATATCTGCACTTTTGTGTCTTGATTTACACAATTCCAAGTGAACATTTGCGGTCAGGTCAGTGTGTCAGACAGCACATCAGCTCCCTCATGTCATGATACGCAAATGTCTCTATAGGAGATGAGGAAATCTAGCATGAACCTCTTACTGTGTCAGCCACCTTTGGTCTGCCCTTCATGTAAGCATGCTGTCCGTTTGTGTTACCTGAGGCCCGTGTCATCTCCACACCGGACGAACAATCAAAGTGCACGTGCGGTCATGCCTCCAGTCATTCCCATAACTGCCACAAGGGTATAACTTGAGTGAAATATGACCTCCTGTTTATTGAAGTGCAGTTTAGGTGAATTGACAATAGACAGTGTAATGCATTAAACATTACAGCGTGCTGAATAAAACCCCCATGTGAGATACATATTGTGACCTAAATATTATGACTTACCGACTTGTGATGCTGTACACTGTTTGGGAACACAAACTTATCTTCTCTCCCTCTCTCTCTCTATCGCTCTCTCTGTCTGCATCTCCCCTCTCTGTCTCCCTCTCTCTCTCTGTCTCATTGTCCCTCTCTCTCGGTCTCTCTGTTTCTGTCTTCCTGACTCAGATCCCCAGCTCAAGGGCATTGTGACCAGGTTATATTGCAGACAGGGATATTACTTACAGATGAGCCCAGATGGATGTTTGGACGGGACCAAAGATGACAGCACTAATTCCTGTGAGTTTACATCCATTGTTTTGACTGTGTTTTCCTTCTACAGTAGATAAATGTAGACCTACATGATAGGAAGAAAATGTGCAATAACACTGCTCAACACTATGAGGATGATATGACTTGCGATAAATGGGCAAAAATGTAAGTGTGCATATTAGCTATACAGTTCCTATGTCTTTCTGCATTAACAGGTATACTGCCAACATGCTCACTGAAAAGAAATTAAATAAATTACTTCAAACAATAATTGTGCAAATTAATGAATACCCAACTGAGTAAAAGAACATTCATTTCAAAAAGATTTTAAAATAAAAAAGTTTAATTTCTTCTTTCTTCTTTAAAATATTTTATTTTAAACTCAACGTCACAGGTGTAGAACAGGCAGGGGGTGAAGGGGCGGAAGCGAGTGTGACTGTCCAACTGGAGGAGTTTTAATGAGCAAAACGAAACTAACGAGAAGTGTGTTACCGACAGAACAACAGACAGCCATGACCGTTGCCACGACAAACCAGGAAACCTATGTCTGTGCCATGACAACCAAGAAACCTGTGTCTGTGTCATGACAACCAAGAAACCATGGTCATGACAACCAACCAAACAAAGACTTACAAAGAATACAAAGACGCAATAACCCACAGGTGGCTGTGGCCTCAGAGGCAACATGCGCCACCTGTTGACCAATCAAATCACAACGAAGACGATATGCGAATGAAAATAATCCCGTTACAGTAATCAAAGCCCTCAGCTTCACCCCAACTTTTAATCCAATAGTCTTCACCAGCCATCTTCCTCACTCTTCCCTCCTTTCTCATGCTTACCAAACCTCTCAGTTAACATCGCAGTTGCAACCAAACTTACCCCAATCTTGCGGGGCAGGTCACGACTAGCCGGGTTTTTGTGTTATGATGTCTTCCCTCTAACTGCAGGGTTGATTTCAGGGTGTTTCTACCAGAGTTGTATAATCCAGGTTCAGAAAGTAAAAGTCCTCACCAAGATTTTGCTCAGGCTTCCTGGATTGTGTTGATTCCACTAATTTTACCTGGATTGCACTAATTAGAAATCTAGCAAGCTTGAGCCAAATCCTGGTGAGGACTTTTACTTTCTGAACCTGGATTATACAACTCTGGTTTCTACTGTCCCCCTGTCTGTGATCTGTTACTCACAAGCTCCCCAGAGATCTCTGCATGCTTCTCATTTAAATGATGCCCTGTACAGGCTACGCTAATTGTGTCCATGTGTATTACATAACTTTGCTCCTATTCGTGCTATTCGTGAATATCAAAGCTAGCAAAACTGTAACATCCTACATTGTTGATATAGTTTGAAATCTAGACAGAATACACGGAGGTCATCTTTGAATATATTGTGTCTTTCTTATATGAGAAGGTAGAGGACATTTAAGTAGAAGATCAAAGTTAGTCCAAACGTCTAAACATTATATATACCCACTTACTCCTGGCTGCCTGAAACGAGTCTCCATAGCCGACTTAAAATCACTAATCTCCTGAAGTGATTTAGGGGAAACAGTTGTAGCCTTATCTGCCATGCCATCCATTCAATTCCTCCAACCCAGAAGGAGGGAACACCCAGAACTCTCACAGTCCCGCCTCCTGCCAGAATCGCCTATGATGTCATAGTAATATGAAGGAATTGTTATCAAATAAAAATCTCAGAGACCTTTAAGGTAATCTGATGCTGTTTAAAGATAAGGCAGCGGTCATTTGATAAATTCATTTTTATATAATTTGATAAATATATTTGCACTGTTGTGTTTATTTATTTAGTGCTGTTTATAAGTGCTGGCATTTTTTACACTGATTGTGCCACAGACCTGCAGTATATACAGAAGAGTACATGCTTGATTAAATAATGTACACTAATTTTATAGTATATATTTACTATGTAATATGTACTCATATGCAAAAACATATCACTTTAGGCTTATTTCTATGCATAGTTGTTATTAATAACCACTGATCTTTTTCTATCATTCATCAAATGGATATAAATGCCTGATAATTATCTAGGGAACATGACTCCATGCATAAGAACAACTCAGTACAGCTCACACCTCCACCCTGCTCACACCTCCACCCTGTGCCTGCTCTCTCTTCAGCATTGTTCAACCTCATCCCAGTGGGCCTTCGAGTGGTCGCCATGCAGTCTGTGAAGACGGGGTTATACATCGCCATGAGTGGAGAGGGACACCTCTACTCCTCGGTGAGCCCACACCACCCAACCACCCACCCACTCCGCCTTCACACCCTAGCCTTCTGCTGCGGCGTGTGGTGTAAATGGGTTCTGAGGTTCAGTTCGGTTCAGTCGTGCTCGGGGGGGGGGGGGGGGGTTGTTTAGTTTTTTCTTTTCCCAGTCCAGTGCTATAAGAGGATCTGCCCTTTCACTGCGGTCACCTGCTCCAGAAAGGGCTGGGCTAAGCTTGGGGAAACGATGAGATGTGCTGTATGCAAATGTGTCTCGGGTTAACTTGGGTTCTGCTTTATGAATGTCTGGCTTGGATGTGCGAAACCTAGAGGCCGGTGTTGGTAAGCAGACGAAGCAGGCCGCTAAAGGCAGTAGACGTAGACCACGCCCCCTCCCACACGCTCACTCAAGGTGATGTCAGGCTGGATCTGACCAGATGTTATCTGAGGGTGAATGAACGCCCAGTGCCTTCTTTGACCGTTCTTTGACTGAGTCACTTGCTATTTAAAGTTTCAGGAAAATCACTTTCCAACCTCTTTGCTCTCCAATTTGCAATGGTCTGCAAGGATTACTCTACCTAGGGGATTTGTTGTCCTTGGTGGCTTTCTTAGTTTAAATGCATCCGCACCATATGTATTAGAGGATTAGCAGATAATATATAATTAGCAGTTTGATCTTGCATGTGTGCAGAGGATAAAGAGTTTATATATCTGTAAATCATTTTACCGTGTCTGATGGATTAGACAGGAGTCTGAATAAAATGGTTTATTGTCGTTCAAATACCACCATCTATATATGCTGTGTCTGTGTTTTCAAGACACTCCTCTGTAGACATTACATTCTGGAGTTCTCTTCATGTGCCTCATCTATTTTTTTTTATTTTTTATTAAGTTTGTTTAAAACTTTGTCCATATATGACACTCTGTGTCAGTTGCAGCTATGTTTAATGCAAATAGTTGTGATATAAGTCAGCATATACTTTGCTGCCATACTATTTATATTTAAATTCATGCTCATCCTTCAAAGCTATTGAACACTAGCAAAATGATCTCAAATCTGAGCCATTCGTCGGCCATAAGAGAACATGTGGTGCTCAGAGGAATAATTTTTTTCCCCTTATAATAGCAAAGGCAACAAAAGAGTGGAAAAAAGAGTATCCTGAGGAGAAGAAAGCCATGGAAAGCTCTGGAATTCCGTTCAATCCTACCCTTTTTCCACTGAGCCGTTTTTTCGGTCTCCAAGGAAGCCTCATCGCAGTGTGTGAGCGCTGGCAACCTGACAAGAATATAAATTATTCTAGAGCCTGACAGAATGGACCAATCACAGAGAATTCAAAATTCCAACTCGATTTCATGCCTTGCCCAAAAATGAGCAATTGCTCTCTACATCTGAACTCCTGAAAGCAACAAATGCTTGTTTGCTGTTGCTTTGAGGGCTAAGCGTGGTTTTTTAGCCCGTGACCTTGGCAAGCCCCTGCTGAATTATTGAAAGGGGAAACTCCTTTTGCCCGTGCGGGGGCGACCCTTCTGATGGCAGGAAGAATTCCACCCTTCTATCATTGAGAAAGAGCAATGCTCACAGCCTCGCTGCACAGCAGAAACCCCCCCGCCCCCCGCCCCTATCCCCTCGCCCACCTCTTTAAAACCCAATCCCTCTTGAGCATATCCAGATGCAGTTAAGCTTATTTAAAAATCAATCGAGATGATTTGTGGGCCAGAAAGACAGGCTGCCTCCCTGCAGATGTTTTATTATGGTGATGTAATGACGTTAAGGAGATGGGGATGTCCAGGCTTCCTGTCTGTCGCAGGAAGGTGTTCTTTTTTTCACGGGGAGTGCAGCTGCTTTTCTTCTCGTTATGGAGAGAGTGTGTTCTTGTGACGGGGTGGCCTGGAGTAGCTTTCTAGCTGTGATGTGTGAATGGAGTCAGCTGAGGATACAGCGCAGTGAAGCCTCTTCATAAACCCGCTGCTCCGCATCTGACAATAGCTACAAACGCTACGATATGAAAATACGCTAGTAAATAAGCTGAGATTTTCAGGCAATACACAGATATAAAAGATCTATGTTTTATCTATGCATTTGTTGTGTTTAAATAGCTGGTTGATTTTCTTCTTTTTTCATGTTTTATTTCTTCAAAGTTAATATTTTTCTGATGTAAATTAAGTAATATCAGTTCTAGTATATGAGTATATACTGTATTTAGTACATATCTAGTATATGATATATATATATAGTATATATTTAGTATTTGTGTATAGTATGTAGCCTATCTAGTATTGTCACGTTGAGGACCCCGGCCCCTCCCTTTTGGGCGTGTGTCAACGTTGTCCACGTGCTTTGTCTACGTCAGTGGATATCCGTGGTTGGGGTTATGTCGTGTGATTAATAAGTCTCACCTGTGAATCGTCTCGTAATCACGTGGGGCTAATGTGGTTTGTCTATTTAATGTGCGCTCGCGCAGTGTCCTGTGCTCGTCGCTGTCTATGTTTACACGTTGCTGTGTTCAGTATATGTTCTTCGTGCGCTATATTGCGCGATTCTCTGTTAAAATAAAAGTGACGTCTGTGAGAACAAGGACTCTGTGTCTCTTCCGTCTGCCGCCGCCCAGCGTCACAGAACGACGAGCCGACAAGAGACACCGAAATGCCAGGCTACGCCACCAGGCCTAAGAAGGCACTTCGCTCCAGCAAGCGACACCACTGCTCTTCCTCCTCTCCCCCGCGCCGCGTAACCTCGCCCACGCAGGAACAGTTGGAGAAGGACCCGGTGTGCGCCCTCCAGCTGGCCTCAGCGGAGATCTTCCGCCAGGGCGCGGTGAGAATTTGGAGGGAGCTACACTCCCCTCCATCTCGCGCCCGCTCACCGCCGAGGTGAGCGGTGTTTACGGAGCTGTCGAGTCCACCCCGGAGAACGAGTTTGGGGGTCTGCCGCCGCCCAGCGTCACAAGTATATGAATATATAGTATATATCTAGTATATGAATATATAGTATATAGGCCTATCTAGTATATGAGTCTATAGTATATATCTAGTATATCAGTGCACTTTTATACAACCGTTACTACAGATCATGTATTCTCACACTATTCTGTGGTAGCCGAAATGCGAGGTTTCCCTCCTGTACTGAGAGCAGTGGTTACACCAGACCTTTCCTATGACACCCAGGCGCTGAACTCAGCAGATGGCAGGGTGTGAAATGCTTCTCTACGTGTTAATTACAAACCTGCTCACTTGTAAAAACGACACCCTCCTATCGATAAAATAGCGAAAGCTTCATATTGTACATAGCCAAGAGAATGCAGAGCGACTGCGATGAAATTTGGGAAGAAGTTCCGTTTGACGTGAAGGCGTGAGGTGAGATTGCGGTCCGGCTGTGGCCGCCGGTCTGGTTCTGTCGGGGAGGGATCCGGAGCCTCGGTGCTGGGGCCATGTTTGAAGGGAAGCAATAAGCAGCTGTGGCTTCTGTGCATAATCAGTCCGGTTCGCTAACTCCGTTAGTGCCCCCTGTGGAGCTCTGTGAGGAGGCTGGGCAGGAGGCAAGCCTCATTTCTAGAATGTTCCGCCTTAGTGGAATGCCCATGCATGGGCGGGGCTTAGTCGTGGAGGTGGGGGATGGGTACCAGGGAGGAAGGCCTGTTCACACTGGGGTAAGTGACAAAGTCAAGTGTATCTCACAGCAGGACTAAAAGTAGTCCAGACTCTCCTCACACCATTCTGAAGCAAACGAGAGCTCTAATGCCAGGATGACTTTCTCCTGGACGAAAAACCACTGTCTGTGGACCAAAAAAACACTTTCACAGTGACACAAAGGAGGACACGTTCAGCAAATTATTCTCGCTCCTGTTTACATCTAGCAACTAGCACTGGAGTTGAACCAAAGGCATGGAAATATATCTGATAAAAGTCTTCTCAGAAGTCCAGTGCACCAAGGGTGTCCTGCCCTTAATACCTTGCATGTTTTCCCAAAACGCTAGTCATTCTGCCCAAGAAAAGTGCCTGTGAGGGAAATCTCAGCGTTACATAACAGCGTGGTGAACTCAGGCGTCCATGACGGGCCTGCCGGCGTCCCAGTCTCCCCTCGCTAGCAATGACCTTATTAACCCGCCGGAACTGCCCCGGGCACACAGCACTCGCCTTTCTGCCCTATTGGGGGGGCACCAACCTGCGCGCGTGTTTCCCTCCGCCTGCCGCTGCCCCGTGGCGTCTGGCAAGTCAGGCCAAGGCGAGGCTGGACCAGGCTGGACCAGGCTGGACCAGGCTGGACCAGGCGGACCAGGCGGACCAGGCTGGACCAGGCTGGACCAGGCGGACCAGGCGGGACCAGGCTGGACCAGGCTGGACCAGGCGGACCAGGCTGGACCAGGCGGACCAGGCGTGCTGCTTCCACAAGGCTTCCCCTGTGGCGTTGGACCATAGCAGATGACAAACTGCAGCAATTACATCCAAACGCTGCCTTAGGAGGACGTGGCTTCTGTCGGGATTCTGCATTCTTTTTGTTTGTGTGTTTATCTTTTCCGCCCATCAGGGGTTAATAGGTGCATCTGCATTCTCTGTTTGTGTCATTCTTTCACACTTTAAGTGCTTTATAATTGCTTAAATGATGCAGGCTACACTAATGGGTGAAGTCTTCCAAATCATGGAGAAAACATATCTATAAAAAAATTCTTGGCTGACATAGTGATCATGTCTGATATTTGGAGGGACACAGGCTTTGGTGACTTTGGATGACCTATGACGTGGGTCTTAGCCACTTCCCCAGCTGTCAATCATGTATGTTTTGTTTTGTTTTGTTAACCATGTTCTAGTCCCTCCTCATGATTTGTAACCTGCCCCCCCCCCCCCCCCCCCCCCCCCCCCTCGTTATTGGACACGTGTTGCTTGTTTAGTCTGGTGTCTTTACATTCTAAGTTTGGTCTTGTCTGTTGCTGGTTATTGTTTTGCATACAGCCTGTTTTGGCGATTGTGCTTTGGTGTGTTGCACTGTGTCTTGGTTTCTAGTTGTTTTTTGTGTTTGTTAAGTCTCTGCATCTTGGCTATGTTTCATGTTTGGACTCCCTCTCCGATTTGACGCAAGCCTGCCTATACAACCCCGAGTATAGAATGCCCTTTAACAAATCTCGCCCTTCTCAGTGTTTGAGTCTGCCTTTTTCACTGCTTGACGCCCCCGGCGTTAGACTGTGCCTGGTCTGTGGCATTATGTCATACTCAGTGATGAGAAGTATTACTCTGTTGTTTGGTTTAGTTGCCAAGTGGGTTAAGCCCAGATGCATCTGTGTTTTTCCTTTGAAGCACATGACCTTTGACCCTTTTCCTGCAACACAGACCAGTTCACTTCCAACTGACTTCTGCATAAGTGATATGAGTACCAGATGCAGGTCTGCGTGTGTCACTACCCATCCTGCTGGATTCAACTTCAAAGGGGTTCAGACAAAACTTTATTTGGTTTTAAGGCAATATTTAATTATCATTTAAGAGTTGATGGATTAAATGTGTAAAATAAAAAAGAAAAGAAAATGATTATGATCATTATTGTTGATGTCATTCCACATAATATATTTTATTCACTGTGATTGAATCACTGTATCACATTAGTCATGATGTACGGATGATGCTGCTGTTCCTGCTAGCACATGTAAACATGTGAACAGGCACGTAGGCCTACTGGTGCTCCTGCCTGCTAGCACATGTAAATGTGAACACTCATGTACTGGTGCTCCTGCCTGCTAGCACATCTAAACGTGAACACTCACGTACTGGTCCTCCTGCCTGCTAGCACATGTAAATGTGAACACTCACGTACTGGTGCTCCTGCCTGCTAGCACATGTAAACGTGAACACTCACGTACTGGTGCTCCTGCCTGCTAGCACATGTAAACGTGAACACTCACGTACTGGTGCTCCTGCCTGCTAGCACATGTAAACGTGAACACTCACGTACTGGTGCTCCTGCCTGCTAGCACATGTAAACATGAACACTCACGTACTGGTGCTCCTGCCTGCTAGCACATGTAAACATGTGAACAGGCACGTACTGGTGCTCCTGCCTGCTAGCACATCTAAACGTGAACACTCACATACTGGTGCTCCTGCCTGCTAGCACATGTAAACGTGAACACTCACGTACTGGTGCTCCTGCCTGCTAGCACATGTAAACGTGAACACTCACGTACTGGTGCTCCTGCCTGCTAGCACATGTAAACGTGAACACTCACGTACTGGTGCTCCTGCCTGCTAGCACATGTAAACGTGAACACTCACGTACTGGTGCTCTCCCCATGTCCACCTGCAGCAACCCATGTTGTACTTGAACACACCATCTTTGCAACTTCTGTCTTCATAAGTAAGCACTCCAGATGCTTTTGATGATGTATTTCAAGACAGTGCACATCCTTGCGTTTTTTTCTTCACGCGTAATCAACCACATAAACAAATATTGGCCCCATGCCCTTTAGGTGGGCATTAGCTGCCATATGTGTCTCAACGTTTCAACTTGATTTCATCTGTAATGTTTGCTTGTCGTGCGAGGAGCTGGGCCAGTCTGTCTCCAAGAAGCATGGTGCCGGGTCCCAGATCCCGTCAGCGAAATAAAATATCCTCGCTGTCCCATTACTCTACTTTGCCTCCACTTGCTTCAAAGCTCTGAACTTTGTTAAGGGTTTTCAGTCTCTAATGATGCTCCCACACTACACGACTGTGGTGGAGAGAACCTACTCAGCACCTCTGAAAGCCCATTAGCTGTGGGGTGTTTCCAAGGTGGTTCTCTGGGCTCCAAATGGGAAAGTAAACATCTCTCCTATGTTGTGCTTCCCCAAGCGTGCAGGGAAATGCCGGCCGGAAGCAGCTAAAGGCTCCCCAAGCCACACCCCCCCACCACCACCATTTTTTCATGCCATACAAAAAAAAAAACATGTACCTCCTCTTCTGAAAAACTCAACCAGTCAGCGGAGTCAGCAGAGGATGCCCTTACAGACATTAAACTTTCATACACTTTTACACTGCCGTACAGGCTGACTCAGTCTGACCCTCTGCCTCTGCACCTTCCTCCTTTATTTTACTTTGTTTTCCTTACCCACAATTCCCTGGGGGTATTAGCGCCGTGGTGCTGTGCAGTGTTCGTGCACTCCCACTCGCCATGCCGTCGTGAGCGGAGAGCAGCATCCCTTGAGAATTTTCAGCCCGAAAGTGATTTTCTCAATTAGTGCAGGTTTCTACTGAAGTCCTACCTTGTCTTGCCTATCAGGGACAGCAATGTAAAGCTCCTAGAAAAAAATAAATATGGAAATGTTGTGACTGAATTTAAAAATGAACACGTCAGATCCATTTTTGTGAGAGACAGAGGCTAACTGTGAGATGTTATGCTAGCAAACACCCAGACCCAAGAGAGGTCTGAATGATTGCCTACTCTTGATTGCATATATATGTGAATTGAAAATGCCTCCACTAATTAACTCAAGCTCCAGTTGTGCCTGCCAGCTAAAGACTTTTTTAATAATCATTACATGGTACAGCCATCCCATACCAGGGATGAAAACGACCAAAATTGTAGTTCCGGGCTTTTGATTTGGCCTGAAGGAAGTGTCCAAAAGATGTTGCATGTTCAATGAATTCCACAAAGGCACCTTATGTAGAAGCTCATTCAGAGGTTTAATCATCCCATCAGAGAACAATGGTGAGCACTTCTCCCTTTATATGGTCAGGACCAAACGAGGCACTCCTCTGACCAGAGGACAGACATTGATTGAGGAACCACAAGAGATAGGGATGTTCCTGCAGATCCCAGCTGCCTGAGAGGATCTTCTCTGCATGGATCATTCAGCTTTCTGTTGTCCCCAGCATTGCCACAATTTATTTTCAAAGCCTAATAGGAAAGCTGGCAGATCAATTTGAAAATAGCATTCCAGCTTATTTTAAAACCATGTTACTAAAGTGTGCTGCCAAACACAGTAGACAAGGGACTCTTTCTATATTGTTTTTCTCTTAATGTGTTTCTGATTTTGCATTTTGATTTATTCCTCTAAAGCCTGTGGAAACATGGGCTGTAGAGCATTTTCCAGTCTCTCGAGGCTTTCATTCCAGTCATGTTTAAGTGCAATTATGTGTGCAGACAACGACTCTAAATTGCTTGTTGCTTTTGTTGAGTGCTTGCTTGTGTTACCTTGGCAACATTCCATAGGTCTGGCTTCTAGAAAGTGACTTTCTAGAATTTAAATATGAGCAGTATATAATATTTTAGAAAGTAAATGTTAGAGTTTCTTCTCAGTATACTCTTATATATAAATATTGTCAGAAGTTGCTGTTCTGCACATGATGCTCAGAGAAACTTCAGAAGAGGTTTGCAGGATTTCTGCAACATCTTCGGGCCAGTAGAATTTACCCAGCATGCAGAACCAGAGAGGGAAGGAGCAAACGGTAGTTCTACGGTCTTCTGAACACCCTCTCGTTTGTCTTACAGGAGCTTTTCACAGCGGAGTGCAAGTTCAAAGAGTCTGTGTTTGAGAACTACTATGTCATCTACTCATCCATGCTGTACAGACAGCAAGAGTCGGGCCGGGCCTGGTTCCTGGGCCTCAATAAAGAGGGCCAGCCCATGAAGGGCAACCGGGTCAAAAAGACCAAGGCTGCTGCCCACTTCCTTCCCAAGCCCATAGAAGGTAGAGTGACCCCTCACGAGTGTGTGGCTGCTCCACCTCACCGTCAAGTCTACTAACTGCTTCCAGATTACTAGAATCCGAGCACCATAGGACTAAAGCAATCGCCAAGAAGCAATTAGCAACACTTAAATTGCTAAACTGATTCTGCATGATGATTCAAAATGTAATTTAGTATGAGCCAAACTGGAAGTAACTTATTTTTATAACTGGCTTCAGATAAGTGCCAATGTGAGTGAATGTGCAAAGAGATTTGGTTAGCCATTTGGGGGTCATGTAATCTTAGTTTACACATTTGGACAAAAAACAACAACAACAAAAACATCTGCTTTGCAACAAATAACGAGTCTCCTGCTTCTTGTCTGTCTTCTCACTTCACGCAATGTCGTTTTTCTCTCTGCAGTTGCCATGTACCGTGAGCCGTCGCTACACGATGTGGGTGAGGCGGTCCCCAAGACCAGCGTCCCGCCTAGCAAAAGCACAGAACCAGTGATCATGAACGGCGGCAAACCTGTCAGCAAGCCCGACAAAGAAACATAGCCCCGCCCTCCCCTCCCCTCACCTCCTGAGGTTGCCACTGTATCTGCAACTCTCGAAAAAGAAAAACAACGAAACTCGTGCTCCCGCTGTCCGCTGTCGGCTTCAAAAAGATCTCCCTCCTCTGCCACCCGTCCCTCTAGAGTTTGGCCGACGCACGACTGAACCGAGGGATCGTTGTGCTCAGAAGATGAGGGCATGTTCCTCAGAAAAGAACCAAAGGAGTGTGGAGGAGGTTGGGGAGAAGGTTATGGAGGGGGGAGAGGAGGAGGGGACCACTCAATGCTCTGCATTAAAAAACTCTGTCATTTGGAATGCCCTATGCGATATGGAATGCCTTTTTTAAGCTCCCAATTCTTTTGTCGTCTATTTCCACTCACCCACCCTTCCCACTCTTTTTTTCCATGACAATCATGGGGAAAATGGTGTGTTTCCATCTGCCTTGTCTGGTAGCTTTGCCTGCTGATAGCTACCCACAATTCTTCCGTTGGACCTTTCATGTTATTGAGGTTCTTTTCATTCGGAATACCACAGCACACCAGCGTTTGTCTGGATAGATTGTTGTACAGACACAAATCAAATCTGTTGTTGTTGCTCTTTTCTGTTCTTTTTCTAATCTTTTTCTCTCCCCCCCCCCTCTTTCATTTGTGTCTTTTTGTGTTACGTTTTGTGTCTGTTTTCTGTTAGAAAATTTACCTAGGATTGGTGTGTACTTTTACATTACACACAGATGAGGAATATGTGAAGAATATGTCTGCTGTGTCAAGTACATTCCTGTTTCCTTAGATGTGTTTACAGTGCAGTGATGTTGTAAAGATGGTTTGGAGCTGCCAAATTAGTTAGACAACCATGTCTTTAGTTAGCTTCTCCTTTTCAATTATCATCACACTTAAGAATGACTAACAAAATAGCGCTGAGAGTCGAGAATAACGGCCTCAGATTTCGATGAAACCTCAAAAGAACTGTCAAGAGGTAGTGGTACTAGAAACTTCACCTTTAGGCTTTGAGGGTGGCTGCAGATACCTTACAGAGGAACGGTATACATATCACAGACACCCAGGATCTTACCCAGCAGTCCCAGCTGACTTCACTGGCTCTCAGATGGCACAGCCGTTTACCTCACTATGGCGTCTGAAGTCTACAGTTACTGGCTGGCTGGTTCCCACTTAGGGCCCTTCCTATGAAATCAGGCCTTGCTGTAACTTGTACACGAAGCCCTCGACGACCGATTGTTTAACACATTAATGCGGATAAACAAAAAACGTAATCATACTTAGCCAGGCCTGGGAGGGGTTGAGGTGCCCAGATGTTTGCTGACGCTGCCACTTCAGTCGTGGGGGCGATCAGAAGACGGCTTAAGGTGGTGATATTTGCCTTTTACTGTAGCAGAAGAGATGGCATAAATGGTAGCAGTTTCTACCTTTCAAAGGAAAGAAAATGTTGTGTGACACTGAAGCGCAGGTTAATAGGAAATACTGTGTTTATTTTTAAGAGGCCGGTATTTTTATGGTAGACTTAACAGCATGTCAGAATACACCTTTTTAAGTTGGTGTAATGCCACCTAGATTATTTTTCCATTTTTAAGGATAATCGGTTGCTCTTTAGAATAGGGTGCTTCCTCACTGGCCTCCTTAAGGAGAATAGTAGCATGTTTGACTTGTTTTCAGGATTTTGTTTTTCTGGTTGTCCACATGTAGGGTTTCTTTTAGAGAGTTTATAACTTCGCCATCGTATTCTAAAAAAGGGTATTTTAAAATCACTGTGCATCAGTAAAACTGTTTATAGGATTTGGAAATTTAGAATACCTTGAAAGCAATTTACAGTTAATAATAATAATGCATCTTCACCTTGCTTAATTAACTCCAGTTATATGTTGTAAACAGCCATACTGTGTGTTGTTCATTCTAGAAGTATAGTATTTTCATACTTCACTGTACTCTGTTTTCAAGACGCACATCTTTGTCAAATCAGCATTGAATTGAAGCTGTCCAACTGGTTAGTACTTTTAATTACACCTAAGATCTATATAGAGATATGAATGCTGTCATGTCAATATTGGTGATTAATTTCACATGAGAGTAATATGTCTAATTTAAGTTGCCAGCATGTGACATTAGAGATCTTCCTGCTGGTTTTTAGGTTATTTCCGCATTATTTCTCTGTCACCTCTTTTCCTTAATGGCATATCTTGAAGTGTCTAAAGCGGTAAAATATTTTCTCAATCTCAGTGGCCCATATTGCAAAGCTAACTGAAGTGTTTGGATTTTCCCGTTTCGTGGTGTTTGCGTTGGAGATTTGTTTACTTCGCCTGTATGCTCATTCTGAAGTCTGCACACTTTTCCTGCTGGGCCCTCGTACTGTATTTTCCGCCCTGCTGACCAGTTAACTGGTTCCATAGAGGACTGGATTTATTTTTGTAAAATGACTGCTGTGTAAATGTTCTTCGTTTGTATCTACTCCTACCGTGGTCCTTGTTTTTGTTCCCACCCCTTCCCCGTCCCCAGTTCCATTTTGTAGTGTACGTTTCTTTTGTCGCCGTGAACGTCCCCCCCCCCCACTCCACGTGGACTTTTTTTTTTTCCTCGGAGAAGACTTTTCTTTATCTTGTGTCACAAATAACGGCAGGGCGACCTTTGTTTCTGTTTCTGTTAGCTTCATTTCGGTTTAGCTCGGTTTTGGTTTAGCATTGTTTCGGTTTAGCTTGGTTTCGATTTCGTTTTGGTTCGGTTCAGCTTTGGTTCCTTGTTGTTGCTGTTTTGTTCCTTTGTTTGCTTTTGTCGCTGATCTTCTCCGGCCTTCTTCCTTGGGTCCTTGGTTCATCGCTATGTTACACCTGTTGCATGGAAACTAAGGGAAAAGGCTATTGGAGACCTGCATGTGGTAGGCTATGTATATCAAAACAAACAAGTGATTAAAAAAATTGTTGGTATGTACCGCTAAACTTTACATACAGTACATATATGCAAAAAGAATCTGCACTGTACAGTTTATGTTTGTCAATCCATTGTATACACAGAGAAAACATATTGAATAAACCATTTATATAAAGGTGCACAGTTGTATCAGAGGATCTTGTGACAAGTTCACTTTCTTTTGAATACATCCACCGAGGAATGATTATAAGAACCCAAGGAGGACTCTGGGGAGTAGCTGCAATATAGCATAGTAAAGATGTAGAGGTTGTAAAAATTAAACAGGTTTCACCTCCTGGAGCTTCAGAAGCACTTTGCTTGCACAGTTGATGAAGGAACTCTCAGAAATTACCTGTTTCACAAGAATCCTTACATACTGCACTACAATTTGTAAAATAAATTATTATATTAAATAATTATTTTTTAAACTGAGAGGTTTAGTTTTAATCCACATATAAAATGTAAACATACCTAAGTATCCCTTCGTTTTCATATTTATCTGTTTTAGCTAATTATGCCACATTTTTGCCAACATGTACATAGCATTAAATGTGTTAATGTTATAACATGCTGTTATACTGTTATAACACAGTATTAACACAATATATACACAGTTATAACGCAGTATTAATGCAGTAATAATACACAGTTATAACACAGTATATACACAGTTATAACACAGAATTAACACAGTATTTAGATTAGCATGAATTACCGTTATAATACAGTGTTAATTGTGTGTTAGTATGAACGCCTGACTCGGTGGCCTATGTCATACATATCATCATGACAGCTGCTGCTTTTACAACAGAGTTGTGAAAAATATTCTCTAGTTGTATCAATGTCAGAGAAGCTCAATAAAGCTCATTCGTTCTCATGAATGCCGAAAAACTAATGAGAATTAAGTGAGCTCAGACATTTGGACCCTACTGCAAGGAAAGCATGCATGGAAGTCCTTCATGGGTATCTGCCATTCAGGGACTCTCCAAGTCACAAGGAAACCTGTCTCCTTATTTGTATTTGTCCTCTCCTGAACATTGAGCCAAAGCTACTTTACATGTGCGTATTACAACAGATTTTGAATTATATGTCTTTTATAGTTCAATCATCTTCCATTTGAATTTGAAAATGTGAAGCTATTTATGTTGTCCGACCCTCTGACACAAGAAAGCAAACAAGGTTTAGACGTCTTTCACAGACCTTTTTGGAAATTCGTTTCTTCCATCACAATAACTGCAATCTTTATATATATAAATATATATATATATATATATATATATATATATATATATATATATATATATATATATATATATATATATATGTATATGAGAGAAATGGTTCCAGAGCATATGAGAGCCATCACTTGCCAACAAAAGATGGAGAAATGTGTTCAGCTGGGTCTATTGTTCAGGTGTCAGGAGCACGTCGCTCCTTCTTCCCGCCTGAAGAGCTCTAGAGAAAGCCGTTCATGCGGAAAATGAACTATCGTGCCATCCTTATAATTTCTTCCCGCACATCAAAGCAACACGTCCAGTGCCCGGGGATTGCCATTGTGTGGAAAAGGCTTCTCTGTGTGCGTAACTAACAGGGTTGCTGAAATGATTAATTAAGGAATGATTGATGTGGCCTTTTGTCTCGTAGTAGGTAAGTGTGTGAGTGAAGGATTAAAAATTGAGGTCAACAGAAATGCCAGTTTACTAACATGCAAAGGTCACAAATCTGAAGGCTTGCCATGTCTATCCACATGACAGCTGGATGGTGGTCAAGGGAAAGGAAGGTGCTGGTTAGGTAAGCAACAGTACAGTCAGGGCTTTTGAATCTGCCCTCTTCCTCTATCTCACTCCACTCTGCCCTCTTCCCCGGGCACGAGCAGTCTCTACTTTTCCACTGAGCGGTGGCTTGGCGCCCGTTGTCTTGACGCCTGTTGCCTCGACGCCTGTTGTCGCGACGCTCGTGGCACAGGCGAGACAGAAGGAGAAGGGGACAGCGAGGCGGGGGCTTAGGACAGTCCTTTGGAAGCTCCCCCTGAAGCTGCCATTTTTACAGGTTCACGTGAACGGTGCTGTAGGCAGCTCTCTGAGAATACGTGAGGTGCGGCATGAGTGGCGAATGGGTGGTAGAGGATATTTTGGCAGAAAGCTCGGGTGTGACTCTCCTCTTTTGGACTTTGCCACAAGACTCTGGAAGTCTGCCCCAGAAATTAAAGCCATGCTTAAGATCATTGTGTGAAAGCAGCTGCCTACTGTTTGATAGAATTACTATAGAAGAAGCAGCTTGGCTGTGAATTAAACATTTAAACAAGGTAGGCACATAAAATTGCTAGACAAAGTAGACAAAAAATTGCTTCTCTACCATAATGCAGTCTGTCTTTGATGTTAAATGTCAATTTAACACATAAAAAATTCATAGAAATTAGAATTAGATTATGCTAACCGTTAAACCTGCCACTAACCCAAACCTCAACCATTCAATACGTTTCTTTGTGTCATACACATTTGCACAAACATCCAGTAATGCACTGGACTGGCGTTCATCAGCCCTGCTCCTAGAGAGCTGCCTTTCTGCAGATTTCAACCACAAGCCCTCGTCTAACACATCTGACACGATTGATCCTGCTAATTAATGCCTTCTCAAACACCCAGATTGGCAGTACTGGGTGTTTAATAGAGGCAGGAACTGAACAGGAAGGCGTTTTTTTTCCAGGAACAGGGTTGGTGACCACTGCACAAGACACTCTAGACCCAGATGGTCTCACGATGGTCTCATGATGGTCTCACAATGGTCTCATGGCAAAGCCCAACACTATTGTCCTGTGCCGGGCTCTCCGGCATGAGAAGGAATTTGTCCTGTGCAGAACATTCATCCGAGGTCCATCTGCTCATAAGGAATGTAAAATTATGAGCCGCGTTTGGCCCTCTGCAAGCAGTGGACATGGAAGGATAGTGCAGGTCCTCTCGGCACACTTTCATGTGACATGCCAAGACGTATAAAGTCGTAAACATTAAGGACATTTTCTGAACATTGTATATACAAGGGAATACACAACAGAGAAAGTGAATATTGAATCCTGCAGATGTTAACACTGTTGGTGCTAGTGCCATCGAGTATTGTTGATGTCTGAAGGCGCCGTGGAGGAATACACACTAAAGAGCTGCTTCCCTTTGATGCCTAACTGAGGCAGTTTGTAGCGTAGTGGCGGGGTTCTCCACCCTGCACACAGGCACACACACCCGATGGTGCAGTGGCTGCTCCGTAGGTGAGCATCCCGTCTTATTAGACATGGGTAATTACATTTTAAGGTGCAAATTAGTCTTTGAGTACAGGGAGCAATCTCATCAAATTAAAAAGCATCTACTAAATGAATACATGATTAAATTAATTCAAAACTTTTATAATATTTGAATTTGAGGCTATAAACTTTTGGTTATCCAGCACTACAGGTAGATATTACTAAAAGTTGTATTCACACTAAGTCTTGTAGGGGCCAATTTCTTATAGAACATTATAGTTATAATCACTTGACTTTGCCAAAGGGTGTTCACATTGATGAAACAATTGTGAGCAGGATTATATAAATTATATCCTCTAATAAATTTCGCCCATACAGTATAGTGTGCTTTGTTGTGGAAGACAGATATTTTATCTCTGATTGGCTGTGGCTTATCCCTCCTTCCTGGTGATCTACACAGAGACTGAAGCTTTTGGCTGCCATGGCGACGGCACGTGATGCGGACGGAGAGCAAATCACAGGCTGTTGTAAAGATCCGAGGCACGCGATCGACAGCGCAGTTATGCCCCCGATCGATGCGCACACTCCACAACACATCCAGACGTGTTCAAGCACAGTGTGGGAGAGTTCCACTGACAGCTTTAAGATTTCACCATGTTTGTTCCATTATACAGTGTCAGTTCTCACATACGAGATGTGTTTCATCCTTTGGTCATCGCATTATGAATTCATCTGGTCCTAATTAACATTTCTGTTTATTTCTTGTCTGGTTTATTCTGTTTGTTCTGCATGGGGCAAATAGTATTGGGGGCATGTGTATGTAGGATTTTAGACATTAACGGTGGTGCTGAGACGTGAAAGCATATACACTCTCACACCTACAGAGAGACACACATATACACACTTGCATATACATACAAAGATGTTGTGTAGAGTTGCATAGAGCGAGCATTGCTGTTCAGGACATGGTTCGGTTATGGTTTGCTTGCCTACCAGATGTATCCGGCTGCTCCACAGGATGCTGTTTACGTCGTTTGAAAGATTCGGACGGCAAGGCTAACGTGACCTAAGTGATCCGTTTTAAAGCACATTCAGTGAAAGGCCGGTCTGAAACGCACCAGCATCTCGGCACCTTTATTCTGACGGGCTGAAAATAAGGGGGCTCAGAAGCAGATTGGAAAATTGTAGCTTTGGCTCTAATCTGAAACAAAGGGCATCTGTGCAATTAAGCCCCACACAAACGCCGCTGCACAGGCGGTGCTGTTGCCCAGACAGCACTAATTACACACACACAAATAATAAAGAGGCAGCAGAAGCCCCTCTGTGTTTGGCCATGTGCAGTCTAAACAATGTTAAAAACCAACACTCCATGACACTAACAGCAATTTCGACTTCAGCATTGGAGGGCGGCAGTGACATGTTATCATCAAACGCGTCACACTCTTGTTTTGCCTGGGAGTGGACACATTTGGATGGTAATTGGCACACTTATGTTAGAAATGATTGCGCCCGATCCAGAAAGCTGGAGAGTCTGTTAGTGTCTAAGAGAAAGGGACAAGTAAAACGAAAGTGGCATGAAATGCGCAAAACAGAACACATTTCTAAACGAATCTGTGAACTTCACCCGCTTCTTGCTGTTAAAAAGATGTTGTGGCGTACTGTGTAGGTGTCATACTCAGGAAGCAACCGATGACATCTGTCAACGCTGCCCCAAACACACGGTCTATAAACATCTGGACCCGTGGAAAAAGGGGCTGGCAGCCACGTTTGATCATGATTGACAGGCCGGCAGTGACGCCCCCAGCTACAACTAGTGCTCCTGTCCGTCATTGCCTGAGCTCAGCTCCTCTTTCCTATTCGCTGTCGGGTTTGGTACTCTTCAGCATGGGTGGGATTTTTCAGCTCATGATTTGGTGACCTGGCTGACGAAAGCACAATTACTTATTGTGACAGAAACACAGATGCAGTTCTTTCTCACGTTGGGTCGTTCTAGTCTTTATATGGTGTCACGTCCTGCCAGAGGATCAACCAGAGTTCATGATTCGAGTTGGTGCAAAAAAGCAATAAAAAGACGCGAACAAACGACAAATTAATTGATGACAAATGGTTTGTTGGGCCTGTAGATGGGGTTTTGCTGGTTTCATTTTGACTATTTATGATATACTGCAAAATCATTCTTTTTTCATTTGTTATATGATAATGACGTAGACCTCACCCAATATAGGCTGTAATTGCTGTCTGGTCAGTAGCAACACTCTGTTGTGAGCATGAATGCCTGTTTAATTCTGACCTAGGACCAGGTTATTTGATCTTATCTACTGACAGCAGAACCATTAAACAGCGCCATAATGTGGCAATGAATAGCTGAGATGGCATTTCAAGCACACAGGTTTCTGGCCTGGCCTTCCACGCTGTCGGGCTATGGTCAGGCTGAATTAATGTAAATGTTAAGCGTATGCAGTTTAGATAAACAGGCAGTGCCAAATGTCCTGTGTCTCATTTCCACTTCAACAGTCCTCCTGTGTGTTAAGGAGGCTCGTGTTTTTGCACTGTTTCAGTCATTAGATAAAACCCTGTGCCAGCGTCCTCTTTGACACGTTTTCTTCACTTTTGTGTCGAGGTCTTCCTTTAGATGATGCGTGCTTTTAAACTGCTCCTGTATGAAATTAGCATTTTGAATTTTGCCAACTGTCTTCATGCATGATGATGTAATGTAACACCATGAGATTCTTACACTAAAAACCCATCCTGTGGTAGAAATTCATTAGAATCTAAAGCTGTCTGTATAAAATATAAAGACAAAATAACTTTGACATTTTTCCCTTTGGGTTATCTAAGTGATACCTTTTCCTATTAAACAGTCGGGTCATATATATTATATGGCTCCAGTACATGTAAGAATGCACCCTTACTTAATAATTTTGCTGCATGTTTTCTCAGTGTGATTAGAAAATGTATCCTAAACAGCAGTTGGTTTTGCCAGTGTCTTTCAAAGGATTCTTCTGTTTTCCGCTCTGTGATGGCCACCAGTAAGATGAAGGTTTGGTACCAGCTTCATCCTCTATGACAATGACGTTGCTTCCACACAGGAAATTAAAGGTGAAAGGTCAGTTTGAGAGGGACAATGATGTAGGCGACGGCGTTTAAGGAGCTGCGTGTAAATATGACATTCGTAAGGTCCATTTCATTCGTAAGGTCCGCTGGGTGTGTTGTTTTGTGTCCTTTGACCTCACTGTAGATCATATTACAGGAAAGACCATCCTGGGGCTCTGGCCACTGCTCAGGTTAACTTCATACCACATTTACAATAATTTACTCTAATAGACTAATTTGCAGTACTGTTGCATGAATGACTGTTAAGTCATCTCTGTTAAGCATCTCTGTTAAAGCATCTCTGTTAAGTCAAATTTGATGCTTTTTTGGACTGCAAGTACTGTATGAGGTCACATAAGCAAACGCAATAAAAGAAACTGACTTTTCATAATCATAATCCTACTCCTTCACTCTCTCTCTCCATTTCTCTCTCCCTCTCTCTCCAACTCTCTCTCCCCTTCTCTCTCTCTCTCTCTCTCTCTCTCCCTTCCTCTCTCTCTCTCTTTCTCTCTCTCCCCCTTCCTCTCTCTCTCTCCATTCCTCTCTCTCTCTCCCTTCCTCTCTCTCCCTCTCTCTCTCCCTCTCTCTCTTCCTCTCTCTCTGTCCCCCCCACTATCTGCTTCATCATTGCCACTCAGCATAGCTGACAGAAATGTGACAGTGGGTCGGATAGACACAGCATAGCTGCAGCTTCTCAAAGAGGTTGGTAGCTTATATCTACTGCATGAAATAGCATTCCTCCAGTCTTCTGATGTACACAGTGAGGCTGGGTCATGCTCAAAATGTCATCTGCAGATCCAAGTTCAATTACATTCTAATGGCAGATGTGATCAATTCAGAACGTCAAAGATAAGAGCAGAAATACATTCATGCTATCACATTCTGTTCTTGTTATGGTATTGTTACACTAATGAGTACATTAGTAATTACATCCCTTTACATCAATGCATATCCCTGGTCATTAATAAAAACCTGTCTGTTACAGTAACTTTTAATTCATTATAATCCTCTTAAGCACCCCAAAACAAATATTTTGGCCCTTCCAGTATGCCAAGTATAGATTGTTTTATGGTGCATAAGAGGACAAATAAGTATCCACTCATAGCGGTATTATGCACATTATGTTCTATTCACAAGGACACCTGGTCAAGAATGCACTGGCCAACTCATACACACACACACACACACACACACATGCACACACACGCACACACTTTTGTGGGTCGAGGACTATCACATCCGCAGGCATCTGTTCCAACCCCACACAATGCCACCTGATTTCGGTAATGAGGCTTCTTATCCAGCTCTGCTCTGTGGCTGCGGTACAGATCTACAGACACAGGCTCTACCAGCTGGATCCAGCTGAACGTGCAGTAGAGCAAGAAAAGGGCATCGCTGGAGTAGAGGCCTCATACACAGAAGGGACTTTTATTTTGGCATCCGTGGCCTTGAGGCATGGAGAACAACGGCCACATCTCTTACTCCAATATGGCGTCCATGAGAGAGCTGGGAAGTGAAGGGGGTGCTTGAGTGTGCTTGTTCTGTTCTCTGTGTTTTTCTGCCTCTCACTCACCATCGTCAAGGAAGCCACACATTGCTGTTTTCACTCAGCACACTGTGTGAGGGGCGTTTCTCCATCACAGTGTGAGGTGTGTTTCTCCATCACACTGTGAGGGGCGTTTCTCCATCACAGTGTGAGGTACGTTTCTCCATCACAGTGTGAGGGGCGTTTCTCCATCATAGTGTGAGGTGCGTTTCTCCATCACAGTGTTTGGGGCATTTCTCCATCACAGTGTGAGGTACGTTTCTCCATCACACTGTGAGGGGCATTTCTCCATCACAGTTTGAGGTGTGTTTCTCCATCACACTGTGAGGTGTGATTCTTCATCACACTGTGAGGGGCATTTCTCCATCACAGTTTGAGGTGTGTTTCTCCATCACACTGTGAGGTGTGATTCTTCATCACACTGTGAGGGGCATTTCTCCATCACAGTTTGAGGTGTGTTTCTCCATCACAGTGTGCGGTATGTTTCTCCATCACACTGTGAGGTGTGATTCTTCATCACACTGTGAGGGGAGTTTCTCTACCACACTGTGAGGGGCGTTTCTCTACCACACTGTGAGGGGCGTTTCTCCATCATGGCTTAAGTGTTATCTCTATGTCCTCTGTGTTGGTTGACCATGGCAGTGGCTTTTCAACGAGTTTTTTTGTTACAGTGATGGTGCCATGTGTTGCTACTGCTACTACAATGAAAAGTGGGGTGAGCAGACACACACACACAAACACACACATACACATACATACACAAACATATACACGCACACAAACACACACACATACATACATACACACACACAAGACACACAGACACATACACACACACACACATGCACACATAAACTACCACACTGCCCCATCTAAACCCAATCACAGGCAGACGGGTAGATATTGTGGTGAGACTAACTCAATAAGCGCACTGTGTAATGGCTGCTTCCTCCGGCCAATCCTAAACCCCCCCCAACCCCCAACCCTCCAAACCTCCTGAGGTCGGAAACCGTGACTGGTTCACTGAAAGTTGAGGCCAGCCATCAGCCAACCGTGTCTCAGCAAACACATGTCAATGTATCACTTCACTATGATCTCTGGTCTTATAAGCCAGTAAACAGTTTTGGCAGGCAGGAGTATTGCTGAAGAAAGCATAAACCCCTCAGCAGACTTCTAGGATGGTGGGTTTAAAATTCCAGGCCTGTTCTATTGAGGGAAAAGCAAACACAGACCCCTGCCATCAATCCAGCATCACCATGGATATTTGAAAGTCAACTGTGAAATATGTGCATATATGTACATGCACATGCGTGTGCACCCATTAGCAGACGGAGGCAAGTAGAACAGGTGCTGATTAGCCTTTAATTACAGAGCAATCTCTCCCTTCCTCCTTCTCTCTCCCCCTCCTCTCTCTCTCTCTCCCTCTCCCTCTTCAGACTGTTCCACTGCCTGGTGCTCTGCTAGGAGCTTGAGGGCTTAGCCCAGCATTCTGATACAGCTCTCCACCACGGATGAGGGAGTCCCTCTTACATTCTCACACTTTTGAAATTCAGATGAAAGAGACTGAGGTGACGAGCAGAGCTTCAGCCCAAGACCTCCCAGCTGCCTCTTCCCCCCCTCCACCCCGCCTTCTCCCCTCGCCACACCCCCTTCTTAACTTGCCCCGCCCCCCCCCCCTCCACTGCTCACCCCTGCCTCTTCCTCTCCATGCGAATAATACAGACGGAATGAAAGAATTGTTAATGGGGATGAGAACGCTGTAAGCTTCAGCATCAAACGTCTCACACGAGCTCTTCCCTTGAGCCATTTTTCACGTCTCGTTCGGGCAGACGCGGAGACTCTTGAGGAATTTCCCCCCCAGCCTCCGACGTGCCACGCCTCATCGCTCATGGCTTCCTTGACCCACTTTCTGCAGTGCTGCCGGAATGGGACGGAGGCGTGCCGGGTCGGAGGGACATCACTGACGCTGGCCCGGCGCCGTCCGCAGACGCCCGGCCCCTGGGGGCCCACCGCCACTCTTTGCCCTTTCTGGTGGTGTGACTCCGGGCAGACTGACGGAGCGTTTGTCTTCGGCGAGGTTCAGGAGCAGCGCACGACCACGTGTCGAAACTATAACAGCGTGTTCACTAAACTGTTACACATGCCAAGGGTGCTTTATCACTACATGAAAGAGGAGCTATTTGCCTGATCCCACCCATCTATACATGTTCGACCTGCCGCAGAGTGCCACACACAGAACAGACCTAATGCCACTCCAGAATTCATATATATCAACACGCCATCAGCCAAGTGCGGCAGCCGTTGCCTTGGCAACAGTCCTCTTTGCCTGAAACCAGAGGAGGTTTTAAATTGAGTGAAAGGTTTGGCATTTTGGTCACACTACTGTGTCTGCATGTGTGTGTGTGTGTGTGTGTGTGTGTGTGTGTGTGTGTGTGTGTGTGTGTGTGTGTGTGTGTTTGCATTGCACGTGCACATCTTCCTTCTTTTCTCCCCTTTATTTTGAGGTCCTTGTATTACATCTGCTGTTTCGTTTGAGTTTTAAAAGGTTCCTATTACTATCTCTCTGTCTGCAGACTTCATTAGCATCCATTCAACATGACAAATTCATTTTCTCAGTCTCTGCTCACCTTTATAATCATTTTATGATTATGATTTTCATTTTTGCAATCTGAACCACCGCTCAGCACTCGCAGGCTCACATTTATTTATTTACTGCTTTATTTGTTTGTTTATTTATTTATCTCTTTTTATAACATCAGAGTCTTCATTATACTCGGCCTAATTGAAGGGGAGGATTTGGCAGGCGCCGAGTGCCTTAAGGGAGCTGTGCGCAGGGAGCTTGTCTCCCACACTTGGGAGAACGAATGACATAGGGGTCGTCACAATTACGCACCCACTTTGTAAAAAGTAGCGGCCATTACCTCCTTGTTTCTCGAATGAATGCCACGTGTTTAGCGCTCGCGCGGCAGAACCACCGCGGCGGCTCGCGCATTTAGTCGGGCTTGTGCGATTGTGCCGTGACCATTACGTAAACGCTGACAAACACATAGTGGCGATGCGGCAGTCCGCCTCACAGTTGGGTGTAGTTAGGGATTGTTAAGGTTCCGGCACAAGACAAAAGTAGGAAGGAACCTTTGGACGTGCTTTGTTATAAAGGTTAGCAATGTACTGTGTTGTGTAAAATGCACATTCACCTAAGTGAGGACATTGTTACTGTAATGAATATGTGGTAATTTTTTTCTGCAAGTAAAGGAGTTATGTTTTTTTTACTTATATAGTCTCTTTCCACTTTGGATGTCTTCCAGTCTTACAGAGAGTTATCAGACTCCCTTGTTGCTATGTGGTGGAGTGATGTTGGTGTGTGTGTGTGTGTGTGTGTGTGTGTGTGTGTGTGTGTGTGTGTGTGTGTGTGTGTGTGTGTGTGGGTGGGAGGGTGGGAGGCTGTAAACCTAATTCAAGCTTGGCTGTGTGTTTAGCGGTGCCCCCCGCCTGCCTTCAACATGTCAATCACGCCACCCTCGTCCATGGCGGTAATTCGACGCCCACCTGAGAAGCCATCGCTCAGTGCTTAATGATCACACCACTGCGCATGGATCACCAGGATGCCTGTTCTCCTCAGACGAGTGCAGGCGGTCTTCAGGGCGGCTGGAAGCACCAGCTGGGAAAATCTCAACCTTGTTCATGAACAAGTTAATTTTGTCCAGTAGGTGGCTTTAGTCCTAATCCATGGTTCAGAAGGTGGTCTTAGTCCTGACCCATTGTTCAGGAAGTGGCCTTAATCCTGCTCCATGGTTCAATAGGTGGCCTTAGTCCTGACCCATGGTTCAGGAAGTGACATTAATCTTGATCCATGGTTCAGTAGGTGGCCTTAGTCCTGATCAATAGTTCAATAGGTGGTCTTAATCATGGTCCATGGTTCAGTAGGTGGCCTTAGTCCTTATCCATGGTTCAGTAGGTGGTCCTAGTCCTAATCCATGGTTCAGTAGGTGGTCCTAGTCCTGATCCATGGTTCAGTAGGTGGCATTTAAACTCTTACTTATTTCTATGTAAACATTATGAGTCACCTGCTAGAGCGAGTAGAACATAAAGCTAGCAGCTCCAAGTCCATGGGGTTCGACAGGAGTGCATGTGCTGTCATACTCACAAATGTGGGTAAGTCTGTTGTTGTAGGTAAGGGTGTAAATTTGAAAGTGCACAAGTATGGCAGGTGTTTATGCTTCTGGTTGCCTAAGTGCCACAGCAGTGCCACAATATATCATGACAGCGCTCCCAAGCATGCGAACGAGGTGCTTTTCTTGACAAAGACAAAATTACTCATCATATCCCATTCCTTTTTGTCTTTATATCAAATACACAGAGGAATATAGACAAGCATTATTGTGCTATTGTGAGTAGAGTGATAGCACTAATGTGAATGACACATTAAAACTCATCATTCATTTTCCTCCCGTTTACTTCCGGACTGGCCATCTAAGTGCATGAGCCGTGTGTCCCTGGATCTGTTCCTGTTCATTACATTGGATAACACCATCCCTGTCGCATGGCACACCTCCACCCAGCTGCCTCCCGCCCGTCCTGTGTCAGGTGGCCAAGGCGTGAAATACATTCTCACTGGCCTCCAGAATCCACCTATGAGGAGCAGGCCACCTGTCAGCAGTGATCATTCAGGAGTCTCACGCTCAAACTGCGCCTGTCTCTTTCTCATTAACCGGAGATGAAGCTGCTATATTTAGCTGTGATAACACGATAACGGAGACATGCCTTATGAAAATGAAGCTCTTGGAAGAATTTTTCACATGCCATGCCTTAACACCAGTGCAGAGAAAGAAAAGCTTAAAGAAAACTGTGTTTAATGTGCATTGTGAAAAAATACATGCACATCCATGGAACTGAAATAAATTTTACAGTTTTTGGAATCACTTAATCCCAGACACTAAACTACACATATCTGGTTTTAAAGTCAATATGCAATAAAGCGATATAAAGCCTACATAGAACATGCATATTTTTCTATTATTTATATTACTTTGTTTTTTTTTAAGCCCAAAGTATTTTTTCTAGCATCTTTTCTTCTGTGTTCTTCATAAGTGCCCCTTAGACACTCAGACCTCACACCCGGTTTTTGGTGTATATTCAACTCTACTTAGATCATTTCAATTTGAAATATATATGTAATGTGATGTGTAGTGAAACGCTACTGTGAGAAAAGTGCTGTGACTGATTTCAAATGTTGAATTCATTAATTTTTCATTTCCATGTTAGCTTATCTTGAGTCTATTTATGCTTTATTGAAATGCAATGACCTTTTGCCTTTTCCATTAATACAAAAAGAAAAAAAGAAAAGTGAAATGTGTGCATAATACTTACTAATTACATGTGGGAAATATGCTTATCATAATCTCAGACCCAGATGTAGGTTCATAAAAACACAACCAAACCAAGCAAGCAAACGAAAGGGGAGGAGTCTGTAAGTGAGGCGGGGCTCAGAGGTGAGGGGGCTGGACCCTCAGTCTGTCAGGCCCTGTCTGCCTTAGCCTGGCAGACGGCAAGATGGTGGGCACCCAGCTTCATTTGTGCATTAATCATGCAGCCCATGGGACCTTACTTCCATTTGCCCACACCGAACGCTCCATGTGCAGGTGGAGAGGAGTGAAGCTTCACCGAAACCACACTCAGTTCCCGTCGCCTTGGACAGGCACAGAGGTGGGGGTACAGAGGTGGTGGTCCAGAGGTGGGTGTAGACAGTTGGGGGGCACAGAGGTGGGAGTACAGAGGTAGGGGTACAGAGGGTGGTGCACAAATGGATAATTTCTGCCCAGCAGACCAAGCTTTATTTTTAACCAGCCGTGATTACCCTACAATGGTGTTAACGGAGTCTTTTAACCCAGCTAAATTTATGAAAACCCAACTTTAGAAGCATATTGTTAAAAAATACTGGCTTTGTTTGAAATAGCCTTCTACATTTTATATACTGCATACTGCAGTACTGTATACAGCATACTGACTTGGGGATCAACCAGTATGCAAGTAGTATGTTTTGGCTATTTGAACACAACCACTGTCAAGGTCAAAGATAATTTGAACCACTTTAGTATCATCATCAGGTATTTAGAAATAGAATGAATGTGTATCCAGTGGATGTTTTAAGTGGGTTTTCTTTGTTTGGCTATAGCCTATGTATTTGTAGAATAATAAGAGTGATACTGTCAATACTGAGATATTTGACAAATTGTTCCAGTTAAAGACATGTGACCTTAAGTCAGGTAGCCTTCAAAGGCAGAAACATGGTATGTTGTATATCAATGACAAGTTGTGTTGTTCAGCTAATATAGAGTCAGAGCAGTTATACCTCACAACCATGGCATTACTGGATGATTACGAAGTTAGAGCTGTTCTCATGTCATACAGAGGGGATGTTTATATTCAGTAAATCTGTGCGAATGTGTGTGAATGTGTGACAGATTGAGGGTAGAACCATTCACTGATTAAGTTCCACTTCCTTAATCATTGCAGCGTGAATTATCTGCATTTTCAACATCATTTCCCACATGATGTCAGATCATGGTACTCATGTGCTCGGATCAGCAACCAGGACGATATCCGTATGATGAAAAGCCTTCACAACTGAGATAAAAACCTCTGATTGTGTCACTTTATTCAGACTGCACCCTGGGTAGAGTATAGCCTGATCTAGGTTCAGCCTCACCTTCTCAAGCCTCAGTCTTCAACATTGCTAAAGAAAGTGCAAGGCTGATCTCAGATCAGCTCCATAAAACGAGCGCTACCGGCCATGACAGTGTGAGTTATCTAAGAGCTGCAGAGAACTGATAAGGCTGTGGTGCGAGGCCGGGTTTACCGGCGCCCTCCGCAGGGAGCAGTGGGCGATGCAGCCAGGCATGGCAGTGGCACAGAGGAACGACCAGGCACAGTAGCAACGGAGACATGCTATCTGCAGAGACATTTTACACAGCACTTCTCAAAAGTCATCCACAGTCCTTAAAGCAACAAAGAGGAGTTGGAGAATAGCTGCTCACGAGGACTATTGAGAGGAAGGCAGGGTGTTTTTTATTCTTCTTCCGATTTTATATAAATGAATGAAAGTTGGGGAATGAGGAGAACAAGGGGTTAATTCGGACTGAGGAGGGTGACGAGTCATCTCGCCAAACGAATAATAACAACATCATTAAGGCGGGGGGGGGGGGGGGAGGATGAATACGACTGAGGAGTGACGGGTGTCTTCAGGATGATTCAGAAGTCTCTTCACACTTGGGTGTGTTAACACTTTGGATGTTCATCATGGATTGCTTTAAGGTAAATAAAAATGGTGCAGTATCACGAGTTTTGTGTCTGTCAGTCCTGTTTGACTCTGAAGATAAGAGATGACGGTACGTCCAACAGTTGCAAAATCAAGTTAATTATTTTAGCTTCAATTAGGGAAAAGTAATGTGCAAGCAATACATTTGTTGCTTCGCCTTTGAATAAGCTATGGGAGTCAGAGCTAAGGGTACAATATCTGAGCAGAATCAACAAGATTGAGCTTTTAAGAAGAATCGTTTCATTCCAGTTCCTCAAGGACACATCTCTTTGGTAGTGAATAGAGAGAAACCTCATTATAGCCTAGCATATGTCAACTCAAAGGATGTAAAGCAGAACTCTAAATAAAACCGAGAAATAAACATTCAACAAAACAATAGCACTCCCGTTGAATTATTCTAATTTCATTTCATTTTTGCTTATTTATTTTCGCCTTTAGTCGTGGCTTTGAAAGACGAAACCTTTCCATACTCTCTTCAGCTAGCACTCAACCTGAACAACTGCGCTTCCATTGCTATTGTAAGATAAATACAAAAAATCATCAGATGAGTCCATCCATGGCTACTACGGGACCAAAGCAATTCTCCACAGTAAACAGCTGGCCTTCAGGGCATGTTTCAAGGCTTCCCACACAGACTCGTACAGTTAACTGATCTCAGAGCAGTTAAACATTTCTCTCATGCTTATGTGAAGCTCGGAGCGTGGCCTGTCTCCTCCCATCTGACAGCTGTGTTCGGGCCGGAGATATAATGGGCCTAATGTGTACTGGAGTCACATTACTGGTTCACAGAGGCTGCAGAGGTGTGGTGGGTGCACATGCTTGGGTTCCGACTGGGATTATGATGGTTTGTTCACTCCTGGGTGGAGTTTCCATATCCTTCCCCCCGTGTCTACATGGGTTTCCTCTGGGATCTCTGGTTTTCTCCTGAAACATGGAGGTCTGCTAAATTGTCCTGGTGTGTGTGAATGATTGTGCATGTCTGCATGCCCAGCGATGCCTATCATAATAAAGTTGTCTTTGTGTGTGTGTGTGTGTGTGTGTGTGTGTGTGTGTGTGTGTGTGTGTGTGTGTGTGTGTGTGTGTGTGTGTGTGTGTGTGTGTGTGTGTGTGTGTGTGTGTGTGTGTGATAACTGTAAAGCTACTTTGGATCCCTTGAAAGATGCTATATAAACAATTTAATTATTTCTGCATTTCTACCGTTGTTCTACTCTCTCTCTCTCTCTCTCTCTCTCTCTCTCTCTCTCTCTCTCTCTCTCTCTCTCTCTCCTCTCTCTCTCTCTCTCTCCTCTCTCTCTCTCTCTCTCTCTCTCTCTCTCTCCCTCTCTCTCTCTTTTGCAGAAAGGTTCTGAAACTTCGGCTCATTTTTGCAAAGTGCTACACACAACCCTCAAAAACACTCACATACCATCAATAATATCAGACATCTCTAACGCATAACGTCAGACAAAAGCATTTCTTCAAATGTACATACATTAAGTCAATATAAAACACCAATGCTAGGAGGAAAATCTGCTTTTTTTCTGAAAATAAAACATTTTAACCACACAGAAGTGACGGGCTGATGCTCCTGTTTGGGTCTGACCTCATCTGCATCACAAGTGATGCTCTGTCTGCCAAGACGGAGAGAGTGAAGTATCATCTGGAGGGATGCATCCACCCCTGGTGTGCCCCCCATCTATATTCCCACAGGCCTACTCCATCACCTGGAGAAGGGATGTGTGTCAGTAGGCAATCACACACCTTCCACCTCCATGTAAAAAAAAAACCTACAGAGGGTTATAGTAATGGTGAGTATGGTGGGAAACACAGAACCAAAATAAATCGCTTAAGGCTGACGAACCAGTTTCAGGTAATGTGATGGTGTGAGCAGTGTTGCACGGACCAAGACAGACATGGTGATGAAGGGTCCCATGTTGCCCAATGACACATAGCAATGCAACCCCCTTCCAGGTCCTGGAGCCCTGACAATGATACAATGCACTATAAAATATCTACCCATGTGTCTTCCCTGTGTCTTCCCTGCAGCTCAGTTGAAACTAACCTCATCAACATATGAGCAGTATCTAGCTTCAGGATACTCTGAAACAGAAAAGTCAAAACAGTATCAAAGAATACTGGGAGCATGTGTGGAGCAGTCAATATAGTATAAGAAATGGCTGGAATTCAGTGAGGAATTTAGTGGTAACAACAGTAGAAAACGCTTATTTGCACATCTTCATAATACAGCTACTTCACTCCATCAATAATTCTTCTCTATTGACATATACAGCTGCTTTTTTAGGTGATGCTGTTGAACTATATGGTGGATATGGTTTATATATGGTATCATATATATATGGTACATATTTTATGAAATGGGATATTTATGGTATATATGGTCATGTCGAGTTTTGTGTTCACTATCAGGAAAAAAAACCCAACAAAAACTGGCTTTTAGCCTTAATTTGTGTTTGTTTGTATGCTTGTCTGTTGCCATTAGCAGCAAACAACAGCTTGTCACTAAATGAAGACAGACAGCTGAAATGTGTTGTAGTGAACATTTCCCTGCATCACTATTTCTAGATTAGAATATAATCTTAATGCGTAAGATTTCCAGCTGGAACTGAAGATGCAATTTGCATTATTAGCGAGCGTGTTCCATATATTGAGCTCCATATATCCGTACATCATCTGCATTAAGAACGCTCTCTTGTTGATAATCCCACGTTTATTTGTTTGCCACTAGACATGTATCTGTTTCCTTTTGTGGGAAATTGAAAGCTTCATGCACCCTATTGGCACAACTCATGTGTGGAGCTTCATAAACCCAAAGAAAGCCTTTCATTGGGTAATCAGGATGCCTTTCATCTTGAGAGAAGTGACAGCCCCTCCCTTCCCTCGTTGTCAGCCAGTGATAAATCACATTATCCAGCCTCAAGGATGGGATCGTAGTTTCAGTTCTTTCATCTCCCCTGGAACTCGCCCCAGACTGGCAACCGTTGACCATTTAGTACCAAATTAAAATAAATAGTGCTTTCCTTGCACTCCGCCGATTCCCTCTGCACTTCCCGCACCCAAGCGGATCTCTAATGAGAGGATTTGCACCAAGCAGGTAGCTCGCTGGCCCAGCAAAAAAGAGAGTACATTACATGAGGTTAAAGTCATCTTCCAGAAGTTCTGTAGTGCAGGGACTTTCTGTAGCTCTGTAATCCACTGCTAGGGAAGGGAGTCTTCTGACATGCTGCCATCCTGTCACTTTTTGGTGCCAACATGCATTAATGCCACGCTGATGCTGAAATGCGCAGTGGAAGTGCTTCAGGAAGGTTGTGTGAAGCCGTATCACGTTGAATACGGGGCTAGTCGAGACTCCGGAGTTATGAAAGCAATATGTTTATAAAGACTTTGGCTTTTTTTCTTAAACATTCCCAATTTGTCTCACCAAAAGTCATAGTTAATTCCCATGGTGCTGTAGGTGTCTACTGTTGCGCTATGGTTGCCATCCATGGAGGCTAGGAGAATGGCGCTAATGATGCTAGCCAGGGAGAGTGTGGACAGGGGTGTTTTCATGGACACCCCTATTAAAGATGGAAGCGTCGCTGTGGACAAATATCATACCAGTTGTCCTCTTCATGTGGTCTGTCCTACAGTGATTATGTGATACAAATGTTTGGTCATATTACCAAATCTTCTGAGCTAGTGCAGGTCAAAGCATCAAATGCATACACTGCACTAAAGAGCTCACATCAGCCATCTGTGTAGACAAAATAAATCAGTAAATAAAGATATATTTTAGTTCACCAGTCAGAAAATGAAAGAATGTGGCAGAGCGGTTCCCTCTACCTTACATGTGGTCTCAAATTGCACACTGCTTGTTTTTATTTCACATATTGAATCTCGTCGAAATGAGCTGGGCTGTGGGGATCGTGTCAGAAGACTGGGTTGTGGGGACCGTGTCAGAGGACTGGGTTGTGGGGACCGTGTCAGAAGACTGGGTTGTGGGGACCGTGTCAGAGGACTAGGTTGTGGGGACCGTGTCAGAGGACTGGGTTGTGGGGACCGTGTCAGAGGACTAGGTTGTGGGGACCGTGTCAGAGGACTGGGTTGTGGGTACCATGTCAGGGCCTGTTGCAAATGCCCGAGAGTGGGTAGTGTGTGAGCACAAGGGGGCCACACTCAAGCCGAGGGTGAGAGCGGATCCTCTCCGGCAACGTGTGTGTGCCGCTGCCAGGCACAGAGGAGATGAGACATGGACGGGTGGGTGTGCTGGCAGATGGCACCAGGAGACAGAACTCGAAGTGGGAGATGAAGAGAGAGGGAGAGAGTGACATAGAAAAAGAGAAAGTGAGGGAAAAAGAGAGGGAAAGAGACAAGAAGGGAGAGGGAGAGAGCGGTAGAAAGAGAGAGCAAGACATCACACCCTGTCAAAGTGGGAAAGTGAGTGACAGACACAGGAAGTGCAGATAGACTGTGGTGTGAAAAGGGGGAACTACACAACATGAGTAATAATTCTAAATGGCTGTTTGTTTAACTCATTTTTGTAATTTTATTGTTCCTCGAAAGATTAATTCATAGCTTGCCAAAACATTAGTGATAAGCTAAGAATGATTTTTTGCTTTGTATATTTAATATTTCTCTTTAAGCTAATGTATTCTAAATCTCTATAGTGCAATATACTGGAAAATATAAGTAAATAGGGTAAACTGGGAACATTTAAAAGTTCAGGTAAGTAATTCAGGTAGTTTTTTTTTTATTCATTATTCTGAAGAAAAATACCAAGTCAGAATTATTCAGTGGTAGTGACAAGAACCAAGCCTCAACAGACTTTTTGTATTACAGTATTACATGCAGGATGGACACATACATGCAGGGTGAAGACATAAACGTAAAGTGTAGACATACATGTAGGGTGGACACATACACACAGGGTGAAGACAAATGTAGAGTTGAGAGATACACCTAGGGTGGACATATACAAGCAGGGTGAAGACAAACATAGAGTGGACACATACACGGAGAGTGAAGACAAACGTAGGGTGGACACGTCCGCGCAGGGTGAAGACATAAATGTAGTGTGGATACATACACACACAGAGTGAAGACATACACGTAGGGTAGACATGTACAAGCAGGGTGAAGACAAACATAGAGTGGACACATACACAGAGAGTGAAGACAAACGTAGGGTGGACACGTCCGCGCAGGGTGAAGACATAAATGTAGAGTGGATACATACACACAGAGTGAAGACATACACATAGGGTAGACATGTACAAGCAGGGTGAAGACATAAACGTAGAGTGGACACATACACGCAGAGTGAAGACAAACGTAGAGTGGACACGTACACGCAGGGTGAAGACAAACACACGGGGCTGTGTAAATAAATCTTGATGTGTTGGCTGGACCATAGCACAGTGCAGACTTTAAACGGACTGTGTTTATTCACAGAGGCATAGTAATACAGTCCAAGAGTCAAAACCAGATCAATAGCAGAGGTACAAAAACAGAATTCAACAGCAGGGTCAAAAACAGTCCGGATCAAAACACTAAGGTACAATCAAAGCCAGGAAAAGGTACACATCCAGGTGAAATCCAAAAGAAACAAAAGAGTAACAGACCAGGTCAAACCATGGAGAGAATCTCACTACAAATGCTCAGCATGTGTCCTACTAGAGCTGTCAATACTTCACAAACTGAACCAGAGTCCGGGTTTATATGGAGGTCTGGTAATGTGGGACAGGTGTGCTCAGTAATCAGGGGAGGAGGATATGGTTAGTCAGTGCTGGGGATTCTGGGAGTTGAAGTCTCTGGGGCTGTGTTGCATGATACTGTTGCTAAGCTCATTAGTGTATTTTTAATTCTTAATAAACCAAGCCCTTCATAATCCACCAAAGAGTTTGGCTGAGCCTCGACACACGTTCCCGTCTCTTTATGGCCCGTGGCTGTTGAGAAAAAACGAAAGACTCCAGATACAAACACCACATTCAGAACGAGCCCATATGGCTACTGTTAGCGCTCTCATACATCCATGAGTGATATAACCAGCTGGACAAGGAACCCCGCAATTACATCCGGTTCATATATAACCATATACAAAAAGGACTGTGGTTCTTATACTGTTTACTCAAAACAGATGTAAACATGTTCGGATGAGCACTAAGTTTGCATTGCTGACCTTGTGGTTATTATTTAATTCATATATGCAAAAAAAAAAATGCCTCAGTGTTCCATTATTTATAGACTGTGCCGTACAAAATATAGCAGGACCCTCCCAAGAGCTTCTCCACGTGTACACTGTGAGGTATGGAAGAGGTGTGGGGTGGGTGGTATTACCCTGTTCCCTGACCTTGAACGTGACGTTGGCCAAAGCAGTGGAGGCGTCTCAGGCATGATGTCTCACAGGCGCATGACATTTAATGACATTTCTGGCAGCAGGTGTGGCTGAAGGAATCCTATTATGGGAAAGAAATTTCTCCTCTCTGTTTCTCTCATTCACCCATCCTTGACTGTCTGTGTGTGTGTGTGTGTGTGTGTGTGTGTGTGTGTGTGTGTGTGTGTGTGTGTGTGTGCCTGTGTGATTGTTTGTGTGCGCGCACGTGTGTGTGTGTGTGTGTGTGATTGTTTGTGTGCGCGCACGTGTGTGTGTGTGTGTGTGTGTGTGTTTCTGAAGAGCACCAGGAAGTGAGCTGTGATTGAGGGGCAAAGGTAAAAGAATGGCAGGCAGGTAATAAAAAGGCTAGAATAGAAAACATCTCGTTGACTCACCCTCGCTGTGGCCCTGTCTCTCTCTCTCTATGTCTCTCTCCCTCTCAGTTCTTGCATGTCCGTACACGACAGCTGTTTCAGTCAATGTGAAAGAACAGAAGCACAAATAAGATAACTGATCAATAGATACACATTTTGCTTTTAGCTGCCAAAACAAGATGGCCGTCCTCCAAGCATAAACCACTAACATCTTAAACTCGACAGGCTCTTCCTCTGTGTTTTGAAACCCACTGATTAAAAGCTTTCTACCACTGTCTGACTAAAAGCTTTCAACCCCTTGTCTGATTGAAAGCTTTCATCCACTGTCTGATTAAAAGCTTTCAACCACTGTCTGATTAAAAGCTTTCAACCACTGTCTTTTTAAAGTGCTTGTGCTCCTCCCTTTGCTTCGTTTATCCAGAGCGAGCCCTTGTTGTTTCTGCCTTCTCAAGTGTGTCCTGTATACACTTCTGATACTAATTACCTAATTAGAATTCATAACAGACACCTTTCCACTATAAATATAACATGTGTGCTCTTCATCTCTGTCCCCTCTCTTTATCCGTCTCATCAAGTCATTAAAGGTTAATAAGGGTCCACATTTCTCTTCACCGCATGTTTAATTGGACGCTGCCTTTCCTTTCTTACCCAACATGCACATTAAGAACACTCTTGACATTTTATTGGTCAAATTTAGATTCATTTTTACACAAAGGTCAAAAGGTGTGAAAAGGTAACAGAGTTAAAGTTCTAGGAGTTGTAGCTAATTGGACACCGTTCATGTCACCACTGGAGTAGTTTTTGAAACTAGAATGACAATATAAAACTGTAGCAGTGTGTCTACATTGGTGATTAATAACAGGACAAATGATTGCTGATGGGATCTTTGCCTGGAACTTAAAGAGTCAACGAGTATGCACAGTGTCTTCAAGTTAGGTAACAGTAACCACTTATGAATGTCCCAACCTATTACAAAAACAGAAAACCACGACGACTAAATGATTAATGACTAATTTGAATTTTAAACATTGAGCTCATTCTTTTTTTAAATTGATGAGTATTACTTCTATCTCTTCAGGAGACACCGGCACAAAAGAAACGCAGTCATCCTTCAGTGACGAATCTGAAAAGAATGTTATCAGTGTCACGGTGCACCAGTCACCCAGCGGTAGAGACACGCCCACAAACACACACACACACACACACACACACACACACACACACACACACACACACACACACACACACACACACACACACACACACACACACACAGCACATGCCCAGTTCCCAATTCCCCACTTATTAGTTATTACACACACCTGTTCCTTATTTGCCCTCTATTGTTCTCCCTACTGTTTAAGCACAAGGGTACCTGCCGTCGGTGCCGTGTGTCACCGCTGGTCCTGACTCTCCTTACTTCTGTTCCGTCAACGTCATGATCAGCACATTTCAATAATCCAAGATATCAGACGTGAAGGCAAAAGAATTACAGAACCCGTAGACACTCATGTCTTTATTTATTACATTTAGTTTCAGTTCTCCACTGTCCATATTAATACTCTTGACCCTATATATCCGTATATCAGAGGCGTAGCGCAAAATTCTGGGGCCCCACCGCAAGGAGGCAATGAGGAGGCCCGTGCGTGAGCTAAAATCTCGCGAGCGACCGTAGCGCGCGACCCTGCGCGAGCGGTGTAGGCGTATACTTTCGCGAGCGTCGCGAGCGTCACTGCAGTGTAAATATGGCTTTGCAGTGTTGTCCGAAACCATACGTTAACAAATACGAGCCTCTTGTAATTCCAGGACGAAACATGAGAGAACGTGAAGACGTTAAGATTGGGCGTTTTGAAAATAAACAACAATTAAATAATTTGATAAAAAGCGAATAATTTCGAGTATATGTATAAATATTTAACTAAGTTTAACGTGCTGGGAAATATTGAAATGGACCTTGAAAGTGATGTACAAATGCTTTAATTCCACCTTGTTAAGGTGTATGAACCCTGCAAACATGACTTTGTTCATCGCTCTGAAGCGCGGCGCGCGTGCGAAGTTACAAAATTCGAGAGGTGCACGACCTCGCGAATCGACAGCGCGCGAGGCCCTCGCGCACGGGCGGAGCCACAGCGATTACGTCATTTTCGCCGCGCAGACCCTCAACCAGGCTTAAACGTGGGGGAAAACATTAACATCACCCAGGAGGATGACTAAACAACAAACTCGTCCTAAGGCGGGGCCCCCCCGCAGTGCGTGCCTTGCGTGCCCCTCCCCTACGCCAGTGCCGTATATACGCAGTCCCTATATGTCATTTGTCTAACGCTAACCCTAGGCAAAAGAACTAACGTTAATTTCATTGAACACAGGGCCAATCAAGGTCATTGTTGCTGTCTGACATGCTGGCAGTATGCCCTGAGTTCGATTGATATCAGTTGACAGGACCTGCTCCACCTATCACTACTACCATCAACACCACCATGTTCACCACCATCACCACCACCAGCAGCAGCATCACCGTTTCTGTTCCCTCTTCAGCTGGGGCCTTGACAAGGAGCAGGAAGACAGCCAAAAGGATTTCCTTTCATCCTCCTCCAGTAGATAAGCCCTGTTTTAGTGGGGATTTCTGTCTCACCCTGCACCGCGCTGTATATGCTAACAGACTGTGCTTGGGCAGAGCGTGTTTCCTGAGCAGCTAGTGCGATACTACGATAGCACTCACCTATGCATTTGGGGTCATGAAGAGGTCGTGACCCCTTGGTCCTGTCCCACTGCCCGACTTATCCTGCTGACTCTTCACTGTCTTTGAAAGTGTGTGTTGTATTCACACTCGATGAACATGTTTTTAACATTCAAAATGGCATTGAGACGAGTAATACTGGGGCATAGAACTGTGGATTTAGTCTTTCTAATGTCTTATTTGAATATATTAACCGCTTTTTCTCCCACAAACTTATGGAACAGTGTGGCTTGACACAAAACCAAAATAGCATGACGAATGAATTTATCTGCTCCTTTCCTAAATATATCCTTTGGAACTACATAAAGGCCGATGTAACCTCGTGCTAAGGGACTAGAAGCTCTCCCCGGCTTTGTCATCCTTGAGCCATCAGACGTTCAGAGACACTGGTGTGAGGGTATGAATGACAGCTTGTGGTAGTCCTGTCAAATTCCAGTGAGGTCAGAGAATTATGAAAGTGTTCCTGCATGCAGCCTTGTCATTCTCCCTAAATCTCACACTATGCAAATGACTAAAAATCACTGCTGCTCAAGCCCACGAGCCCATGTTGAATATTTGGGAGTGGAGAGAGACCTTGCGGATTGGATTCTGCAATGTGCAAGTCTTAATAAATTGAGAAACTATTACCATTTCTATCTCACCACAGTAGAATGCCTTGAAACCTTGAACAGAAAGCACATGGTCAGGCAATCTGCTGCAGCCAGCATATCCCCCTGTCTGTCAGTTTTTGGGCCCATGTGTGTGTGTGCGTGGGAAATAAATCACATCATGCGAAAAGCATCACCAAAAACGTTTAGATTACAGTGCTGGGGTGGTATGTCTGGCATATTGACACATTGTTAAACAAATAGATTTCCAAAAGTTCATAGTTTTAAGAGACACAACATGCTTCTAAGAACACTACATGTATTTAAAAATCATAAGCTTTCATTTGCATCATTCTGGTTTAGCAGAGTAGGTGACATTTACTTATTGACTAACCCACCCTGCACTCTTTAATAAACAATACCTGGGTGTCTCAGTTAACAACAAAAAGAACAATTGGTCTCCTACAATAAATGTACCTGTTAAATTACAAAAATCCTTTAAGTAATCTGTACACCAATATTTTAGCCATAAGATTAAGTCAAATCCCATAGCTGAATACATCCATCTGTTTTCTTAGCATTACATGCCGATGTAGCCACAAACTCATGTCACTGTTGTAAATATAATATAAGCTATTCACTTTTCAGTATAATATAATTCTAATATGCCCCGGTGCACCCCCACCCTTTGGATTAAACACAATAACTTCCATGACAATACACACCATAGTTCTGCAAATAGAGTACTGCTCAAAGGTACCACAAGGCAGGAGGTCTAGTGACAACACGAGTCATCAGCTGGACTCCTCTTGTAGAGGGTGGTACTGGTGGTACTGGTGGTACTGGCGGTACTGGACCTGTCTGCAAGCTGCAATTGTCAGGATGGTTTAACTACAGGCTGCTTGGTCAGTAGAACCACAGTCCTGGACTCAGGCAGAACTCTACAATGTGCCATGTGAACTGAAATGGCAAATATCCATCCATCCAGCCTTACTGTGAATAAGGATCTAATGCACAGCATATATCTGAACACTGCATTCCATAGCACAAAAACATAGAGGTAAACAGTTACATGAAAGTATGTTGACTAGCAGTCCTAACCTTGTGAGACCATGTGAGAACCGAGATTTGAAAATGCAATGTCAACACTGGCGACGGTGTCGACATGCAAATATATCGCTTTCCTCACAAACTACCCCCAACTTGAATACATTCCTAAGTTTCCATAGTTACCAAGTATCACTCCTTACAAAATAGAAAAAATGACAGTCCTATTGTATTGGTCTAAGATCCAATACAAAGCATGTACAATGCTGTCAAAGAACTGTGTATGTGTATGTTTTCATTGTACGTCTACACTTTAAAATAGTACATCATATTGTAACATACGTGAGAAAAAAGATTTTTGTGTTTTGTGCATGCACAAAATAATTGAGAGAAGAGGAGGATCACCTGTGTGCAGAGCAGAGTCCTGATAATACAGCCAGGCCATATGAGAAATTATAGTTGAGTATAGAGTCCACAGAAATCAGAACAATCACAGATGATTTTTTACTCAAATTTCTATGATAGCTAATTTATTGTTGCTTTTTTTTTTACTAGAACAAGCCATGCTGACATCCCAGGAACTAGAGGGTGTGGAAGGACTACATTAGATGATCAAATCGTTCTCAGTGACATTTGCATTTATCATCAATGTCACCACTTCAAATGCACTGGTCTCTGTCTGACACACCGGTCCATGCTACAGAGCATCGGGTGAGATTTTAGGTTCCTTCACTTGGACCTCATTAACAGGGCTGGGGTTTGGACGTTAAAGGTCAGTGTCAATCGTCTGCCGTCTGAATTATGCACAAACACAAAGGCCAGACTCAAAGAGTCTGTCAGGAGTGCTGAACATGTGCTGAATGAACTTCACCAGTGTTGGATCATTCAGATGTATGCGGTGATTAGCTTTCAGGTTCACTTTGCAAAGATGCTAACGTCACTCAAAAGTTCCCATCAATGATGAATTCAGGTTTCTACTGAAATGGGCTAGTTAGTGAATCACAGCCATTCCTGTACTTCTTCATTTATGTCATTCATTTACTTAATTATGTAGTGATTAGAAATTATATAGAAATTATTATAATGTAATAATTTATTTCCACAAAATCGATTTGAGAAAGGGAGAACAGGGTGAAGACACTTTAGAGAAAACCTAAACTAATACAGGCTATGAAGTCATAGCAAACCAATCGTTAATTCAAGTAAAAACCAGTGCTAAAATCAAACAGTTAAAGAAACATAAATTGGAATTATGGACCAAATGTCTTTGCCACCCCACAGAGGGCATTCCAGAGGGTCTTTTTTTCCAGCATTGCAGAGCAGAGGAGTTTTGAAAGCTCTCTGCTGGCTTGTTAGTTACCTCTGACTGGCCAGATAACAAAAATGTTAATCCACATCAAGGTGCAAAATTAGAGACCACATGTAACGTCATTGTGCATGCAAAATGAACCAATAGAGAAGAAAAAATGTATAAGTAGACCAGTAGACAATCAGGGCAAGACAGTATTCATATTAGTGTTCTGACATGGCCTACAGTGTGTAGAGAACGTTGCAGTCCATTGTAAAATGGCCTCCCTGAAGAAGCTAATGTTCCTAATGGTTTTCTGTGGTAATTTAAAGGAGGTAAAGAAAATCAAACTCCACCTTATGAGAATTAGTAGGTGTAATAGCCCTGTGTTTTTTATGCCTTGTACATGACAAGCACAGAAAAGGATCTTATGCGGTGTACAGCCTACATAGACACTGAATTAACAGGTTTCCTTCCTTACTTTATACTGAGTATATGAAAACCATATGATTTAAAATGTAGAAATCACTGATCGCCTAATGCAAAGAAATGACATTGTCTGCTGCTGTAGGCATAAAGGACTCATCACAGAAATACTAAAAAGACATTGACTTCAAATGTTGCCTTGGGGGGACTGATATCTAACTCTAATCTCCACCATGCTATCAGACACATTATGCGCTGCCTCAAATCCTCGATAAGCCGGTAATCCCATTTGTCATGCCCATCCTGCAAGTCCTGTCGCTTTTTTTTTCATTCAGTAGGTCCCAATTTATTTATCCTGCTGGATTTGATTTACTACAGGTATTGTTGTGTTTTTGCACAAAGCCACAAACAGCTTGAGTCGCCTTCAGACCGCTGATGCTCTTTCTTCTTGGGCCAAATCCATTTCGTCTCTTGTTTGTGGAAGTCAGGTACCTCAGAGAATTCCAATTTGCTTAATTAAAAAAGACTCCATCAGACGCAGCAGCTCAGTGCCAGGAGCTGATAGGGCATCAGAGGATGGGCTTTGTTTGCGGCGCCCCTCAGATAACAGTTCACACTCTCTCTCACTGTCTCTCACTGTCTCATACGTTTTCACACTGTCTCTCAGTTCGTTGAAAGTCAAAAATCACTTCCTGGTTCCCTGGTTTCTCCACCATCTTCAGGAATATTCACTACTCTGTATGTGTGACATGGCCTACAGTGTGTAGGTTGCATCTGAAACTTTGGTTGTAGCTAACGTATGAATTGGTAAATGCGTATTACTTACACCACCATTTCAATAAACAAAATAAATTTCAAACTAATGTGTCATACAACAAAGTCATATTGCAGACCTCTTCCGATCTTGAAAACACATCACAATATGCTTCACTATATAAACTGTAAAAATAAAAAAACCCACTGGCAAAGTAGTTATCACTCAAGTGTATAATGAAATCACTGCATGTCACCTCTAATTGTCAGCCACCCTAAGCTGTTTTTTTCATGATATTATAATGTTGTTCCCTACTGCAAGATGCTGTAGGCGTATATTTTGACACGCTTCGTCATGGATCTGAAATTGCCATAATGCATTTGGCTAATTATTTTACAGTGATACAAGCCTGTGCCAATAATTTCCAAATAACAGCCATGCTTACAGCATTCCATCTAATGCACATCTGAGATTCAAACATTCTGAGATTCGACAGCACCTTCACTGCAATACAAACAAAACAGCTGCAGCTCCCACTGTTGTTTAGAGTCCAGTTCACTGAAAAGAGCCATTTGTTCCGTCTTAATTCACCTCCTTATGAAGATGCAGGGTGTGCTGTGAGGTTTCCCATGCTGTCTCTTTCCATATTGTCACTGATATGTTTCACATCATACTTGCTGTGGCTACTGCTTCATTGATGCAGTGTGCCGACGAGAAACGCTCATCCTTAAATTGCCAATTTTCCGAGGGCCCCGAGCTTGGGGGTGGATAGCAGTGCTATAAATACACCCGGACTGATTGCTCTCCAAGAATATGCGGGAGCAGAAAGAAAAAAAAAACATCTCGAGGCCAGTCAAATGAATGAACAAATAGGGACAGAAAGCACATGTAGAAAAGTGGCACGAGATTGTGCAGGTGTGTTTTTGTGGCTACTAAATCAGTTGGAATGCCCTCTGCGGGGTGGCAAAATTACTCTGTGATGCCAATTGCTCAGGCAGTATTCACAATTAGCATGGTGTTTGGTTGAGGACGGATGGATGGATAGATGGTTGATGGATGGATCGATCAGTGGTTGAATGGACAGTTCCATTGTAACGTTGGGTGCAGGAGGCAGACACCACGACGATTACGGTGCACAATCAACATTTATTGGACACAACACGAAATAGCTTGGTGCGGAGCGCAAGTAGCACACAAACACTCACTCACGCTGACACGTAGCTTTAGACAAAGACGAGCACAAGACACTGCGCGAACGCACATTAAATAGGTGAATAACACAAACCCTCGTGATCTCGAGACAAGGCACAGGTGCGACTACGAACACGCTCACGAACAACCCACACCCACGGAAGTACATACATGGGCATAACGACACGCAGACGACATAGTGGCACGCCCACAGGGAAGGGTCCGGAGCTGTGACCGTGACAGAACCCTCCACCAGGGGCTCGCTACTCCCGGAGCTTCCCGCGTAGCTGGAAAAGCCCCGAACCAATACCAACGGGCAGGTCCGGAGCCGCCGGGTTCACGAGCCTCCGAGAGCCGTCTCCCCCGATGGTGGGAACCGCCGCGAACAGCTCTAGAACACCCTCCCTGGGAAGACAGGGGAGAATACGTTAAACAATGGCACAGTCACAAACATGCACACAGGGACGCTGAACACAAAGGGCACAAACGGGAACAGTGGATTAGGGAGAAACACTGGGACTGACAAAAACACCGGTACACAAACATTCATCATCGGAGCCAAGCTCCCCGCCTTAGGCAAAGCCTGCAGCGAAGAGAAAGCTCCGGGGACTGGAGGTGCTGCAGAAGGCGGTACACCTCCCGCCTGTTCCGCCCGTTCACCGCCAGGTGCCGCACGGCTAGCGGATGCGCTGGGTGTAGCGCGACTGGCCGACCGCTTGGGGGACGCACGTCTGGCGGACGCGCGAGGTGCAGCGCGACTGGTCGCCCGCTTAGGAGCAGCACGTCTGGCGGACGCGCGAGGTGCAGCGCGACTGGTCGCCCGCTTGGTGGCAGCACTATCGGTGGGCGCGCGAGGTGCAGCTCGACCTGTTTCCCGCTTGGAGGCGGTGCGACCAGCGTGTCTCGCAGCAACTGTCCTCCCTGGTCCGCGGCTACCTCCTCCGGGAGTGCCGTAGGAGCTTGCCGCCCTATAAGCCTGCTGGCGCTCCTCCACCCTCTCTGGGAACCTCCCGTAGGAAGCCCCTCCTCTGCCAGGCCAGCCTCCCCTGGTTCCGGTATCGGGGGTGGTGTCCATCGCCGGCATCTCCTCCTCGGCCACGCTCCAGTCCATGGACCGTGCGGGGGTCTCACATCGGGAGTGGTCCATGGGCTCCTCCCCACAGGACTCCCCACTCTCCAACCTGGGCGGACTGTCCGGTCCGCTCCCTCCCCCTTTGTAGACTGTCGGGAGCGAACACACTGACGGAAGGCTCTCTCCCTCACTCTCCTCGCTCTCGTCCTCGCTCACCAAGGACGATGAACCAACGGACGGAGGTGGGCTGGCGCTCCCTCTCTCCCCGTAGCACACCGTTGTCTCGGAGTGCAGAGACGGAGGGGGACTAACGTTCTCCCCCTCTCCGTAGTACACCGTCGAGTCGGAGCACACAGATGGGGGAGGACTGACGTTACCCTCCGCCTTCTCGGGGTGCTCGTAGGCATCGGAGCAGACCGATGGCGTGGGGCTGGTTTCCCTCTCCTCGTCCGACGTCAGGGGAGCCGCTGACGTGGGGGAAGGGCAGCTGGCCTCACCCTCACTCTCCTCTCCGGAGTCCTCACTCCCGAACTCATCCTCGGGGGGAGTGAGGGCAAAGGCACCTACCCCCACCATGAACGGCTCACTGGACTCCTCCTCCGGGAAGTCCAGGGGCGGTGCTCTCCTGTCCTCCGATCCGCTGCTGCCCACCGCTCTGGGTGGCCGCCCTAGGGACGCGGGAGGGTGCAACTCTCTCCATATGCGGACCGCGGATTGGCGGATACCGTCTGCCATCTCTTCGTCCTCCGTCTCTCGAGCCGCGCACAGCAAGTACGCACACATGGGGTGCTGCTGCATGGTCTGCTCGGTGACAGGGGATTCGTGGCGCCGAACCGGGGAAGAGCCGTGGTGACGTCGGCTTCTCCTCTTCCCCTTTGGGGCACGGGTGGCGTATCCTGGCATACTTCTTATTCGGCTCGTCTTTCTGTAACGTTGGGTGCAGGAGGCAGACACCACGACGATTACGGTGCACAATCAACATTTATTGGACACAACACGAAATAGCTTGGTGCGGAGCGCAAGTAGCACACAAACACTCACTCACGCTGACACGTAGCTTTAGACAAAGACGAGCACAAGACACTGCGCGAACGCACATTAAATAGGTGAATAACACAAACCCTCGTGATCTCGAGACAAGGCACAGGTGCGACTACGAACACGCTCACGAACAACCCACACCCACGGAAGTACATACATGGGCATAACGACACGCAGACGACATAGTGGCACGCCCACAGGGAAGGGTCCGGAGCTGTGACCGTGACATCCATGAATGGGAGAGTGGACAAGTGACATTAATGAAGCTTATGAACAATGACTTTTGCTTGCATTAGAAATGCAAAAATCAACACATAAAATTAAACACAACAAACGTAACCAGAAACCACCATGTTTTTATAGATCCTTAAGTGGAAATAATTACTTATTGATTTACTTATTGCTTGGGAGACCCAGTTAACAGTGGGCTGACAAGTTAAGATTTATTAACTGTGTTGTTGCATTTTCTCTAGTCTAGTGCACAGGATGATGAGCACTGGACATAATATGAAATGATGAGTGCTCATAATAGCAGTGATAAACAATCAATCTGCAGAGAGGGCAGCTTATGAAACATCTGTCACAATTATTTCATTTACTAAAATATCATGAAACAAGTATCTGCAAAAATGCAATAATAGCCCAAAGACAGACTCAGTACATACACCATCCTGGGGGAGTTCTTCAGGCCCATAATGTTCTGAATTGTGTTTTGATTCGATTTTTTATAGTTGACAGATGTGTCAGAATCTTGATAATTATGATCATGAAAAATAACCTTAAATTACACATTAATTATGCAAATAGGACGTTGCTTATGCATCCATACTAAGCCAAATAATACATACTATGCTGTGTTTCAATAATCATTAATGTTTATATTTTATGTTCAAGTTCAAAAGTCATTTTTTCACCATTATTGCTGTAATATTCACAGCTTTGACTGCTATCCTTCGTTGTCTCAGTTCCAGGTATCAAGGGCTACAAAAGATTTAATGCTGTCTCATATTGGAAAGGGGGGATGAGGAGTGATTGTAAACTGTAATGGCAGGTATGCATTTAATGCATTTGGGTCACAGCTGTGTGATGGTCATTCATACTTTTATTTGACTTGACTTCTGTCCTGAGGCAGAGGATCCAAGAATCCATGACCGTGTCCACGAGTTTGGGTTTTATCATGCTGTCCAAAAACCTTCGAGTCATCAGACCTCTCGCTAAACGTATAATGGAAACATATGATTGCTTGTGACTTGCTCATAGTGAAGGCTGGACACCAACAGTGTGACGTGTGATCCAGTACACATGTGAGGAGTGTGATCCAGTGCACACATGTGGAGTGTGATCCAGTGCACACGTGTGGAGTGTGATCCAGTGCACACATGGGGAGTGTGATCCAGTGCACACGTGTGGAGTGTGATCCAGTGCACAGGTGTGGAGTGTGATCCAGTGCACATGTGTGGAGTGTGATCCAGTGCACATGTGTGGAGTGTGATCCAGTGCACACATGGGGAGTGTGATCCAGTGCACACATGTGGAGTGTGATCCAGTGCACAGGTGTTGAGTGTGATCCAGTGCACATGTGTGGAGTGTGATCCAGTGCACACATGGGGAGTGTGATCCAGTGCACACGTGTGAAGTGTGATCCAGTGCACAGGTGTGGAGTGTGATCCAGTGCACAGGTGTGGAGTGTGATCCAGTGCACAGGTGTGGAGCGTGATCCAGTGCACACATGGGGAGTGTGATCAAGTGCACACATGGGGAGTGTGATCCAGTACACAAGTGTGGAGTGTGATCCAGTGCACAGGTGTGGAGTATGATCCAGTGCACACATGGGGAGTGTGATCCAGTGCACACGTGTGGAGTGTGATCCAGTGCACACATGGGGAGTATGATCCAGTGCACAGGTGTGGAGTGTGATCCAGTGCACAGGTGTGGAAAGTGATCCAATGCTCAAGTGTGGAGTGTGATCCAGTGCACAGGTGTGGAGTGTGATCCAGTGCACAGGTGTGGAGTGTGATCCAGTGCACACGTGTGGAGTGTGATCCAGTGCTCAAGTTTGGAGTGTGATCTAATGCTCATGTGTGGAGGGTCATTCAACGCACAATTACTTTCAGGTAATTGCAGAGAACAAAACTGTCCCCATTCAGTGTATGAGGACTATTGACCCTGGGGCTGGAGGGAGTTCAGTCCACATCTCTTGACTCTCCCGCGTTTGCTTTGTACTGCTGATATTCCCTGAAGTCATTTCATACTCATTTGACACATTGTGAATTACATTATTCTTCAGGTGTAACAGTTGTTGTTCTGGCCTTGGCATCATTCTCTTCATTCATTCATCATTCTGTTCTGGTTTCTTCTCAGGACTTAAAAAGAAAATAAGACATAAATGTCCTGGACATGAACCTGGACGAGCCTGGACACATCCAGCAGATGGCAGGGTCTTCCTCACGCAGGGTCTTCCTCACACGGGGTCTTCCTCACACAGAGTCTTCCTCACACGGGGTCTTCCTCACGCAAGATCTTCCTCACGCAGCGTCTTCCTCACACAAGGTCTTCCTCACACGGGGTCTTACTCATGCAGGATCTTCCTCACACAGGGTCTTCCTCACACAGGGTCTTCCTCATGCAGGATCTTCCTCACGCATGGTCTTCCTCACACAGGGTCTTCCTCATGCAGGATCTTCCTCACACAGGGTCTTCCTCACACAGGGCCTTCCTCATGCAGGATCTTCCTCACGCATGGTCTTCCTCACACAGGGCCTTCCTCATGCAGGATCTTCCTCACGCATGGTCTTCCTCACACAGGGTCTTCCTCATGCAGGATCTTCCTCACGCATGGTCTTCCTCACACAGGGTCTTCCTCATGCAGGATCATCCTCACGCAGGGTCTTCCTCACACAGGATCTTCCTCACACAGGGTCTTCCTCATGCATGGTCTTCCTCACGCATCCCCCCATGTAGTCATGGGTGTGGGGGAAATACTGGTTTTCCTTATGCAACTTTTTTTTTTTTTACCTCAGACCTGAAACTTTCATTCGACATTGAAAGCAAAAAAAAAAAAAAACAACCTAAAAATGTTTTAGGAAAAGTATCCCCCAATTCTAATCTGAAATATTCGTACTTGTATTATGAGGCGTCGGCATGTGAACGGCCCCGGTCTGAAAACGATTACACAGCAAAATTTTAAAAGTGATCAGTGACTGCACAAGGACTTTTCTCCAGTCCTTCACACAGGAACCCAAACCTGAAATTGGCTTTTTGCGCCGAGCTTTCTGGACCTTTTTAATGGTAATTAGAAACGCGGGCTTGTTCCAGGTGGACAGTGTCTAGTCCGTGTCCGTTCCACTCTTCTTTCTTATCAGGACTTACCTCAGCCAGTACCCCCCCCCCCCCCCCCCCCCACACACACACACTCACACACCCACACACACACCCACGTCACTGACTGTAATTACACACTCTGCCAATTATGTTCCAGTGTCGGCGTACAGGGGCAGATCTCGAATAAGCCGGTGAGGATGGGAAGCGTCACTTTCTGCATACTGACAAAGGGGAACACCTGTCACCTGGGAGATACATGTGCCTGGGTGGAATATCTTTTAAAAACTTCAGTGCCGGCTATGGAGCATTTCATTGGGTGTATAAGACAATGTGTGAATCTCACGGTTGGGAGTTAACCTGAGAGATGATGAAGAATTCGTGTAGGTTTGAACTGAGCAGTAATAATTAATTGTTGCTATGGCGTACCCAGTCTGCTCACCAACTGAGACTCTCACACCAAAGGAATGAATTTGCATAAGATTTTATGGCTCCCCAAATATGCATGAAAGCTAATTAGCCTGAATGATTATGCTGAATATGCTGAAACAATATACAGACTGTGTATGCCTATATTCGGTCATGTTAGATTTACTCGGCCATAAATTAAAAATATATCAATAAGAGAATTATGCAGTTAAAATCACACTGACTGGCTCCTTGGACGTTTTAAGTCCAAGTGTTGCACTTCAACATTGAGGTTCCTCCATTAACTTACATTATGTTCACACTTAACATGCCTTCAGCCAGCCAGGGAACATATGGCAGGTAAGCTGTAATCTGGGCACCACATGTATCACTGCTGCCATCCACTGGAAGTGGTTGGTTATGGCAATCTTTAGGAGATTATGTCTGTAGCTGTACAGTAATGTGTACTGTGTACATTTGTAATTTTTTTGTCTTGTCTTGTTATTTTCTTGCATGGTGTGTGTGTGATTCTTGCAAGAAACGACTCCATCTAGGAATGAGTAGTGAATCCCTGTCACCAAAAGAGGAAGATCAGGTTTTAATTAATTTTTGTGTGCATTTTATGTCAGACTAAAGAGAAAAAACGTCAATAAAAAAAAGAGACAAATGTCAATAAAGGCCTATAAATGCTTGGAAACATAATAGTGTTATCATAATTCGCTAAATGTAGATGTCTGTACGTGCAGCAGAAGCTGTATTCAAATGCCCAACACATCATTTCCCATTTGGTTGCTTGCCCAGAAGTCTCACGTGCCTGGCTTCCCATGCTGAGCAACGTACGGATGACTGATGTTCACCTAAAACGTGCGTGTGACTCTCAGACGTGAAGACCTCCTCTTCCTCCATGACTGGGCCGCCATTGTCTCAAAAAACGAAAGTTATGCAAAATGGCGGAGAGGGCTGAAGGCTACAGCCCTACATCTCGCTCACTCACTGCATCCCCAGTCTCACTGAGTACTCCGTTCATCTCAGTCCCCTTTCCCTCGCCCCACTTCTCTCTTTCCCTCCCTCTCTCCCTCTCTTTCTCTCCTCCACTCCGACCCTCCGTGTACTCATTCACACTGGAGTCTGTTGTTCTGCCACTGGCACTCTGGTGGAAGGGGGCAGTTTTAACAAACAATATGCCCTCTTTTACGGCTGTTGGTCAGGAAGTAAGGGGGAGATACGCCGAGGGCAGAGAGGTTGTTTTTATTGCCCTTCCGTTCTTTACGTTTGTCCTCGTGACCTTTCCTTCTTCCTCTCACTCTCTCTTTGAGATTTATTTTACTTTTTCGCCTCACTTATCTTTTCATTTTTCTATGCATCATTCAATATTTTGGGAGGGAGGTTTTGTTAATGTTGCACATTTGATTTAAGACCGCCCAAAAGAATCAATATGCCTGTCACCACCAGGCAAACTCATATTTCATCCTATCACAATCATGTCACTGGCTGAGAAACAAAGTTGCAGACTAAATATGCCAAAACCATTCTCTGCATCATAATTCAGAGCAGGTGCATTACAACCCCAAGCACGCATTCACAATGGCAACAGTGGCTCCATCCACATTCCATCCTGGGGGTGGAGGTGAAGGGTCATCACACTGGTTGGACTGCTCCACTTTCTTCCACTTTGCATTTTCTGTGGAATGGAATTCTTAAAAAAGCCTTCCATGTCATTTCTGTCTTCTGACAATTGTAGTGTGTGTATATAATGTAAAAATAACCACGGTCAAATAAGATATAATTACACATGCAAGCAACACACGAGTGAGTGGCTATTTAGAAATGTATTTTAGCACATTTGTGGTGCTGTCCAGGGTTCTGAACTCATTTCTTTTAGTACAGTAATATAACACTCCAGTGGTCAGTAATATAAACAGGCAATGGCATTACAGCCTTTATGCTGTGCTGCACTGCACAGCATTCTACATTGTATTGTTAGTGGGAAATATTGTCATTTAACCAGTGTTGATAATATAGACGTTTACCTTTTGTACTGAACCAACAACTTTGCTTCGTAAGCACCTTTATTTACTTGCTGGTGTAAAAAATGTTTTTAAAGGAGGAGCACAGTGGTGAGGATTTTGAATCCTTGGGAAGTAGCGTGTGCTTCATGACCTTGTCCCCACCCCACCACCAGCATGTTGATTCTGAACCGGTTCCACCCTAACGTTGCTTCATCATCCTCACCTGTACTTTGGTCTGGGTTCGTAGACTCACATATACTCCACCAAGCTGCTCACCTTTGAATTTCTGATCTCAGTGTTGAAGTGGCCCATTACTGACTTGTACATAAAACTTCAGCCTGAGTGTCAGCGCTAAACAATCTTATGTGACTTTCATGTTGCTTCACACCAAGGTATTCGCACAGATAAGCCTGTACGTTGAATTTGTAGCCATTAGACCGGCAGAGATTGGTAGGTACACCTTTTGTTTGTGGGCCTTATCATGATGAAAGTTAGCAATGGATGTGAATTAGCAGTGAACAGTACAGTGATTGAGAATCACTGAGTTTTTCTCTTATCTCTCTGTATTATGTTCAGTGCTACTTTTTCCTCAAAGTCCCAGTACAATGGCTTCCCTGTGGATTCATGCCTGCTCTTAAAAACAACCCAGCGAGACACAAAACCACGACCAGAATCCAATGAAACAGATTCCATATTGGCAACATGTCTTAAACTAAATGGGACCAATAGAACCAAACAGAGGCTGTAATGTATCCTGAGGAAAGGCTCACTGTGAATGGGCCAATGAGTCTGACTAAACAACCCCCCCCCACCCCACCCGCCCATCCCAGTACAGTTCATCGCTATGCACTGAAATGACTCGAAATTACTTATTAATGCCAGACAAATGGCACAATTAAAAGGTCCCAGTCCCTTGATTGGCTGAGAGTTTTCTCTCAGACATCCCAGCTCTCCCCGCCTTCTCATGTCCTCCTGCACAAACCCTGCAGTCACTTCATGACCACTGAGGAAACCTAATATGGTGGGAGCCGCCCAAGACAGATGAAAGAGTGTTACTGTAAAAGGTACTGTCTTTTAGCCCTACAACAAGCAGGCATTTGTTTGGGACAAAGAACTGAGAGGGCTAAATGTGGGCAACGGAGGTGGGTCAGTTTTGGTCTAAAAAGGGTGGTTTGTAGCAACCTGCCATGGCAAGTAAATGTTTAATCAGGTCATTTTAAGTGCAACTTTTAAATCACATTCAAGTAAATTAATCTCACACAGAATTAGATGAAGGGAGCTTTTTTGTTATAGTTCTGAGTTTTCTGAGGAGAACTTTTGTAAAATGTAGTGAATATGCTATAAAGCATCCATTGAATTATGTTTTACTTTGCAATGCATTTTAAAGATCAATAAACGTTTACAAAGAGTTAATATTGTATCAAATGTATATAAAAGTTATTAACGCTGCACTGTAGTCTTCTCACGTAGCCTGTCCGAGGTCATCAGTAGCTGCATGTGCTTTCTCCGCCTTTGTGGTGATGTCATGTAGGTGAAACTCCAAAACCCCAGGTGCCTGTCCACGAGTGATTCGCCTCGTCTAATCGATTTCCACGTGAACCAGCTAGACTCGCGATCAACATGGAGAAAATCCCTTTTCTTATGGCGTGAGGTATGATTCTAAATTAACTGCCCACTGTTTTGTATTAACACCAGTAGTAACTGTTACTCAATATAGACAGGTAGGCCTATATGTTTTTCTCGGGGTGTATAATCGTCACCCACGTAATGATGCCGTTTATCAGTGCTGCGTCTCACTACAAGTATGTTGGAGAAAAGTTCCCAACTTCACAAGGAAGTCGCATAACTGCGTTTAGGCTACCTCTAAAATGACGAAACAAAATGAGACTTATAACTAAAATCATTTTATTTGTTCCATGTCATATTTATCACTTTTATGTCGTTTGCTCTGCTTTTCGCACTGTTAAACGTCGGATGAAAACATCAAGAATCATCTATTGTATTTCGAACAGAGCGCTATTATTCTGTACGATACTGCTTGTCCAACTTATTCATTCTGAACAGTCGGAGCGGACACCTCTGAATTTTTAATGGACTGACTGATCCAAATGTCAAAATATTTCAGCTTTATTCCGAATAATAGCTTGGCGTGGAATGACTGACGTCTGTCATAATACTACTCGAATTACCATAAAAATAGCTTTTAATACGCCACACTTATAAAGTGCATTGTGGTACTGGACGATTTTATCGATGTAATTCAAAATTCAGTTCAGAAGTCTTAACTGGTTAATGGTGTTCTTTGTTATCCATTTTATACTCCTCCATATTGTGTTTTTGCTCCTTCTGCTACCTGTTTCTCTCCTTTTCTGCTTGTTTCCACAAAGCAAATCTCTTTTGATGCTGGCAGTACTGGACAGGTTAAAACCCCTGTATCAATAACTAAAGTGTTCACTTTGTAATCACTAGAGTTCATTCAAGACTGTAGTTGTTAGTTCAACACTGCTACTTTTTGTCATGATTCAGATATGCCCTTACCATCTGTAATTTATCCACACTCTATTTTGTGACTTCCATGGTGTACAAAAACAGTTTGTGCCTGCTGGATTTTACAACATAGCCTATTACACATTAAATTGCTGTGATGCACCCGTGGCCATTATTTACACTGACATAACATTTTATAAGAGGCTATCTCAAAAACCAAAACGGCACACACCATAATCTTTATGGCCTAAATGCAGCACAAAGAAAGGATAGCTTTTAATTTTCATTTTAGTTGTACTCAGTTGCATTTTAGCTGGGATGCCAACTTCAGAGGTAAGTGGTATGTCTTTTCTCTCCCTTGGAGGCCTCATCCGACAGAAGAAGCAGGATGAACTGGGGCACACTGTACACCCAGCTCACAGGAGTCAACCGCCACTCCACCAGCTTGGGCAAGATCTGGCTGTCGGTCCTTTTCATATTCCGCGTGACCATCCTGGTGGTGGCGGCCGAGACGGTGTGGAGCGATGAGCAGTCGGACTTCGTGTGCAACACCCTGCAGCCGGGCTGTGAGAACGTCTGCTACGACCACTTCTTCCCCATCTCACACGTGCGCCTCTGGTGCCTGCAGCTGATCTTCGCCTCCACGCCTCCTCTGCTCGTGGCCATGTACGTGGCCCACCGCAAACACGAGGACAAGCGGGGGATCCTGAGCTCCAGGTCCAGGGCCAAGCGAGAGGAGGACCTGGAGGATCTGCGTAAGAGACGGCTGCCCATCGCCGGGCCGCTCTGGTGGGTGTACGCCTCCAGCCTGCTCTTCCGGCTGCTGTTCGAGGCCGTTTTCGTGTACGCCCTGTACGCTGTTTACGACGGCTTGTGCCTGCCGCGACTGGTGCGCTGCGCGGAGGAGCCGTGCCCCAACGAGGTGGACTGCTTCGTGTCGCGGCCGACGGAGAAAACGGTCTTCGCCGTGTTCATGGCGGCGACGTCCGGCGCCTGCATGGTGCTGAACGTGGGCGAGCTGGCCTACCTAGTGGCCAAGGCCGTGACACGGTCCCCGGGTAGGAGGGATGCGGGGAAGGGTCGCGCGAACTACACTCCCAAAGAGAAGAGCCTGCTGCAGATGATGAAGAGCGAGACCCTGCTGGCCTCATCGTCTTCTGTGTCGTCCACATGCAAAGCCGTGTGAGACTTCGCGTGCCTACTTGCTAAGACCTGGCACAGGTTTTTGTTTGTTTGTTTGCTTGCTTGTCACCACACCAACACACCCCACATTTACATACAATATTAGTACAGGATGGTATTCAGCAACTGAGAGCTTGTTTAGGTCGCTACAGTGACATCTAGTGGTGAAGATTACAAAAGCTCAGATGATAACTGGGTTAGCACAATCTATATAATAAAAACAGAGATGTTCTGTATTTACAATACTTTGTTTTGTGGTCAGCAACTAACATTTATTGTACTGTATATGAAATGTTTTTAATAGAAATATAATAATAGTATGATAATTTATTGATAGTGAGAATGATAACTGGTAGTAGAGGATATAACAAACACGGTGACTACTAAAATAGCAATGCAGAAAAAAACAACAAATATTTGGTAAGTAAATGCATAAATCTCATAATCATTTTATTTACAGTGTACAATTCATACTATGGAATGGCTCATTATAAACATATTAGACCATTAGTCTAATTAATTTTTATCTTTTTATATTTTTAAGTGTATAAAGTGCTATTTATAGAGCCTAGAGAATTCCTCATCAGAATGTTGTCAGTTTGTATATTTTAAACCTTAACAAACACACTGACCTAACATGTTGAAGTTCATTGCTAGCCTTAACTGAGTGAAATTATACATTAAAAATGTATATACTATACTGTAGTTTGGATGCTCAAGGAAATGATTATCTTTCCCATGCAGCACTGATGTATGCTTTGAACAGAACAGACCACATAAACTCACATGAACTATTAGTTTATTTAGCCTGTCACCTGTAACTGATGATGAATAACCTCATTTGTTCTCTAATATACTCTACATCAACATAAACATTTTGACTGGATTATCTTTGGTTACTGATTGCCATATGAAGATGAAATAAAAACACCTGTAACTGAAATGTTTGGTGATGTGAAAGTTGAGTTGATTTTGCATTTGGGCAAAATATTTCAAAACATGTTTACTTTCATGTTCTGTGTTAATTCTGGGCCACATTTTGGCTGTCTGTGAATCTCGATACCTTTAATGTTGTGCAAAAATGGAGACACCAAAAGTCAACAGTCAAATGTAATAATATAATTTCATATTTTCTTGTCTTGCATGCGTAATGGGGCCCATGAGAGTAGCTATGTGGTGCAGTGGTGATGAATTTGGGCAGCAGACAGGGGTGTGGCCTGCACTCATGGGAGTGACAGCTCTGTGAATGCACTCATGCGTAGTCGCACAGTGGGACAGTGGCGATGGCGTTCAGGAGGAGGCAGCTGTGCTTGACTGAGGCTCGTCTCCAAGACCAGAGGTCCACGGTACTCCAGCCTTGACCTCTCTGAGCAGAGAAGACTGTGCCTCATCTGGGGGTGGCGGCTTGGAGAGCCGATTTCAGAAGGACATTGGTAAGCTGACTAAGCTCCTGGGGGTTTGGAGAGTGGAAGGAGATGGGAGGGCCCGATTTGATTCATTAGTTCCCCAATAACATGACATTAGTGCTGCCATATTGATTCCAGGCAGAAGAAGCCTCCTTTGAATGAAGATCTAACGAAGACCAGGAGCAATAGGACACAGAACGAAGGTTTTCGGTGCCTGTAAAGTCTTAAGTATACTTGTAGACTCCACTTTTCAATACATTTGTCCATGGTTTGGATGTAAAGGTTGAGGCTATAGCAGATTTTGATAGAGTTATTTGCCTGCCAGAGCTGTTAAGCTATTCGGTGCAGCTGACATGTCAGACAATGGGCCTGTCACAATGGGCCTGTCACAATGGCAGTGATGCATCAATAGTTTGTGCCAGCAGGCACAAAGAAAATCTACCACCTTCTCTATTGTCAGGCTGACAGACAGTTTGTTATCACATCAAAAACAGTGAATATGTAGGTTATGTGTCATTCTGTGTTACAGGTTTAATGTGAATACTTCAAACCTTATATAACTAGTATATAAATAGTAGTTTCCTTCAGCATTTAAACTTTGAATTTCAAACTTGTTTTTGCCCACAATTATTTAGTGAAGCAACATAATCCACCCATCTGCTATCTTTATTATTCATTTGACATAATTAAAATGCTGAAAATGAGGTTCTAACATAAAAATATTACCTCATTTGCCTAGAATAATTAAAGGTTACATTTCAATACAAATGTCAATGTATTTTTTATAATAATTGATTTGGGTAAATCTGCCCCAGATCAATTCAGCTTTGCATTTAATCAACAGGGTTTTTTTTAGTATTTATTTACGAGTTGGTTCAAGGCACTTTTGCTTAATAAGGACAGACCAACACTTGATAAGTTCACATTTGCTGTCATCCAAAATGTCGTCCCTCAGTAACAAACCTCTACATTTGACCAAAACCCAAGTTATGTTTTTAGCTGCTGCTTCTGTAAGGCAAGGCAAGTTTATTTATAGAGCACCTTTCAAACACACTGGCAATTCAAAGTGCTTTACACAAGAAAAGAAGAAGCTTATTACGACCCGAGGTCTATCACCATGGGAAGGTCATTGCCCATATGTGTTCTGTAGCTGAACAGGTAATGAGTAGGAAATGTAAAAATATATTTGGTGTTGTTATGAATTATTATTATAATAGCATGGTAAGTTTTGAGCTAAAACTGTGGCACAGTGTGGCATGTTATCAATATTGCGCAGAGGCACTGATTATTAATAGCAGTGCAGATGGCTCTGTAGATTTGACCATATCTGTAGATAACGAGGCTCGAGGAACTGAGAGGCACTGGGCTCTCAGCTCAAAGGGATGTGACATCTTGCACCTTATGACTAAAGCTATAGTTGGGAAACCGAGTTAACAGTGGGTCATTTGAAATATGATACAGCACTTCATCTGTCATGTTCAATGAAATCTCTCAAGTATTTACTAAGGTCTCTGGTGCACATGTATTACCAACCAATTGTAAATATAAATCATGTAGATGAAAATTATATGAAGCTGTTTATTATGTGTCCTACTTTACTGTATTGTCTTTTTTTATTCAATAGGTTTTGTTTAATGCCATCTGCATAATGACATAAGGGAAGACATTTAGAAGGAAAGAATGTCAATATTTATCTATTTTTCTTTTCTCTTCTTAATTTTATAGAGCTTAACAGGGTCTTCTCTTTTTATCGATTTTTTTTCTCATAATATTGAAGTGCTTTTAAGGGGAGATCCCTCAAAGCATGGGTGACTGGAGCCTTTTGGGTCGGCTGTTGGAGAACGCACAGGAACACTCGACAGTCATTGGCAAGGTCTGGCTGACGGTCGTCTTCATCTTCAGGATCCTGGTGCTGGGCGCGGCCGCAGAGGAGGTGTGGGGGGATGAGCAGTCAGACTTCACCTGCAACACGCAGCAGCCCGGCTGCCAGAACGTGTGCTACGACCGGGCCTTCCCCATCTCGCACGTGCGCTTCTGGGTGCTGCAGATCGTGTTCGTGTCCACGCCCACCCTCGTCTACCTGGGCCACGTCCTTCACATCGTGCGGATGGAGGAGAGACGCAAGGAGAAGGAGAAGGATGGGGAGGACGGAGGTCTCTGTGGACACGGAGGTGCAGCAGGAGGGGAGGACGCAGGTGGAGTCAGGGGCAAAAAGGTCAAGCCCTCGGTACGAGACGAGCACGGGAAAATCCGCATCAGAGGAGCCATCCTGCGCACCTACGTTTTCAATATAATCTTCAAGACTGTGCTGGAAGTGGGGTTCATCTTTGGCCAGTACGTCCTCTATGGGTTCCAACTTCAGCCACTTTACAAGTGTGCAAGGTGGCCTTGTCCAAATATGGTGGACTGCTTTATCTCCAGACCCACAGAAAAGACCATCTTCATCATATTTATGCTTGCGGTGGCTTGTGTGTCGCTTGTGTTAAATCTTCTAGAAATGTATCACCTGGGCTGGAAGAAAGTCAAACAGGGCGTGAGTGAGTTTTTGCCAGAGTATGATTCATTGCATTGCGTGGGTGATGAAACTGGGGTGATAGACGGTGCTGCTGTGCTACCCGCGGCCAGCTCGCCCCCTCCTGTTCGAAGCCCACCTCCTAATTACACAGACGTGGCAGTGCTGGGGAGCGATGCTATCCAGCCTGCAGCCACCGTGTCCCTGGCAGATGCCAGTGCAGCGGAGTACAAGACCGATCCAGTTAACCAGGTACCTCCGTCCTCCCTCTATAGCAGCAACAACAGCAACAACTACCGTCTGGCCATGGAGCAGAACTGGGCCAACATGGCTGCAGAGAGACAGGCAGGCGAAGTGAAGCTTATCCCCCCATGCCGCTCTTCCTCCTCCTCTTCCTTGAGCAATAAGACGGCGTACAAAAACCTAGCTCGTCCTTCTGCCTACGCAGCTGTTTTCCTCAACGATGTGAAGGACGACGTGTACAATGTCCGTAATGTAACCACCACCACAGTGCAGATGCACCAGCCACCTGTGATGATGATAGATATGAGTTCATTGAGTAGATCCAGAAAGACCAGCATCATGAGGACCAGACCTGATGACTTAGCAATCTAGACCACCGCTACACTCCTTTCATCCCGCCACCTCTGGTTACTTGAGATAAAAATTCGGGACGTTAAAAGAAAACGGACAGAGAAGAGGAAAGGTGGTGCGTCTGTGGAGACCTTTCAAAATTAAGACGGCAGTGGACGATCCAAGCCGTGCAATCGGTGAGTTATAGTGCACCTTGTGCTCGTGGGGGAAACTACTTGAAGCATTGTGGTGAACATTTATGTGGATGATAATGAAGACGCAAACTGGTCCTAAGTTTTCCAATGACTGAGGGAGAAGTTATTTTTAGTAATTTAGATATATGTTTTTCTATATATGTTTTATTTTGCACTATGAGGAAAGATTTTGGAAGGGTATGCACTTTTGTGTCTTCAGTGTTTCAGTGTCACTTCTTTTTCCGTCAGTGTATTATATATATGAACCCAATAGTTCCACTAAGAGAGCTACAATATTGCTCTCTATTGGTGGACTCCCATTTCTACAGTACTCCATGAATCAGGTATTTATGGGAGAGTCGTAATATAGAAGGCATGTGATAGTTCTCAATTATATGGAAAGGACTCTGCAAATTTATGGGAAAAGATTCTCCCAAAAATGAAACTCTCTGGGCAGAAAAACGAGCTACCGGTAAATGTCTGTCAGAAAAGATAACTTGAATTATACTAACCCTACAGTGATAAAAGGTGGTGTTAGCATCATGCTAAGGTGGAAGGGACATGGAAACAATGGAGAGATAGATGAATGCAGCAAAACACAGGAACAGCCTTGAAGAAAATGTCCTCCAAGGTGCATGCGATCTCAGAGTGGGGCATACGTTCACCTTTCTTCATGACTTTGAGCCAGTGCAGACAGCCCAAAAAAGCTATACCTTCAGGGCATGTCTGTGACCGTCCTTGAGTGTTACTGCCAAAGCCCACACGTAAACCCCAACAAACACCTATGGAGACACCTGAAGACGGCAGTTTACAGATGGCTCACCTTTGAATCTGATGGAGCATGAAAGGATCTTCAATGAAGAATATGCCCAAGTGCAGCAGGGCAAAGCTTATAGAGGCCATTACAGCTGTAATGGTTCCCAGGGTACATCTACAAAGTGCTGAACTGGGTGTCTGAATATTTATGAATATGCCAATGTGAATATCAGGTTTCAGCTTTTTATTTGTAATACATTTTTGAGGCAATACAATCTATTCAAAATCAAATCCTTCCATAATACAATAACATTTCTGAATACAATGTGTGTGTGTGTGTGTGTGTGTGTGTGTGTGTGCATGCGTGTGTGTGAGTGTGTTACAAGATTTATCTTGTAAAATATCTTGAAATGTGGAGATACCAAAGGTAACACGATAGCATTATTAAAACACAGATAACTGGTAGAAAAGTGTTCAGTATTTGAGGCAGTTGTCATGTTTGTCATTGTACTATTTTTGCAAATCAAATGATGCATTGTGGTTTTAAACTCTTACCAATTTTAAGAAAAAAGACAGTGTTCTCCAATTACATTTGTTTTGTCTTTTTTAGGACTTTTGTTCTGTGAATTTTGTTTCTGTTATTAAAACTCACCAATCAGATATGTTGCCATTTAGCTGTGTTGGCTTTGCTCAGTTGATAAACTATATAATAAACTGTAGAATAATGAAACACAAAATCTAGAAGATGTTTTATTTGATGTATAAGTCTGAAACAACAATATTTGGTACCTAGGCTGTGCCTTGCAATTTTCCAGTTGTTACAACCAAACATCTATATGTTTGCTTCTAAATTGTAATATGCCTGGTTTCATTTAAAGTACATAGTAAATGGTGGGATTAGATCATATCAGTTTTGTTTATTCTAAAAGTTACAGTTACTGAGGCAGGTCTCTACCAAAAAGCTATACTCACTTCCTTCACTTGCTATAGGAGAGTGGCTGACATGAGGATAACTCCACTGTTATTGTTTGTATATCTGGTAAGTATTACAATCAGGGCCGGCGCCAGAACATATAAAGTGAGGGGGCGTTATAAAATTTCGGGGGGGCGAACGTAAGTTGTTGAGCGGCCGAGGGGGCACCATGTAGCGATTGTTGTAAAATAAATGGGTCTTATTTTTTACATTGAGGGGGCGGGACACCTCGCCTGAGGGGGCGACGCCCCCATTCGCCCCCCCGTGGCGCCGGCCCTGATTACAATTTCTCTCTGAATGGTCTGAATCCATCTACTGTGAAAGCTCACTCAAATGTTAATCCAGATTAGTTAAATTAGTTAAATTTCTTAAACTTGGAAACATTTTGGAATAAAAAAAGAAATCCAAGCAAACACTTAGCATTACTGTAACAGAAAGCACTTTGTGTATATTTTGAAAAATATACAGAAAAAGTGACACTATAATTATTAATTTTTCAATTATAAAATCCATAGTGTGACCCATCATAAATTCCCAGCATAACTAAAAACTAGAGTTCACCTTGTATTTTTCCAGATTCTACAGAATTTGCACAATTGAACTTAGAACATTTGCTCATTGTAGCAAAAGATCAAATACGGTATGTCAAAATACAGTGTTGTGACCCAGTACAAAAGGCAGTGAGCAGTGCTGTACTTCTATTGCTCTAGAATTTGCTTTACAGCATCAATGAATGGACAATTACATGAATAGACAATACTCAGGACACTTTGCTGTCTGCTTGTTGACATGACTCAAGAGACCGGATGTGCCAACCGGTTATATTAGTAAGTATTGTGTGAATAGCTGATTCACAAATCATTTGAAATCCTACTCAGCCCTTGCATATCTAATAGACTACAGAACATGAATATGAACTTGCTGAAAGCAGCACTCTCTTTATACATCCTAAACAAAAAGAAGTGTGAAAGGTCTTTTTTCATTTGTTAGCCTGTAGGTGCTGCACATCTAATTGTATTCTAATAAGTGAGTGAGTGAGTGAAAATGAGAAACACAAATATTCACTGTTTAACTACATAGTTGTAGGCCATATTTAGAACGAAAAATAAACATAACTGCATAGTCTAATCAATACTGTGTCACACACAAACAAACAAACATGTATGTCTACACAATTATCCCAGGGATATTTAATTGGACCCATCTAACCCTATCTAAATTCTGACTATGCTGCTACTATGTTTCTTCTACAAATACCATGTTATTCTCTTTTATGTTTCATTCTTTGATAATGCCCATATGGTTTTTGTAAAAGGTTTCGCAGCCATAAATGCCTTTTAAAGGTCTATTTGGCCATCATTTCATTCCTTTCTTGTCTTTTCCCCTTCCAGACTATGAGGTGTGTTAGGTTGACATTCCAGCTTATCCCAGGCACCCCTGTTCCTGTGGGGTAATAGACATACTTACTCAGACACTTCCCTCTAGCCTGGAGGTTCTGAAGTCTGTTATACCTGATGTCAGCTTAGTATTGTTTAACAAGGGAAGGACCAGATGGTAACACTTTGGGTCCGAGGGAGAACTAATAGACAGAGAGAAGACCATGAACAAAGCCTATTCTTGGATTGTAAGTTATATTAATTATTTATTATTTCAATCAGACATTTCTTCGTCACTAAAGCTCCATGTTTTGTTTTTAATTCTCCAGTCTCCCCACTCAGCTTCACACAAATCCATTTTAATGTTGCAAAGACTTTTCCCGTTTGTGTGTAAGTTCATGACAAAATGTTGTACGGAGACAAGGCAGACTCATCAGAAGTAGAAAGTTGAAAATCATGTAGAGTGTGTGTAGCATAACTAAAAAAAAGATCATAAACAGTATCTATGTGTTACGATGGGAGGGTACTCACTGCTGTCCTGTGGTCCTCCATGTACTGTGAAGATGTTTTAGTAAAGAACTCACTGCTATGATCCTTCATTTTCTTTATCTTCAAGATTTTTATAGTCAGTGTGTTGCTTTTTTATCTTCTGTATGCTTGAAATGAATTAAATGAAATAAATGTGCCATATTTGTCAATTGTGATTTTTCACCACAATCGAAATCTGTCCTCCGCATTTACCCATCTGTGCATTTAGAACACACACACACACACACTAGTGATTACTAGTGGGCTGTGGTGCACACATGCCCAGAGCGGCGGGCAGCCCTAGCCCTAGCCCGGTGAGCAGTTGGGGTTAGGTGCCTTGCTCAAGGGCACCTCAGTCATGGCCTCAGGCCTGGGAATCGAACCCACGACCCTCCGGTCACAAGACCAGTTCCCTACCACAGGACCATGACTGCCCCCAAAAAATGTATCAGAGGAGAGCGTGAACGCAGTCCCCCACTACCATCGGCGCAGGTGGAAATTCTGAAGTGAGGGGGACCAAGCTGTACAATATATACGTTTATGCTTGTAGATGCTAGATTTCGGATGGGGTCAATATAAATCTGGAGGGGACATGTCCCCCCCGTCCCCAGTGCCATCTGCGCCCCTGCCCACTACCAGAAATTCCCGCATTTGGGGAATTCACAAGGGTCAGCACAGCCTGAGTGCAATGGCTGAGCCTCACCTTGGGCAAACCACCTTCCTGAAAAAAATCAACATTCTCTCCAGTTTAGGCAATGCTATTTTTCTTAGGTCCACCGAAGCCAAAAATAATCTCCTTCAATTCAACAACAACAAAAAAATTATTAGTTTTATTAATAACTACCAAATTTACTGTACTGGATGAATGTCCCATGTTTCCTGTAGATGGAGTTTTGTCCTCCTGATTTGTCAAAAACACCAGATGGCGCAGAACGGAGGTGAACTGAATGAATTCGATGAATGGAGGTGAATTGAGCCAGTTTGAAATATTTTTTTCACACCTTGTCCAGCATCTTCCTTTAATTTTGCAAAGGAGACGTGTGTAGTATTTCTACATACACGAAAATAGAAAAGAAAACACCTTTGCGTTTTTACTTTTTTTCTACAGCAAACAGCACCGACACTCCAGCGTCAGCTCACCAACCAATCACCACTCAGCTCGCGTCCTACTGGCTCTGGGAATTCTACGCATGCGCATTGCCACAGAACTACAATCCATCTACAGTCGCGTGAACTACCAATATATACGTTGTGGTTACACCGCGGGTTTAAGTGAATAGGGGTTACTGTTTGGGTTTTTTTTGTTTGTTTGTTTTTTACTGGATATAGTTGCATTATCAGGGCTGCAACTGCCATGGCAAACCGAAACCTCAAGCAAGTAAACATACAAAACAGTTCTCCATCTCCGAAGCCTCAAAATCCCAAACGCAACCCAGACTCGCCGTCCGTGGACCGTCCGCAAAAGATGGAGGGCACCTCCCCGGCGCCCGCGGCCGCAAGCCCCGCGCCCGACGCCGAGGGCCCCGGCGAGCCGCGAGAGATGACTCTGGACCTGAAGAGCTTCAGGAGGCCGGGGGAGAAAACGTTCACGCAGCGGTGCCGACTGTTCGTCGGCAATCTGCCCACCGACATCACGGAGGAAGACTTCAGGAAGCTCTTCGTCAAATATGGCGACGCTAACGAGGTGTTCATCAACCGAGACCGGGGCTTCGGCTTCATCCGGCTGGTGAGTGCGCCGGGTCGCTCCGGGGCTTCGTTGTGACCACCGCTAGTGAGGTGAAGCGCCACGTTCACAGA